>NC_044016.1:4297380-4597857 GCF_900496995.4 Aquila chrysaetos chrysaetos
CTGTTAAAAACAGCACTATTTTTTACACATCTATTTTCAGAAGCAGGGAATGCTAGTATAACTGGGTTTTTTTCCTGCAGTCTCTCTATGGTGGGTTGACCCCAGCTGGCAGCTAAACCCCCACTTAGTCTCTCACTCACTTCCCCCTAGCAGGATTGGGAAGAGAATGAGAAGGGTAAAAGCAAGAAAACAAACCAACCAACCAACGAACGAACCTCATGGGTCAAGATAAAGACAGCTTAATAAGTGAAAGCGTTGGGTGGGGGAAAGTGATGCAAAAGTAGTCACTCATCACTAGCAGACCTATGCCCAGCCAATCTCCGAGCAATGGCTACTTGGGAAAAACTTCCCCCCCGAGTTATTGCCGAGCATGACATTATACAATATGGGGTATCTCTTTGGTCAGTTCTGGTCAGCTCTTTCTGCTGTGTCCCCTCCCTACAACTGCTTGCCCACCCCCAACCTACTCACTGGGGCAGCAGAGTCTGAGGCAACCTCGACACTATACAAGCACTGTTCAGCAACAGCCAAAACATTGGTGATTTACAAACACTGTTTTGGTCACCAGTCTAAAACACAGCACCATACCAACTGCTACCAAGAAAATTAAATCTATCCCAACCAAACTCAGTACACTCTCATTATTAAGTTATACTAAGAGCTCTGTGAAATCCTAACAGCAAAGACACACTTACTGAAAAATACATACATACATTAGTGCAGTGTTAGAGAGAAGGGTTTGAACAGTTTTGAGTTCAGATGAGGAGCTAGAAAGTAGCACCATTTGTTTGTTGGGGGGGGGGGGGGGGTGTCTCATATCTACAAGCACATTTTTCTTGCTATATGACCTTTGACAGAGAGAAGTAGGATTTTATTTTAGCCAAAAAATAGCTAAACCATTGCTCTTCTCATGCTGCTTCTATGCAGTCCCTCCACCATCTTTGACAGTTTATTTTTTGGGCAGTTTCACCTTATTAACTTCCATTTCCTTTAGTATATTGACTTGATAAAAAAAGTAGCGGTCATTTTTAAATGGAAATTCATCTTATTGGCAGTTAATTTATTTCCAATAAAAATTAAAGCAATTCTATGAAGGATCTGTAGGTCACTTCTAAGATGTCTTATAAACGAGTTCACAGGTTTGACAGTGCTTTTAAACACTTCACTGTGTAGAAGTACACTAGACATCTAGTAGCACATGCAGACATTGTCATGACATCTTACTATCATCACTTACTTCTTTAAAGATTCAGTGTTCAGGGGAGCATTTCTTTCAGCATGTTTCATTTCAATGATGATCCACCTGAAGTAATAGGCAAGTACAATGAATATTCTTAAAGCAAATACATATAACAATGCATACTAAAAATCTAACCCCAGGGGAAAAAAAAAAAAAAAACAGAGCAGTGAGAGGAAAAAAAACCCAAAGAACCCCCCCTCCAAAACCCTTCAATGTCTCCTTGTTACTGAAGAAAAAAAAAAAAAGCAGCAGTAAATGAGCATTTATTGCTCCATCCTCATTCATCCCCAGCGCATCATTAATACATGTAAATCCTCTATAATGCAGAACCTAATACAGGAGTGTTTTCATGTCACAACACACTCTGTTGAAAGACTTACGTCGTTCTGACTAACTGACTGCACTTCAAGTCTGCATCATGTTTGTCAGTTCTTCTAACACCAGCTGTATTCACACACCAACAGGTGCTTCCATTGCACTGCTTTGCCTTGAAAACACCAGTACTTTCACACTCAGGATCATAAAGGCCATCAGTATCTTCAAATGCATCTTTCGGTTTCTCACGACGACCTGATTTTGAGCCTGTCATTTCTGCTTTCATCAACAGGCATTTTGAAGTTACTAAAAATAACCAGAAAGTCACATTATGCAGCAAGTTCGAAACAGAGTTATCGGTCTGTAAAAACACAAGGTTACATCAGAAGCAACTAGATTTAAAGCCATTACAAGGAAGAGCAGGTGCCTAACACATAGGTGGTGCAGGAAGTCAACACAACTGTGGTACGTCAGCTTCTGAAGCCAAACGCGCAAGAAGTCCAGCCACCTTCAATTTCGTTCAGCCAGAGGATCATTTACAGCTTAGCTGAGCTCAAATCAAGAGTAAGGTCCCAATACAAGGCTCTTTCACCTCTAGAATTGTAGGAAGAGACGTTATATGTGCTTAGAAGGAAGCTAAAACTTAACCTTAGAGGAAACCCTTACCATTAAAGACCGAATATTAAGAAGGACGGGGGAGCCTGCATCAGTACAAGCGTACACACATCCACACAAGTTACACGAGAGGAATCCTAAACACTGATCTTCCATCGCCAGTTGACCTGGAAGACCAGGAAGAAGCCTTCCATCCTTGCTACCACTCTTCCCCGGGAACCCCACGGTCATTTTCACATATTCCCTCGAGTTTAGTTGGCACTACTCCTCGCCGCTGCCTACCAGAGAGCACACCCAGGCCAAGCGCAGCCGACACTCGTGCTTTACTCACAAGTGTCGCAGTTCACATTCGCAGACGCGCCGGAGCCGACCGAGTCGCACCAGCAGACGCCCTCAAGCAGCTTGCAGTTGGCGACACGCTTGTTCTTCTTGCAGACGCACGCTGAAAGAGAAGGGCGGCTGTGGGCGCGCATGCCCCCAGGGAGGTAGCCGGGCACCCCGGGGCATCGCCACACGCTGCTCCGCGGGCGGGAAGGAGAGACAATGGCGGCCCCTCACCGACCGCAGCCCCACCGCTTCCCACCTCACCACCCGCCCTTCCCTAGGGAAAGGCGAGAACTCCCATCGCGACGTACTGGCACCCCGAGGGCCCTTCCCGCGGGCTGCCGGGCCCCTCCGGCCGGGGACAAAGGGACGCGGAGGACGGGCGGGCAGGCGCCCCTGCCCCCTCCTCACCTTCCCGCCCGAGGGGCGGCCCCTCCCCGCCCGCCAACGGGCCCGCGCCCCCGGCGGAGAGGGGGCGCCATTTTGTGGAGCCGTGAGGAACGGGACGCCCGGCGGGGCGGCTCGGCGGGCGGCGGAGGGTGAGGGGAGGGGGGGGGCCGCAGAAGGGAGTCACAGAGCGGGGGAGCCAGGTTGGGTGGGTGGGTGGGTGTGCAGGGCGGACAGAGGGGTGCGGGTACTCACGGGTCTGTTGAGCGCAGGCGACGGCGCAGAGCAGCAGCAGGAGCGCAGCCCCGCAGAGCGGCTTCATGGCTCGGGCCAGCGGCGGGGCGCGGAGAAACCGGGGGGGGGGGGGGGGAAAGTCCTCTGAGGCAAAGTCCTCCGAGGCGCGGGCGGAGGAGACCGGAGCGATGCGTGCGCGGCGGAGAACCGATGTGGAGCCGCCCGACAGGTTCCGCAGGTGGTGGTGGCTGTGCCGCGCCCTCCCGGCTCCGGTTACACCTGGGACGCGCAGGGGGCGGTGGCAGCGGCTCCTCCTCCTCCTCCCGGGCCGGCCGGGCGCGATGTTAAACCGCCGCCCCCTCCCCCTGCACCTGGGCGAAACTGGATGGGGCAGGGCGGCTCCCCGCTCTCCTCCCGGCCCGGCCCGAATACAGCCTCTTCCGCAGGGCTGGGGAGGGAGAGCAGCGGCCCCTGAGGGGCGGGAGGGAGGGGGTGAGGGTCGCCCCGAGGTGCGGTCGGTCCCGGTAAAGGGGCTGTGAAACCGCCTCGCCCGCGCCGGAGGGGCGGTGGGATGGGATGGGATGGGATGGGATGGGGGGGGGGGGGGTGTCGTCGTCGTCGGGGAACCGAGGGACGGCCGCCCCCGCCGTCGCGGAGAAACTGTTAGTCATCGGGGGAAGCTCCCCGGCCTGTTTGCTTTGCGGGGCGGGGAGGCCGCCCCACATGGTGACACACGGGTCGGGGGAGCGAAGGCGGCTCCTCTGCCGGGTCGGGAGTTCCCGCTCCTGCCGCTGACCTTCCCCAGGGCCGGGACCGCGGGCAAGCCTCTTTCCCCACCGGCAGCTCTGGGAGGGCGGCCGGCCCCGAGGCCTCTGCCCTGGCCTTGCTGCCGCGGGGCCCTGCATCTCCTTTCCCTCAGGAGAGAGGCGGGAGGTGTCTGCTCTCCCTTCTGAGGGGAAGCGGCCACGGATCACTCCTGCAGTCCGCTCCCGGCAAGCTGAGAGCCAGTAGTAAATACTCGAGTTAGTTTTGTTCACGTCCAGTAGTGCCCTTTGAACTACTCCGTAAGGACTTTGTGTTTAAAACAAATCGTGATAATCCCTCAGTTAACTTCAGAAAAAAGCAGGACACCTGTCTGTATAGAGTAAACTATTTCTTAAGGATCTTTCTGCCGGTTGTGTTTGTTGTTGGTTTTTTTGTTGTTGTTGTTCTTTTCTAAAATACACACTAGATCACTCTACCTTAGGACTGCTCTGAAGAGAGTCGCTTCTGATGCTGCAGTATCTGCGCTTCCTTGTTCAGAAAAACGTAGTTGGGTGCTTTGTCTCTGAGGAGCAGAGCTTTGTGGGAACCGACAAAATGGTAGGTAGTGCCAGAGCCTTGCAAGGTTGCTGAGGAGGAAACGCAGGAAAGCCTGCTGCAGGTTTTAAAATGGCTTTCCAAAGCGTAAAAGCGATGCCAAAACGGAAGACAAAAGATGGGTATGGTACACTGAAAATACATTCTGAAGCTTTTTTTGAGTTTATTACTTCAGTTAAAAAAATATGCATAGATCTTTCTGAAAGATATATTGGTGTCCTAGAAAAACAAGTTATTTTAGCGGAGAAGAAAACCAGAACGACATCACTCCAAGTCTGTTCCTGCATTTATGAGAGATCAACAGTTTCCAAAGACTTGAAACTTCCTCTTACCAGTGTTTACATTCACGGTACAATAAAAACATATTGCTGCTTTTGTATGTGCAGACCTCAGACCTCAGTTAACGAAACTGTTTAAAACCTTTGCATGTTCTGAAATGTAAGTACAGGTTAGCTATCTTTGTGGTTTTGTCTCTGTGCAGAGCTGTGTTTGTGTTGCATCTTTGGTTTTGTATTTACTGTTGTCTACAGTGCCTTGCTGAAATCCGGTAGGTGCGCTCTCACGTGGGTCCAACTTAAATGACTGTGTTTTGGGTCTGCTCCTGGTACAGCCCGAATTAGACTTTTGCAGCATTTATCTTGATTCTTCTTGAGCTTTTGTGTGGCTTCTTAATACTCTTCTGATACACCTGTCAAAGACTCAAAATAAGAACATGATCTTAGCAATGTGAAAACTTGGGAAGACTTCAAAGTCTCAGATATGGACTTCTCGCATTGCTGCTGTCAAATGATGACGTTCTTCAGAAAGATGAGCAGGATCAATAGGCTCAGAAGTGCCTGCCTTATTGTAAAGCTCTTTCTATGTAAATGTACTGGTTTGTTCAAGATGAGAAGAGTTACCCTGTTGTTATCAAATCACCAAGCTGAACTACGTAAGCCTTGATAATAAGGAACAGTAAATTTTATGATAGGCTTTTGCTTTTTTTTTTTTTTTAATATGTAAATGTAGAAGAGCAGAACAAGCTGGGTACATGCTAATCCTCGTTGTTCTCCTGGCCCTTGTTCTCTGTAGGTAAACCTCTGTGCCTAGTTTTAAAAATCCAATCCTTATTCTGCAGTCTTGAAACCTCACAGTGGCTACTACCAAAAGTAGCACTGCTTCTTCAACCACCACCAAATACCTAACAGGTCTTTGTTGTCAGTATACAAAAAATAGCCATAACCTTTAGTATCTAAGGGTCAAATGGTCTTAGGGTATTTGTGTGGACTAAAGAAGCCTCTTACAGTGTGTTTTGGCTTTTTGCTGTGACCCATTATGCTTTCCCTGAACTGTTAGCTATCACCTATAGAAAGCCATACCATAACTGCGGTGCAAAGATAGGTGCACCATGTTGCTTTTTGTAGTACAGCATTTAATTTGGCTCTGATTTGCAGGAGCTAACAAAGAGCTCATTATCTATAATTTCCCCAGGTTTCCAAATCTGAAGAAATCAGTGTTTAAATGTTGCTCAGTGTTGTAGAAGCAGAGAGAGTTGCTCTACATAATCTCATTCCCCAGCAAAGCAATGGAAATGAGGGACCATTCACAATAGCGTTAATCTTACCCTCTTTCCAGGTTATTTTGAGGGAAACCTCCCCATGGAATCAAAGCCAGCGGAGCAGGCATGTGGTGGAAAAGACAAAAGGGCCCAAGTGTCGAAGTAGCTTCATTACACAGGTACCTCGGTGTCTAGGGGGTTGGAAGGCAGTGTCTTTTTGTACCTTTTGTGGCGATACATAACTCTTTGTGCTGGAATACGTGACCTTATTCAATAGCTATTCTATATTAACTTGCCTCAGTGTACAGCTCTAAAGGTAAGGCCTTGCTTATTGGTTATAAACAGGATAATTTTATCAACTGTTGGAGATACCTCCCCTTATCAAATAACTGAATGCTGATTTGGCAGTGCAGTGTAGGCTAGTTGTGGTTTACACTTATTAAAGCATAATTACAGCTCAGACAAATTATAATTTAAATGCTACTAGCATATTACTGGGTCTATCATACAGCAAAATGAAAAAAAAAGTTTTGATCACCAGGCCCTAGAGAATATGTAAACTTACATTAGAAAAACTCATGTGATCTGTATTTTTCAGCTTTTGCTCTGTAATCTACAACTGCTCCAGATCTCTTTGGAGAATAAAGTTCAATTCACTAAAGTACTCAATAACCACTGACGTTGACTTCAGTGAACTGAATCAGATCCGAGGAGATAAATCCAGCTTTTCTGAAGTCGGTAAGAATTAGTGTGATACTGGGATCTGGCCTAGGTCTTTACGAGGTCATTTCCAAGTCTTTCCTAGAAATTAGGTAAGGGGGCTTTGTGATACTCCCCAGGCACAGAAAAGGGACAGACTCTGCTTTCAGGGAAAGTTGCAAGGATGTATGAGTCACTCCTGAAGTATCAGGAAATGATGCGAGGTGGGGCTGTGACATGCACTGTGATCAGCAGATCAGAGCGATGAGTGGAGGGAGCATTATCAGGGCCATTGGAGTATTTGGCAATCTATCTCTGAGATTCTTCAGAGGCTGCAAACCTGATCAGTTTTGGGTGTACCCTTCTGAAGATAACCAAAGTCTTGTCCCTAGAAAATAGGCCATGTATTATACCAAATTGCAAAACAGAGTCTTACTAGTGTTTTCCCAACAAAATAAATTACTTTTGAAAATTCATGATGACTTTTAACTGGTTAAGGCTTACAAAGTTAGAAACAACCAGAAACAGTCTTATGCTCAAAAGTGCCAACAATTTTTTTGGACAGTAGACATTGCTATATACATTATCTGTATTATAGACTTGTTCAGGAACTTTGTTTAGGACAGCTTTAGAATGTTTGTGTTCAACTGTTTTTGCAGACTGCACCATCTGCATAGAGTGAAATCTTGAAAGGACTGTAGGAAGGGGACAATATTCAGAAATTATATACAGTATCTTGTCCATGATGTGTTTCTGAAGATTCCATGCCTTCACAAATCGATACAAGCTGCTGCTCAAAGAAGTGTAATAAAACTGGTGCTTCTGCATATTTTATTTTTCCTGCAGGTTTGAAAACCACCATATAACAGGTAAGTATTGTTATATTGATTTGAATAATGAGAACATTTGGAGTCATGAAATGTTTCAACCATATGGAGCTGGTCAGATATAGAGCCAGTAAGAAAATAAATGAACAGTCATGTGTCTTTCTGCTAGACTTGAGTGTCTCACTACTTCTGAACACCATAAAAAAGCTAGTTTACACATTTTGTTTATTTTTGGCCTGTTTCTAGATCATGGCTTTTTTTCCTTTGAATAATAACACAGTTAGTAAACATAACTACTTTTGTGTATTTTCCTGAAATTGTCATGCACACTGGAGATGGAAATCAGTTCAGAGGCAGTGGCAACACTCATAAAGCTGTCCTCAGCTTCAGAAGCCTACAGCCTGGTTCTCGATCAGGCTGGAGACCTCTGAAAGTAAGAGTATCTACTAAGAGGTAAAGGGCTGTTGGTTCAGAGGTTCATAAAACTAGACAGGGTGTAGCCACAGGAGAGAAATGCTCATGCAATTAGTGTATGTTCTATTTGCGTCTTTGAAGATTATAGAAACCAACCTGTCTGATACGTTGAGGCATCCTCACCTCTCTGCCGTGGCTTAGTCTTAACTCCAGTGGGTGAGGTCAGTAACAGGCTTGTCATCCTTGTCTTTACCTACTGGAAAATACATCTCCATGGCTCTTATACTGACAGCATTTTTTAGAACATCTACTGTCAGTGTTCAAAGCTGCTTAAAATGCGCAGCATTAGATGTAAAAACCTTAATAACTCTTCATCCAGACTACTTTGTAGCAGAGAGACAAGGCTATTAATTTCATACTGTGCCCAATCCCTCAGAACACTCACTGGTTTAGTAGGGTTTGGAAAGGGCTCAGACGAAAACACGGGATCGCAAGTTGTACTAAGAGAAGCTCCATTTATACTAAAATTGTTTCCATTCTGGCCCCTAAGATACTTTTTTTTTGCCCTTTTAGCCATTCTCTGTGAAAGAAGATACAGATGGAACTTTGTCAAAACACTTGTTAAAAAGTGTTTGAGGGAGTCCCAAATAGTTTTTAACGTGTTTTATCGCATGACAACATCTCTGCGCTGTAGGCAGAACCAAAGCAGCTGGTTATACAGACAGACAGTTGTCCCGTCTCTCAGTATGGTGTTATCAGAAGGCATGTCATGTACTTTTTTCACAACCTGAAGGTGTCTGCCATTAAATTTGCTTGTGTCAGACTTGTCTGTATGTACAGGTTGCTACAAGGCTAGCTAGGGTGTGGATTTACAGTATGTCAGGGTAACCCACAGTAACAACCTATGGACACAGCTGTACCCAGCAGTAAGCAGAAGACATTTATTCCTCAACGAAAACAGGGTCACAGCATGCACGCAGGCAGTTTCCATGGAACAGCTAACATGCTGGAAATCCCCACCCACTCTTGCCTCACTCTACTTGCGTGTGTAGTCATAACCCAAGCAAAGGTGAATAAATACACCCATGAGCTGGGCAGAAAAATCTCATCCCACAAACACCATTTAGTGTAACACAATGGACAGCAGAAAGCAGGGTTAAGGGAGCCAGGTGTTCCATAGCTCACAGAATGCTTCCCCCCCCTCGCTGAAATAAATTGCTTTTGTGTTGTGACTGCTTTCCTAGTTCATGAGTTTCCCGTATTTTTTCAGTTAGCAATAGCTGTTACCAGAGTTCATTTGTTTCTCTTTGCACTTTAATTTACAGCCCTTGTACTAGTGATTTTATTGGTTCAACCTCTGAGTGAGAGAACTTTTACAGCTTGTGATTACTGATCTCAGAGAAAAAAGAAAGCTTTTTGACCTGTTGGAGTAATTATAGAGCCCATTGATTCTTGGGAGGGGCGTTCAATGTTTAACAAACTGTGGCAACTCTTTAATTTAACCATGTGGAGCCTGGACCATTGGATGGGAGTGGAAAAAAAAGAAAAATCCAGACTTTCCAGCTCACATTTTAACTTGCCTGTTTTTAGTCTCCAATGGGCTGTCCTTGTTCTGCCTTGCCACTCCTGAACTCGATGCTGTTCCTTTCTTAGCAGTATGAGGGGACTGGAGCCAAACTATTTGCATATGAAAATAATTTTCCCTTACTTCAGAAATTATAGCTACATTACTCTTGATTAATCCTTTCATGGGGTGAGTCTTCTGAATGCTGTGCCATGAAGATAAGGCTCTTGACAATAGAGAAATTGTCCTGTCTTAATTACTACTATTGTTTCATATTATAGGGGCTGTGGTCAAGGACAAAGATTCAGTTGTGTTCAACAGTGTAAAAACAGAGAATAAATAGATACCCTGTGTTTGAAAGAGTCTGTTATCTGAATTATGTGACTAGTAAACTAAGAGGTAAATCTAAACTTTGGAATTGGAAAACGAGGTGAGAAAGATTTGATGCAATTTACAGATTTTGCCCAGTTAAAGAATCATGTCAGCTAGCTAAGAGTTTGAAGGCTGTCACCTATTCTTCATCCACTCAAATGGCTATTGTTTTAAAAAATACTGAACTCACCTTCAGGAAAAAATTTAGGACAGTATTTTGAAAGCAGCAAAGTTTTTCTACTTCTGATCTTCCTAGATAAAAAGATAGATGTATTTCCTGCATAGTAAGTTGCTTAGATCTTTCACGGTTTTGTGTGCTAATGTGTGCATATATCATCAGTGACACTATGCATTTGTGTTATTCACTAGGCGTGAATGGAATATTTTCAGCTAATGTGATTTTATAAAAATGTATTTTTAAGTAAAATTCTTGAAGTTTTATTGATTCAGCTACATTTTCATCAAGAAGATTTTTGCAGTCTAGGGTTTGCTAGTTGTTTCTGTGAGGAAAGAGTAGAAAAATACAAGCTGAAGAGTTCGCATTTTTTAATGCGAATATAGGCAATCCAGTCACTCTGCGCATGCGCAATACACCGGCAGCGCCCAGGGCATGGCCGACACACACCTGCGCCTTGCTCCTGCACCTGTGTCTCGGGAAGCCTGGTGCTCTTGGCAGCTGGAACAAATGACTCCAGGGTCATGGTGGTATAAAGGAGTCCTGTTTATTAGTGCTCTTTGCACAATACAGCATGAAGAAACAGCGTGGGCACAACTGGGTAAAAAATAACCATGGTTATTAAATACTCGCCAACGCAAAATACAATCTCCAGTGGCTTTCAAAAGTTAGAATATGGTGGATGATGTCAGAAGTTTCAAAAAAACACTTAAAGGGGTGCTGTACAGTTAATCTCCTTTCCCTTTAGCATAAAATATGCATTCAGAGTTTTGAGTTACTGATGTTGACAGATACATCATTCATCACTTGCCATTTTGTCACATGATGGTGAAGACCTAATGTAGTCTATCTCCTCTATTTATTTTGACAAAGTAATTGGAACTCTTCAGATAAGACTACTTTGTTTCACTTATAACCAGCACAGCAGTGCCAATCCTTAAAAATAAATCTTAAAGGCTTCCACTCTCTGCTTTGAATTAGTTGAGTTCATACAGGATATATCGGTCTATTTACAGTAGAAATGAACAGCAAGTTCAAACTTATGTCCCCAGTACTTTATGGAGATTTGCTGCTGCAGAGTACTTGGCTGTTTTGCAGTATGCAGAAGCAGCAAGTTTAAGCATGCACTGTGTTTGCTGGCAGCCTTGACATTCTTTTACCATTTGCTGTGTTAGTCTAGTCAGTACACTTCTTGTTCACTACATAATTTCCAAGTGATTTTTTTCTTCTAGGTCCTGAATTTCTCAGTACCTGAGAATAACTACAGCTGTTCTTGGACTTAGAAAACTCTGCTGTATGCTTAGAAGCTCTTTTGAAGTAAACAAAGCTGAAAACAATTTTCCTGTCCATCCATCAATGACATACACTTAAGTGGCACTGGACCATTTGTAGTTCTAATCATACTGTAACATTTGTCACAAGCAAGGATTTAGCTGTAAGGCACCCTTCCAGTATCCTTACTTACTACCTCAAGTAGCAAACAGGTAAGGCATATTCAGTCTGTTATGCTTAGTCCTAGCCCAGGCACCATGATGCCGTAATGATTTGTTTCACACAACTCATCTAAATCCTTACTTTCTCTTCCCACGTAAAAAACAGGTTTCTGGTGATAGATGTGGCTTCAGGTAGTTTATCTGTTCCTTTTTAATTTACTGAAACTTGTGTGACTTGCTATGCCCTTTATTCTGAGTTAACCACATGTCCAAAGTTGGCTTTTTAGATGAATGCTTCAGTTTCGTTATGGTCTTTAGGAACTGAGCTCTCAGCCTGCATGCATTTCATCTAGAACATATTTGATCGAGAGGCTGGGTTCCCCCCGAAAAGGTCAGGAGTCATCTCTACAGGGAAGAGAGACTTTTTTCTTCCTCTATTTCACACTCTGCAGTAAGTAGGGAAAGTCTATACCTGAGAAATAAGTATTTTATTTTGAACAATGATCTCTATTTAAAAGAACCAACGCTGCTTCTTCATTACTTCGTTTGAAAAGAAATACCAGGTGTTCTTACTATGGTACTTTATCTTTCACTGGAAAGTTCACTGGGAAGGATATCAGAGGCCAAAGGCATTTGCTTTCCTACCTCACAAATATTAAAAGATTAAAAAAAAAAAGTACATATATCCTAAATATAATTTATTAAAATACTAGCCCTGTGTTTTTCTTCAGTGATGCTTCTTAATCTATCTGTAAACAACTCAGTCACTAAAATTTTTAAGTTTGTTTTCGTTTAAAGGAAGCAAACTGCTCTGCACCTGCCTTTTTGGACCTAGCTACTGGGTACCTATGTAACTATATATCTCACATAATTAAGTTCCAGTGCATTTATGGAAGTCTTTTTTTTTTGCAAAAATAAGATTTTTAAGAATCCCAGGTCTTTCAAACCCAGGTCTTATTCGTTATATATATATATATATATATATATAAAAATCAGTTCAAACTGAGATAACATGTAAAGATGAAGAGTAGCTACACTGATTTAATGTCCACCTATAGGAAGGATTAGGAATTAAGTACAACACGAAATCCAGTGTATTATACTATCCAAATGCTGCATTGTCTCAGTTTAAATTGCTGGTGGTGAAACAGTGCCCCCTGATGTCCAACAAGTTACTTGGAAATCAGAATGCTACATTCTTCCGGATATTCTTGGATGAATTAATTATTCAACAACCTTCTAAAAACTGTAGTTAACAATAAGCAACTTGGAGAACCGGTTAAGTCCACTATATCATGCAGAGGATTTAGAGTCAGGTACAGTTCTGTTTCCTTATTGTAACTGTGTTCAGGCATCAACCTTTCCACGTTGATGTTTTTCCATGATGTTTCCAAGTTGAATCCTTGAGCCATCCCCATCTCAACAATCCTACCTCAGGCTGCAGAGTCCTGCAAGGAAATAAAGGTGAAGTTGCAGACTTTCTCACAGCTTTTTCTTACCACTTCAGTTTCCTCAGAGTCTGAGCCGAGGTTATGCAGCTGGTCTGTATCAGAGCAGAGCCCTGGGTCCAGGGAGGTAGGGGACAGTACAGCAGGGACTAGAGAGTCACGATACCTGTTGAATAACTTGATTGTAAGAGATTTTTGAGACTGAAAAGAAAAAAAAAGTATTTTAATATTTTGTTGCAGAACTACCAGCTCAAAAAAATATTTAGGGGAGAGTTACAGGAAAAAAAAAAAACCAAACCCTGGAAAGCACTCTGTAGATAAAGATCTACATTGTAAGCCACTTTTTATTGATAAGCCAAGGAATACAAATGTGAAGGTGTAAAGAATAAGAAAGCATGATCTTCACAATTATCAATGCAGTTTTATATTTTGCAGTAGGGCAAAAAAAATGACAGAAGCTTGCTTCCTAGTCTGAATGGTTTAGATGGTTATGCGGACGTTTCTGCAACTTATCCTTTCTTTGTTTTCCACAGTTATCAAATGAACGGTAATGAATTGAAGAGTACTTTGAGCTCCTTAGCTGAAAAGTATTATACAAAAATAAAGAACAATTTAGTGCAGGGTAACTCGACCTGAACACATGTATGTGAAGAGAGAACCTCAAAGAAACAGACTTTTGCCCAACTGATGTATTTGGTATCATCTCCACCCTGCCGCCAAGTTTCCTGATTTCAGCCTATTCCATACAGAGATGTTGTTAATTTGTACATTTATCGCTTGATATGTTTTTTCTTTCTCTAGAGTACACGATCAGAAACTTGATATGATCTTTCCCTGAATATGCTCACTAACTCAGAGCACCTAAATAAAGATACCTAGCAAATTATTAATAAAAGATGAGGAAGGACTGAAAAGGCCTCTCTTCTCATTACCGTAACAAGTAAGACCCGTTACACTTTAATTGGCCTGTACAGGGGGAAGCAGTAAAATCGGATGTATTTCTTGCCATCTTCCTAGAGTAAATCTTTTAGCTCTGTAACAAAAGACAACGGTAAGATTTCACGCTGAATCTTACTAGCGAAGGGAGTTTTTTCATTCTTGTTACTACATTTCAACAGACTGCCTTAGACTAATTGCATACTACCACATGCATGAATCGCTTCTGTGGAAGAGTAACAGCAGGGTGTATATCGCACCTGTATTTTTAATGACATTTAAGGTTAGCTATGCCTTCCCCCTCACCTCCTGCGATTCCTCCCCCTCCCCGGGAGATGTTTTAAGGGAGCTTTCACAACGTTGTTGGGCAGCTGAGAGATTAAACTCGAATCGCGCCGGGGAGCAGCTGAGGGGAAAGAGCGGCGGCCACCACAGTGGCAGCCGCCTCCCCCCCCCCGCTCTCCCCTCACGCCGGGCCGGCACCGCCGTCCCCCGCCCGGGCGGCGGCGGACCCGCTCGCACCAAAGGCTCCCTCGGGACGCGAGGGTGAAGCGGCACCGGAGAGAGGAGAGACGTGTCCCGCTGTCGGCTACACCCGGAGGGACCGGCCACGCCGGTTTCGGGGCTCACCGCGTCTTGCGTGGGAAAGCGATGACATGAGACGCCCCCGGGGCCGCGCGGCCCGGACCTCTGCGGACACCCGCCGGGTGCCTGACGAGGGTCGCGTCATCGCGCGGAGTTACGACATTAGCTTAGAGCTGTCTCGACCCATGAAGTCAACGTGCCACGCTTCGCGCACCTCAGGGCGCGCTTTGTCGGCTCTTCCCGCTGACCATGAAGGGCGTGTAAGGCGGCAGGGTTACACCTGCCCGCCCGCCTAGCAACAGCCGTGCCCTTCTCTGATTGGCTGGCGGGCCCTGGGCGGGCTCCGCGGGAGCCGCGCAGCCCGGGGAGGTAAGCGTGCCCCGCCGTCCGATTGGCCGAGGCGGCTGCTTCGCGCGCTCTCATTGGCCGCGAGAGGCGCCATCTCGAGCTGCGCGGCGGGAGGGCTATGGCGCGGGTGGAAGGCTGCTGAGGGGAGCGGGGGCTGGGCCGGGGGCCAGGGGCCGTCCCGGTCCGCCGCGGGCTCCGGGCTTACCTGCTGGGCACGAAAACAGCGTCATCACGTCCACATATGAGGGGCTTTTTTGTTGTTTAAGAGCTGGAGAGCCAGGTAGGCTGCCGTGAGTCTGCCTCAGACAGCCCTGCGCTCTGTGGAGGGACCTACTGAAGAAGTAAATGCATTTGCTCCCGTTTAAAAATACCTTTTCTCGCACTCCACTTGGTATCTTCTTGATTTTTACGGATACAAACACTTCAGGTTTGTTTCCTTGGTTATGCCTTCTGGGTATGTCCTACTTGAGGGATACCTTTTATTCCCAATGGCTATAACCAGGTGTTACAAAAATTAAGAGCTCGAGACCTTGATTTTAATGTTACATGGCTGAAATATGGTTCTGTTGCATTAATTCTACTAATGTTCTTTTAAAATACGCAATCACAAATTGGAGAGGAGGAATGGAGATTTTTTGGTAGATATAAGTAAGGGTGTAGGGCTATGAGGATCTGACAAACAGCAACTTTTTCTGGAAAGGATTTTTTCATTTTTCAAAATTTTGAATGGAAAAAGAAAGATTGAAGGCTCCTTCCACTGAAAGAGCTTTATCAAATTAGGACTGAATTAAAGAAATCTACGTAGTTGGCTTAGGGCATCAGACTTAGCTAATTAGTACTGATACAATTAATTTTTGTATCGCCTGACGTACAAGCTCTACTGAAATGCTTCATTTGAACAAAAGATATATAGAGAACTACTGCTCAAACTGACTATTTTTGTAGTTAATTTCTTCTTCTTTTTTAACAGGAACCTTTACTTACCAAAATGAGACACAATCTGATGTGTCAGACACCTCCTACTGTCACGGTTCATGTAAAATCAAGTGCATCCAGATCACATCAGCAAAAAAACCTTATTAGACTAAAGCGGCCTACTTTTAAAGACCATGAAGAAAATTGTGAAAAAAAGGTTCCTAGTCATAAATATAAATGTCCAAAGGGACCATGTCTAGTTATTCAGCGTCAGGAAATGACAGCTTTCTTTAAATTATTTGGTAGGTTAATAATGACAGATATCAATGTATTGACTGAACAGTAGAAAACTATTAAGCAAGTATGTTTTCTAAACTCAATAATTTTGGGAGTGCTTTTTATATGGATACTAATGGCCATGTCTTTGTCTAAATGTATTTTGTTGTTGCATTTCAGTGTATGAATATTTAATGCTTAAGGTAAAAATACAAGAAGGGCTACCAAACTGATGAAAAGTATCTTTTTAAATTACAAATGAAACCAAGGTGGTATGATACTTCCTTTTATGATTATTTCCCTTTCCTTTCTATTTTTTCTGGTATTTCAACAAATGCATGTAAACCAATGTACATCTTGTTTTACACAAGGCTTAAAAAAAGGCTGGACTCCCAGTCTTGTACACATGTTATTTATTGTGGGAATAAACATTTAGGGGGAGAAGTGGAATGGAAAGAAAATCTGAGGAGTTGTAGCACTTCTTTTGCATTTGCCTCTTTGATGTAAAGTTTTGTATTTATTTAATTTAGTGAAGAGAATAACTAATACTGGAAGATTACACTTGGTTTTCACTTGAACCTTGAATACAGAAGTGAATCAGAGAGAGTCTGCGGTAATCCTATTATAGTGCATGTTCACAGACAGTGATGCACTGACCACAAATAATCAAGCAAGTATTGCTTTATAAAGGCTGTCAGGTAATCAAGGTGCAGAGATCTCAATAGTCTATAGTTCATCAGAAATAAAGGTATGCTGTTAGATGGAGCCACTTATTGCAGGAAGAAATTACATAAATAGAAAAAATACTGGTGATTTTTCACCTTCACTTGCTATTACTGAGAATGAATGAGATGCAGTCACTAAATTTTCCACCTTGCCTTTCTGGTAGTTTGTCTTCTTTTGCTGCTTAAGTTTTTTCATACCTACTCTCTTTCTCCCTTCAGTTTCTCTGTTCTCTACTGGTGGGTCTAGCTTCTTCCTTTTATTTCGTTTAATAAAAGGACCATCTATTATTTATTTACAAATACTTTCTAACAAAAACAATTTTGGTGTTTGAAATGGTACACCTTTCTTTTGTTGCAGATGATGATCTAATCCAAGACTTCCTTTGGATGGACTGTTGCTGTAGAATTGCAGACAAGGTAAGCATATTTCCTTCTTAGTTAATAGAACATATATTGAGTAAAAAATCTGCCCTTAATCACTTGATACTGTAATGCAAATACAGACCATAATTTTTTTTCTAATGTGCTCATATGGAAGCGTCAAGAAACTCAGTTTATGCTTTCCTCATTGTCCTGGTTTCAGCCGGGATAGAGTTGATTGTCTTCCTAGTAGCTGGTAAGGTGCTATGTTTTGAGTTCAGTATGAGAAGAATGTTGATAACACACTGATGTTTTCAGTTGTTGCTAAGTAGTGTTTAGTCTAAAGTCAAGGATTTTTCAGCTTCTCATGCCCAGCCAGTGAGAAAGCTGGAGGGGCACAAGAAGTTGGCACAGGACACAGCCAGGGCAGCTGACCCCAACTGGCCAACAGGGTATTCCATACCGTGTGACGTCCCATCTAGTATAGGAACTGGGAAGTGGGGGCGGGGGGAATCGCCGCTCGGGGATTAACTGGGCATCGATCGGTGTGGGTGGAGAGCAATTGCACTGTGCATCATTTGTATATTCCAATTCTTTTATTATTACTGCTGTCATTTTATTAGTGTTATCATTATCATTATTAGTTTCTTCTTTTCTGCTCTATTAAACCATTATCTCAACCCACGAGTTTTACTTCTTTTCCCGATTTTCTCCCCCATCCCACTGGGTGGGGGGGAGCGAGTGAGCAGCTGCGTGGTGCTTAGTTGCTGGCTGGGGTTAAATCACGACACTCATTGATAAAAATGATCAAAATATCTTGGTGTAAGATAAATGTGCAAAGCATTTTAGGAAATTATATACTGAAATAATATATTGATACGGCATTTTACATTTCAACAGTATCTCTTGGCAATGACTTTCGTTTATTTCAAGAGGGCTAACTTCACAGTAAATGAGCATACCAGAATCAATTTCTTTGTCGCTCTGTAAGTACTTTTAAATTATCTGGTTTTATTAGCATAAACTTTGCATTATTTTATTCCTTTGTTTATGCCACTGATAATTATGATACATGATGCAACTTCTTTAATGAGTGTGTAGTTGTTTGCGTTTTATATGAAATACAGAAACATAATGTACATACTATATATCAACAGTGCAAATCCAACATTCTTTCTCTGATGACCACCAGTGTGGAACAAGCTTGAGCAGCAGCAAGGGGATGTTTGCGTTGGTGTAGTGATATATAGCGTAGCATTCTGCCTACCAAACTGAATCTGTGAACTTTTTTAAGCATTACAAGTAATACATGCAGGACAATACATGGCAACATATACATGGCTCACACTTCCTGTTACAAGACCCTATTTTATTGTATCTTTGCCAGCCTTTAAGTAATTTGTACCAAAATGTTTCCTCATGATATGCATCTCGGGACTAACTTTTAATTAAAGTTTCTGTCAACATGATTTAAGTCAACTGTAAAAATGGTGCTAGAGCATTTCTGGGAACTTTTTTGAACAGTTCTAAAATTTCTATACTTTGAAGCAGAGGTGCAATCAGTAATCTGTCTTTACCAAGCCTCTCCATATTTGGCTATACGTACAGAGTGATTTAGCATTTTCTTTCATAGTGTTATAGTGCTTGGGTCATCTTTTCCCATAATAGTACTTCTCAGATACTCTGATTCGCACACTCATGCGGGGAGAAAGATGGCTGTTTCTTCTGCTGTAAATGGTATTCTGGGTAGCATCCAGAGAGCATGGAGGAGGAAGCCATCTGACCCCATACCGAAGGGAGAAAAGCCAGGTCAGAAGAGCGACAGGATTAGAAAGGGACAAAGGGTCTGGTGAGACTGGGACCAGCAGGAATATTGGTGTTAGGAGCAAGTGAGAAAATTCAGGAGAAGACTAGAAGTTGTAATTTTTTCAGGTATGATTTACAGCAGTTTAGTATCAGGTGGATCCAGAGGAAGTAAATATTTTTCTGTTGTCTGAGAAAACAACCCTGAACCAAAAGTAGCACATAAGTGAAGGAAGGCAGAAATATGGACATGAAGGCAATAATTTAAGGTTTTCATTTATATATGAAAGTAGACCTGTATTTAGTTGTTTGCTGCTAATTTAATGTGAGCAACATAATTTTCCAAGGATAGTTAAAATCCTCGTGAAGTTTAACATTTTGTAAGATAGTTTTAAGCATTATTTAGAGAATCAGTCAGAAACTGTTCATTTTAGTGCTAGGATATCTTGCCAGTTTGGATAAAGCTGTCAGGATACGTTAGTTCTTGCATATCTACTAATTTAGGAGCCTCTAGGGTAAAGCAATTTTTATAATAGCTTAAGTTAAGATTTTATTTACCCAAAGGATACATATGGAACTTTCTGATTAAGAAAATACTGTACTCCAGAGAGAAGGCTGTATTTTGTTAGCTGTTTTCTCACAATACTAGGAGAAAGAAGTACTTCAATATTATGTCTTCTATTGTTAGAAATCATACTAATAGAGTGATTTAAGATTGAACAACATTTACAGACACAAACATATATATATTTGAAGGTATCTGGCAAATACAGTTGAAGAAGACGATGAAGAATCAAAGTATGACATTTTCCCATGGGCCTTGGGAAAAGCCTGGAGAAAGCTCTTCCCTGATTTCTTAAAGTTAAGAGATCAACTATGGAGTAGAATTGACTACAGGGCTATTGTAAGCAGACGCTGCTGTGAAGAGGTAGGGAGGGTTTTAATATTGTAGATGCTGAAACTACAACAATTAATACCAGCTAACAATCTAGCTCTATACAAATAATTTCTTCTCTAAAGTGTGTAGAGAAGCCATGGGAAAGAAAAGATGCAGCTAAAATGTAATGGTCCATTTATCCTCCATGAAAATTTTTTTCTTCTGCATTTAAAATACATTCTCTGAAACTGTGCTTTTAAGGTAAACTAGAATATTTTACATTGTACTAGTGTTAAAAGTGAAGTTTTTATTGACTAGAATATTTCTGCTTTATGCAAGTATTTTTACGTAAAATTTACCATCAGTTGTTTCACTTCATTCACTTTAGAAATAATTTTGTATGTGTGCATTTGCTCTACAAATTGTAAGTTTGTACACAAGTAGAACTTTCAAAAAAAGATCCCAGCACCTCAGGTGAAGTTTTAATCCCTTCAAAATTAATAATATAACTTCAATTGACTTTTTAAGGTAAGGGTTTTTCATTGCATTTAAAAAAAACTCAGAAGGACACACTTGTAACATTCTCTACTATTAATGCGGTGTTACAACCTACATTTTACAAACATACTAGGAGGGAAAAAAGACATTCCTCACTTTTCAGGTGGAATGTATCTGTCTGGAAAAGCCCTGTCATGTTCTAAGAACATAATGTTTACTACAGCTGGTGGAAAAGAAAATCTCATTTACTCTAGAATTCAATCTCTGGGGATGAGACTGGGTGCTTATGGGAAAAGTACAAGAAACAAGGCAAGTGCAGAATGCTTTTCCTGGCACACCCTCCCAGCTTTCAACAGTCATCAGTTCAGCGACATTGTGAACTAGAAGATCCATCTAGTTGGTGTTTAGCAGTTAGTAAAAGACACCATCTTCAGTCCAACATACAAAGCATAAGCTGGTATTTGTGATGATTCATATGAATATACAAGGCTGTAAACTGTTGTTTCCATGTCTGATTCATAACTGGTTCACTTACTTGTGCCTAAGGTAGCAAACTTTCTAGTGAGACAGAAGCAGATAGATAATAGATGATACACATTTCAGGTACGTAGTATTAATTCTCTGCCATACGTGAATTGGATCCCTTGTTTTCAGCTCTATGTCTTCCTGTTATTTTTACTGTTTCTGATGTAATGGCTGTTCCAATAGGTGATGGCTATTGCTCCAACGCATTACGTATGGCAGCGAGAACGTTCTATACACCACAGCGGAGCTGTGAGAAACTACGATGATCAAGTACAGCTGCCCCGCGGACCTAGTGCTACTCCTACAGACTGCCTGCTTTGTGGTAAGAAGGGAAGATTTGTACGACTAGGATTATCATCATCTTCCTCCTCATCTACTGGCACTTTGGAGATGACGGAATTACATTCATCCCAGAATTTGAAGGACAACTTTCCAGATGAGAAAATGCTCGTTGACTCTCCTTTTTATTACGCCCAAGGTACGGTTTAATATTGCAATTAATTTTCAGTTAGTTTAGGCAACCGAGGCCACATTTGCCCTTCAGACTACTGTGTCCTTCTTGGTATGACAAGACAGAATCTCTCTGTGTGAGCACACAGGCCTATTACAAATGCAGTTACCTTGGCAGAACTGAGCTTTTACTGCCATAGTTTCACTTGCATTTTCACATCTTGTCTCTTGACTTCCTGGAATTACCAACTGCTTTATATTCTGAGTCTCTTCAAATTACCTTCATCTACTATGGTAGATTTTGGGTTGTGTTCCAGTCTATTTAGGCATTTAGTACTATTCTTGCATTATACATTAAAGTGAGAATCCTATTTTGAATCCAATAGGATTGGCTAGAGGAAACAGTAAAAACATTGGTGTGTTCACATGAGTTAAAAGAGTGTGTGTTATGCGAGTTGAAGCGCTCTTGTTGAGAGCACTGTTTTTAGAAGGGGCAGGCTGCTCAGTTGCTGTCATCAGTTTGGACATACGTTAAATCACAATTCACATTTTCCTTTAAGTGTATTTCAAGTGTTGACAGAGTTTATACAAAATTTCAAGATTGGAGTAGGCATAGAAAACCATACAAGTTTATTGTAAAAATTGTTTTATGTAATTGAATCTTTATATATTAATCTATTCAAAATAGCATCCTGAGCCTTTGTATGAGAAGCCTCCATTACACACAGCAGTTATGGGGCAAACACTCATTTAATTTATTTTTACGAGTGGAACACGCTTGAGATGTAAACTTTCTGGCGGAGCTGTGTAAGGCCTCGGTTCTGCAAAGATACTTTCATGTGCTTAACCACTGCAGAGTTCTTAGCATATTTATTTAATACAGGGTTACAGTTATTTATAGCTTTATTTTTTTATTTGTGCTATATTCTCACTAATATCCAAATTTTCACTATTATAGTAGGATTGTGTTACTGCTTTTGACAGCTTCAGTACAACTGTGATTCTCAAGGGATCCCTCAACTTTGAAAAATGTGGCATTTGAATCTTCCTTGAGATACAGAACAAGTCAGGTGGCTGCAACATGTCATTTAATAAATGTAATGTGGTAAACATCACTACATGCTTATGTGGAGACTTATGTTAGACCCTAAAAGACTGAATTTTAGATCTATTTTTACTTGAGAGATCTCGCTTTTCATATCTGACAAAGGTCAGAAAAAATTGTGTTTATTTTGACCATTTGAGAATGCTTTATATGAAGTTCACAAATAACCAGGCAACCTTCAGCATGAGTGTGGGAACTGAACCAAAGCTATACTTGTCAACAACTGGTCCTTTTCTTGAAATAAGCACAGCTTTATCAAGAGAACAAATTCAGTGAATTTCAGTTTATCTTACAGTTCTGCTATATGAATATTGTTCTTAAAGAAACTGAAAACCACCATTTGGTAGTCAGTGAAGTCAGAAGCTGCTTCACTTGCATTTCAAAGGGCAGACTTTGATCCATTATTTTCTTACTAGTTTTTTTTCTCCTGATTTCTGGTAGACTGTCAGAGCCTGTCCAGCAAAAGGAGACCAGGTAGCACCTTGAACCAAGACAAATCCATGGATTGGTTTATAAACAATGAAGAATGAAATACACCCAATGAGATAGAAAGAGATATTGTCCTTTGCAGAACAATCTGTGTTGCATCACACCACCATACCTGATGATTCTGTTAAAACTTTTCCCTTTAAATAGTAGGTGGGATTTCAAACTTTATATGAAGTAGAAATCAAAGCACTCATTACTTAAAAGTTACACAACTTGCAAAATGTAGCAGCTACTTTGCAACATTTTATTTTATTCTGGTACAATACTCAAGTTAGCAGCTAACATCTCAGCAGCATGAAGAAAGCAGTGGTCGAAACTTTCTCAGCTTGGTAAGGAATGCTAATTAAAAAACAAAACAAGTTACTACTTCAGTATTTCAATATACAAGGATTATTTTATTATTATAAGTTTTATGATTTCATGATATAGTAACGTGTCAAATACTAGTACAAAAAAAAAAATTATTTTTGAAAACAAAATACCACTAACCATTTAAGATAAAATACATTTTTCCAGTGTCTCACCTGAATGACCATCCTGCCAATAAGATGGTCTAGCAACGTAAGGCACTGAGCAGTATGTTTCAGCATCATCAGAAAGGGATTCTGTGAGAAGTAAATTTTTTTAATTCTTTCTAACAAGTTTAAAACATACACACAGACTAGAGTTGCCAATGCGCATGGATTTTTTTTTCCCTGATGTTATTTTCATTTTCTTTTTGCTTCTGTTAAAGTGCTTTTTTGTCACCTATCAGTACATTCAGACCTCTTTGCTCTACTATGGATTTTGCAAATCTGCACTAGTATGAGGCATCTTTTTTGGATTTGCCCGAACAGCATGATTACAAAACAGAGCACACTGGTACTGTCTCTTCTATGGAATGCTTAAGCCCATCAGGGTCCTCTAAAGCACCTACAGGACGAGTATAGAGGACTGAATTTTATTAAAAAATAAAAATTTAAAAACAGTAGTAGAAGGGCAGTCATTCTTTATTTGCAGATTGCAATTTATTTTCTATTTAGTTGAGATTTTTAATAAGATATTTAAACTTAAATAACCATTAATATATCCTTTTTCAGACCTGAAAAGGTCCAGGGCTGTCCAAAAGCTTGTCTATTCTTTACAACAGTCTCAGCTGACCTAAGAAAAAAATACTGCCTGTTCCTACAAGGTTTGCCTTCATTATATCCTTGGATTATCAAATTGCAATAACAGGCTATTTCATCAGCAATTATGTTCTTACCATTGTATTCACTTTCTTTAAGAACTGCTTGATCCTGAATGTGGATTTCTTCGTACTCCTTTTGAGGTGGTTCTTCAATATTTTCTTGATTTTCCACCATTTGGCTTGATTTACAATTCTTGATTTTAGCAGGGAGTACCGACCAATTTCTATAAGT
This sequence comes from Aquila chrysaetos chrysaetos, assembly GCF_900496995.4. Taxonomy (NCBI): domain Eukaryota; kingdom Metazoa; phylum Chordata; class Aves; order Accipitriformes; family Accipitridae; genus Aquila; species Aquila chrysaetos. The sequence continues at coordinate 4,321,616 of NC_044016.1, forward strand.
TACCTCAATGATCGTTTCACACAAAAAAGGGAGCTTGCAGGTCCGTATTCTGTCTAAAAGGTCAATAACCTGCGTGATGCTTTTGAAGAAATGCAAAGGATAAAGTAGTATTTTGAAAACTCAAATCATACACTGTTAGTCTCAATTCTACTGCTTTTGACACATTCTTTACCTTTGAGGTTACACGAGTCCTTCAATTTTAGGGTAAAGGAGCTAGCAACCCGACTATGGAATTGGAAAACAGTACAGTTATTTTGAGGATGTCATTAAGCGAAGACTTCCACTGATCATAACGAGAACATTCCCAAAGTAAAGGCCAAAGGATTTGACCAAGTGTAATTTATACTGAGTGCAACTCCCTAAAAAAAAATTACACGGGGTGACAAAAAAAAATAATTTCATTAAACATTTCATTAATGCTGGATGTATATTTTAAAAGATGTTTGGTTTTGTAACAATGTTAGGTGATGCCTGAATAAATGTTAAGTGCCAGAAGTAAATACTTACTTTGCTAAATACACGGCGCACACACCACCCTGTTTCAGACTTGGGTGTACAACAGGCAGAGCAGACTGAGGGTTAAGCATATCCAGAACTATCTGCAAGAGAAAGATACCTATGTTTTCCCAGTAAATATTAATATGTATCTATCAATTTTTTTCCACAACAACAAGGCTTGAAAAAAACATCTTTACCTACGGAAAATGCATACAACAGCAGTATGTAATCCCAAACCAGTTTTATTACTGCCTCTCAAAGCCTTAGAGAAACCGGAGGTCTACACATGTACAAAACAAAGTCCTTGCTACTTCCAAATAAATTTCTGTTAAAACAGCAAGTAACGTTTCACCAACATGGTAGTCCTGTACTAACGTTAAACCTCCTACTAATTAAATTCCATAATGTTGACATTAATAAAAACTTTTAGAAGACTACATTTACTAACATCTTCGGTTATCTAGTTTTCAAATGTAAAAAAAAAAATTAAAAAAAATTTTCAAGTGCATCTTTATCATGAAAAGATCACACTACAGTCTCAATGTCTAACTTGCTGTTTGTTTCAAGATTTGGAAAACTTCTGTCATTGGCAATTTATCCATTTTCTGCTAGAAAACTATTCAAACTGTAAAACAATGAGATATGCAATACCTGATCCTTCCTGTGGACCGTTACATTTCAAGTTTTTAAAATGGTATTTTTATGCTATATATTTTATTTCTTTGCTCAAACTGTTTAACACAATTGTCATTTGTTTAAAGTGTTAATGTAAGTAGTTTGTCTGCTTCACGTGGAAGAGTGGTTAACATCTAGCTGTTTTCGCCAGCACGCCTCTCTTTACAAAATCTAGATATAAGAAGTGGGACAGGAGAGCAAGCAGTAGCATTCCTTACTCTCACTTAGGCCTTGGTCACATTGTGCATTCTATATAGCTGATAGCAAAGTGTTTACATATTTATATTTTCTATAAACTTATGTATTTTTCTTAAATTTAATGTTTGAAATATATGCCTTAGTCAGATACAAAAATATCCGTTTCTCCAAAATACAAGACAGCAAGTTTGTCTTTGCTTACAAGACAGCAGTGATTAATTGTATTCCTGTACTACAGCCATATTGCTCTTTCATTTGGGAAACTGTTAACTGAAACCTTGAAAATACTTGTAATCTGACAAAAAAAAAATCACAATGTTTCTTTCATTGATTGATTGTTTTTTCTCATGTTAAACTAGACATGGGAATCCCATTGTAAGTGTGAGCACCAGAGGTTTTAATTTATGCAGAAAAGATCAATGTCAAATGGGGGGATTCTCTGGACTTACTGCGTCAACTGTTACAGATTTCATATCTGCAGCAGCTGTTGAAATGTCTTTAAGAATGAAATCCACGTTATCTGGCCACTCTTCCATATGTCCTATTTCCCATGCAGTACGCCAGTGCCTGTAATTCTTCTTAGCTAAATTATGATGATCATCTCTGATTTCATAACTTATAACACGTCCTTTGGGCCCAACTGAAAACAAACAAAAGACACTAGACTTACTACTCTTCCCCCCGTAATAAAGAATTTAGAAAAAGTCGTGTAGTAAACAACAGAAGTACACCTTTAAATCTCAACTTCACTTTAGGAAATAATCACATATGAAACAAGCAATTACAATTTGTTTTTTCTTTACATATAGAACAAACATATGCAGATAAGGTGCTGGGTTAGTTCTTTTTCAGACTGAAATCCATCAATCCACAGGTGAAATAAAGCATAGTTACAGTAGTACAAAGTGTTCTTAAGATGTCCTCTCGAAGTAACTCCTGCAGCAAAAGACAACTTGAACATCTGTGGTCCTATCCATCTACAATTCTTCTGATACAGCTACCAGAGGTACCAGCTGAGAAAGCTCTAACATGGGTCACTACTCACAGGTGCTATAAAACTGACAGACAGTGACTGCTTCTGTTGTTGATTAAGAATTGGAACTGCTGGTTTTAAATCTTTTTTGACACTCCTTGTTTTTACAAAGGTTTGCTGTTTTCCATGCATAGTTCTTTCTCTGCCTGTCCCTTCATAGGGTTGGGGAAAGGCTAAGAAACACCCCTCACACCTGCTCACTGATCTCAGCCCCACAGACAAGTTTCCAAGTGTACTCTTTGATTTACACAGGCTTGTGTTATTTTCCTGTTATGGTCTGTAACTGTAATATATTATTACTTGTTTTAAGTATCACTTTACTATCCTGAAATGTACTGTATGAGTCCAACACATAATTCTTCATACAGGAAGTGTTAGGAGGAAATCCAGGCACAGACAGCAGCATGTGCAGTGCTGTATTATTCTATCCTTGTATTACTCCAATTCCTCAAACCTATCCCACCATTAGCTTCTCTTTCTCCTTGCTACTTTTTAATGGGTGAAGGCAGCTTTCGGCAATCAGCAGTTCAGTGAGTGAGGTTCTATGACTTTTTAAGCCATTTTAGGTCAGAGTCACCAGGCTCCTTCCCTCACCTCTGTGATCCCACTGTGAATTCATTCAGAAAACTGAATAAAAGAGGGGATGGGTTTCCCAGCAGTCTTCCCCTGATCTAGCTCACCCGGGATCAGACAGAGGCCAGAGCCAACATGTAAGGAGGGAGGGTTTCAGCAGTGTCACCTTTGATCATCTTAAACAGTTGCAGAATTGCAGCACCAACTCCTTATCACTCAAGATTATCAGTTTGGAACTATTGGAAGAATAAAATCGTTCACACCGGGGTCAGTCTTACTCCTTCCTCTGCTCACTCCAAAAACTTCCTATATTTTGAAACTGACTTCTGGAAAAATAAGGACAACTAGTTAAAATAGTGAAGCAAAACTCTTCCATCATTGTGATGCTGCAATATGTCAAGTTTGCATATATCATGTTTTCCCGTTCTCAAAGATCTTAAAGTCATGGCAAACGCCACATTCTTAACACAGTCTTGACTTTGTCCTCTTGCATGTCAGTAGTTCCTGGGAAAGATTAAAGAAGGAATGGAAAATAAAACATGAAATGAGAGTAACACGAAGAGAGGAGATTAACGAAATCTGTTAAATCAATGAGAATTGTGGACATTAAATACTTCCATGGACCTTGGTAACATGCCCACTAGATTTAAATTCCAGCGTTTACCTACGTAGCAGCTCTTTTTCTTGTTGGGTGTCACTGTACTAAATGGTGGCAAAATTAGCCACCATTAGGAAAGAGCAAATCAAATCTTATTTATTTCAGGGTCAGCGCCAAATTGCATTAAGCTGTGACTAACACTGTCCATATTTGGTGCTGATTTAAGTTCCATAAATTTGAAAATAGCAATACAATCTCATACCTTTTTCCCTCTCCTCAAGATAGAGCTGAACTGGCGCACAAGGACTGCTTTCTTCCCATGGATAGGGTTAACAGATTTTGCTGACTTGGCATGGTTACAGCTAAATTAAAGCTATCAGAAGGAACCTATTGAACAAGACTGAAAAAGGAGAGGAAGAATTGATAAGTCCAGGTGTGTTTGTAGGAAATGGCCACAGCGGCCTGAATACCCAAGTCAGAAAATAATTTGCTAAAAGCTAACTTTTGCCTTAGCCAACATCAGGTATTCAATCTCTTTCTTTGGATTTAGGGTCTGCTTGTAGGGGAAGATGGGAAAAGCTAATGACTCTTACTTTCCCTCTCTCTAAATGTATCTCTGGAAACAGAAGTGCTGACTTTCATCTTCTGTTTTGTCAGCTTCTAGCTCCCATGGCAGCAGTAGCTTCTTTGAGGATAATTCCAAACTATCTTCAAAATCCAATCACAGAACGACAAAAACCTCCTAGTTTATTGCAGAAAGATGATCGGAAGGAACTAAGGAATAGCAGTAGGAGGCAGAAAGAAGGAGGGGGAGCAGAGGTGCAATTGCTGACCTCAAAACCTGGGCCCAACGTATTTCAAGACCACGTGCAGCTGAGTGATCTTGGGGCAGCATTTAATGGCTGATCATTAAAATAAGCATTTTCAACTGAATTAGTACTCCAAGTGAAGATTGCTGCAGCTAAAACAACGGACTAAGAAGAACAAACTACTCTGTTCATCTCAGGAGGGGACCTTCCAGATTCCCTTTGCTGCTGCTTACACACCCTCACCAATTTTAAGCTCCTGATGGATCTCAGCACTCTGGTTTGTACCATTCACTAAGTGTAACCATTCCCAGTTCCTCACATTACCCTCAGCAGTATGACCTGGCATCCAGGAGCAGGGTTGGATCAATGACACTGGTAACATACTTGCTGGATACTAAACTTCCTCAGAAAAACCCATACTTCTAAAAAGCCTTGTATTGTTATCCTGGAGCACATGCCAAGGGACAGCAGATACAGCATTGCTACATGGGAGAATAAGAGAAAACTAATTTGCTGCCTTTGAGTTCAAAGGTTAACGGACTTGAACAAAAAGAGCAGCCGATCTGTTCAGTTTGTCTCCCTCACAAGAGCGTAAGAGGAAGCACCACCTCCCACAGATACTTGGCTGGCTGTAAGTGGGAGTCCCAAAACATCTTCTATCTTGAACTGTTGAATAACACAGAGTATAGCCACAAAGGCAGCCCAAACTGTAAAGGTTTTACAAAGACAGCATAGTCTATAACAATGCTTTATAACACACACTGGACAATAGTAAAAAAGAAACGTTAGTGCTGAAGTTTCACAGAAGCTCAGGATACGGGCTGCTTCTCAGGTTCAGTGACCACTGCTGGGACCCTCAGGTATCCAGTTACTCTGATGGTGGGGTGCCTACAAACCCTGTCTTTGAACATAAGCCTTCAGGATATGCAACTTGTGCTTTTCTGCTCTACCAGTTCAAGATGATCTGTGATGAGGTTCCTGTCTTTACCCTCCAAAGCCCTTTAATATTGCAGAGAAGGGCAGTATTCTGCAATAGCAGAAATACATTTTTAAAAAACAAACCAATTTGAAAACCAAATTCAAGTGGTGCTTTACTTTCAGGTGTGTACAAAAGCAATTACAGCAAACAATTGTGGTGGTTTTGTTTTAGTTTTTTTCTTTCCTTAAGGAAGTTGTTCTATCAGAAGCCCATAAATTAAATTACTCTGAAATGTGGTCCACTAACAAGATACCTACAGATGAGATGAAGTTGAAGAGTGAGGTTTCACCCTCGCTCACATTGCTGAGTGCAAAGGCGCTCTACCTTTTAAAGCACTGAGACCTAGATCAAACCAGGCTAGCTGTAACATGAAAAAATAACAGTGTGCGTCCACATAAGCATTTTCACTGGTATCCAGCAATTTGATTATTCACGTGGTCCATCAAGATGAGGAAAAGGAAACTGAGAAAGGCAAGAGATTGGGAGAAGGCGTCTAGTACGGTTAAGCCAAAGCCAGCAATAATGATGGCTGAAACCCAGCTTTCTGCAGGTCTTTTGGTAACGTTTTGCACTACGGCCCCTGAAATACAGTCAAAACGTTTTGCAGTCCCTGCATTGGCTCTGGCACAGATGTAATTTTCCTTTACGTCAACAAACTATATATGAACATGTGAACTGCAGCAAAACTTTTAAGAACTGACCACAAGTATTTGGTCAAAAGAAAGGCAACGTGCAATAAGGGCATTGCGCTGCTTCTATGTTTTCTAAAACCAGGTTCTCACCTGCTCTTGACAGAAACAAGCTCATAGCGCCAGACCCGCTGCCAGTTTCCAAAACGGTGTCTCCCGGGTGGATATCCATCATCATTAAAATAGCACTTATATCCTGCGGGTGAGAAAAAACACGCCACGTTACTACTCTCGGAAACTAAGGGTGAGATTCGGCCAGTGACCTCCCAGTCACCGGCCAGCCCCGGTGAACGGCCGGTACCTTGGGGTAGGCGATGGTGGGTCCCCGCGGCATCAGGAGCACGTACTCCTCCAGCGAGGGCCGCCTCAGCAGCAACGGCGCCCCGGCCGACGTACGCAGCATCTGCCCGGGCAGCTGTCCGATGATGTCGCAGTGGGGCAGGAGGCCTCTGGGGCTGGCCAGAACCGAACCCGCCGCCAACCGGCACAACAGCTTCAACGTCGCGTTGTACTTCCTCCGTACCTCCGCCAGCGCCAGCTCCCCGGCGCGGAAAGGGCCGGGCCGGGCTCCCGCCTCCTCAAGAGACACCTGAGGGGCGGTCGCCTCCTCCTCCTCAGGGGGAACCTGAGGGGCCGCCGCGCACCGCCCCACCGCCGCCGCTTCTTCCGGCGGCAGCAGCCGCCTCACCCGCTCCAGAGGCGACAGCGACGTCTCCCACGCCCGCCTCCGAGGCCTCCCGCCGTGGGCGGCCCCATCGCCGGAGGAGACGGCTCGCCACAGCCCTCGCCAGACCCTCATGAGAAACGAGGCGGGAAGCCGACGGCTCGCAACGGTCGCCCCCCCCCGCGCGCCTGCGCCGCGCGCCCCGGGTGACGCCGTCCCCGGCGTCACCCGGGGCGCGCGGCGCAGGCGCGCGGGGGCGAGCACGCGGCCCGTGCATGCGCCGGGCGCGAGAGGGCCGGGCGAGAGAAGCGCCATGGCGGCGGCAGCGTGCGGCGGGGAGGCGGCGGCAGCGACGCGGGCCCTTTGCGCTTTCTCCCCCCGCGACCGTCGTTTCTTCGCCATCTCCGGCTCGGATGGGCGCCTGCGGGTGTGGGAGACGGCGAACAGCCGCTTGCAGCACGAGTACGTGCCCTCCGCCCACCTCAGCGCTGCCTGTACTTGCCTGGCCTGGGCCCCGCCGGGGGGACGCCCGCCCCCCAGCAAGGTACGGGCGGTGTGTGAGGGAAGGGGGGGGGATGCGGGACGACGGCGGAGGGAAAAGGAAGGGGTGGGATGGGGACGGCCGTACACCGAGCAGCCTCGACGCGTGGCCGCGGCCTCGCACGGCTTCACCCCGCCCTCCCGGCGCCATGTGGCGGGGGGTCGGCGTGGCCGGGCAGGCCGGGAAGCAGAGAGCCGGCGTCCCAGTGCAGGGCGAAGGGGATAAGGGTCCCGTGGGGAGGGAGCGGCGTGTCCGCCACGCGTGACGTGCCCCCACCCCGGGGTCGAATCCGCTCCCCTCGGAGGAGCATCGCAGGATTGCTCTTCGCAAGGCAAGTTTCACGTGTCGGTGGGGGAAGCGGCGTTGGAGGCTTTATTATTTTTTTTTTTTCCTCAAACGAAAAGAAGGGGCTATCAACAGAAGCGCTGACTGTGTAAAATCATTTGTCTTTCGTATAACCTGCACGGAAGAAGCCTCCCTTGAAGGAGCAAGGTATGTCACTTCATGGCACGTCTCACCTTAATCGAAAAGGTGATGCTACAGAGCAGGTCGGCTGCTCTGCGTCTGCTTAGCTCACGTACAGTTCACATTCTAGTAAAGGCAGTATCTCTCCACGCTTCCTTACCCTTGGAAGTCTTTCCATGCAAGCTGCTACACTGTCCGTGACGCGTCTTCCTGAGCTCAGGAATCCTGCGAGAAGGTATTCAGTATCTTTATTCAGAGTATGGAACAGAGGACTCGGATGTTCTCCACCTTGAATTTGTTTTATTTAACTTCACCTCAGGTGAACACTCAACCTGAAAATATCTGGAGTATATACAGTAAGGTACCTTTTAATCCTTTTTATGTTGAAATAATCCTATTTTCCGTAGCTAGAACATACCATTTCCTGAGAAAAAAATGTATTGCTTGGATAAAGTATGTGAAATCCACCCTCTATCGTAAGAAGTAGCGAGGGCTGTTTAAAATGCGTTTTGGTATATCAACAATTTAGTGTATTTGAAATACTGTAAGAGGTATTTTAAAACGCTTAACACAGATTACCAATCCAAAGGCAGATGATACTGTCTCGTTTTTCTCAGTTGAGCAGCTTAGTCCCTGAAATTTGAAAACTCCCAGAACATTTGAAGAATGTGGCAGAAAGAGTTAGTTTTAGATCAGCCTTAACCTGTTCATTTGTCTTGTAACTCTGAAGAAAAAAGGATACATGCATTGATCGCAGGGCTGTGTAGGTGGTTCTTCACTCTTAAATAAACTGAAACTGGCATGTGAAAATGAGGTTAATCTATCCTGTGTGAAGTAAAACTTAAGCTAACATAGTACACTGCTGTGGTGCCAGAAGTCAAGCACAGGAGGTTTCTGAGTGGCTTTTAAAAACTGACTTTTTCTAGAGATCCACCCCTAAACCCCACAGATGCTCCAGTTTAACCTGGTTTAGGGTTGTATGTAAAATGGTCTTAATCAGGCAGCATTTGGCTATGTCTCAGTGCTTTCTAGTTATTCCAGTAGTTTGAATGCTGTCCACTGCTTGAAAGTTGGTACGTTTTCAAGTGGAGCTGGAAAACATACCATTTCTTGGAATAATTATGCCATAAATGTTTATAATTCATTGGTCTGTCCTTAGACGGAACCGAAGAACTGAAGTTGTGATGGTTCTGTCAAATATATTTTATTGAATGTGTTTTTTCTGACATTTAGTCTCTTTTTTTGTCTTTTTTTTTTATTCCTGGAGAGTTGACATCTCTCTAGCTAGTACTAGTATCTGGTCTTCAGGAGTAAAACTGTGCCAGTAGATACCAGTAAATGGTGTTTGGCCAAGTTACACCTAAACTAAGTGTGTTTTGGACTGCTGCCATGTTAATGAGGGCCACGTGTTACAGGGGAATATTAGAAATTAAGTTTTGAACTGCAGTCCCTGGAATTGCTGATGCAGTGGTGGCTTATTGGGATGTTCCCTGCACGTGTGCTTTCGTAGTGTCAGTGCTTCCTGCTTGCGGCATTCACCATCATCTGCTCCATGAAGTGGTGCCTTGTGCAAGAGTATGTGGACCACCAACTTTCAAAATACCTTCTTCCACTTTCTTCCTAATAAGCTGCAGCTGCCCTGTCATCTTCAAGTCTTGAGACTCTAGGCTTCCCCCCATTTCAGTGTTTTAAGTGCTTTACTTCATATGTGAGCAGCAGAGATTGGATTTCTGTTTTTAAAAAAAAAAAGTCTCAGTGGCTGACCTACTCAAGTAAGAACATTATGGAAAAATATGTGCACAGTCCCTTTTCAAATAACTTCTTTTAACTATCTCTACAAATTAAAAAACTCTACTTTTTTAGGCAAAGTTGAACGATTTCTAAATAAGCTTGAGTTTCCATAAATCTGGGGGGGGGGGGTGGGGGAGTCAAAAGAAAACTGATACTTGATCTAGTTCAGGTACCCTATCCTGTCCTGTCCTATCCTATCCATGAAAACAGGTTCCTCTTATATTTAAAACCCTGATCCACAAGGGAATCCCACATGGATCTCTACTGCAGTTGGCAGTCTGTCTATGTACTAATTTAATGCAGGGTAAGGAAGTTTGATTGCTTTTTGGGTTTTGTTTGTTTTAATTTTTTAACTATTTTTTTTTAGTTCTCAGTGTTTTTTCAAATCATTTCCAACATAATAGGTGTCTGAATTTTCCACTGGCATTTCTTTAATGCAAAAATTTCTGACAAAATGCCCCACTAATAATGCTGATAAAGAGTGGTCAGTAAAGAAATACATGTGAATAAATACTTGGAAAAACCTTCACTGCTTCTAGCTTTCTTCTTGACACTGGAAATAACTGTGAACTTTAGTGGAAATTTTGTTGTGCCTTTGGGTTGTTCCAAGGGAAATTGGCCGTAACAAACTGAAATGGAGGCTGAACAAATTTTGGGTAAAAGATTTATGCAAGGGAAGAGAATAAAATTTATTCTTAATTGTGGTTTTGCTTTGCGGTGGGGATATGTGGGGTAATTAGTAAAACTACATAAAAAGATCAAAAACTACCAGTGTGGTGGGTTGACCCTGGCGGGGTGCCAGGTGCCCACCAAAGCTGCTCTATCACTCCCCCTCCTCAGCTGGACAGGGGGGGAGAAAATATAACAAAAGGCTCATGGGTCAAGATAAGGACAGTTTAATAAAGTGAAAGCAAAGGTTGCATGTGAAAGTAAAGAAAAACAAATTATGTTATTCTCTACTTCCCATCAGCAGGTGATGTCTAGCCACTTCCTGGGAAGCAGGGCTTCAGTATGCATAGTGGTTGCTCCAGAAGACAAAAATGCCCCCTTCTGTCTCCCTTTACGTAGCTTTTATATCTGAGCTGATGTCATAGGGTATGGAATATCTGTTTGGTTAGTTTAGGTCAGCTGTCCTGGTTATGTCCCCTCCCAAGATCTTGCCCAGCCTGCCATGGAGGGGGGCAAAAATGTTGGAGAGACAGCCTTGATGTTGTGCCAGCACTGCTCAGCAGTAGCCAAAACACTGCTGTGTTATCAACACCTTTCTAGCTACCAATGCAGAGCACAGCACTACGAGGGCTGCTATGGGGAGAATTAACTCCATCTCAGCCAGACCCAATACAACCAGAAAACACATAAACTCTACTTGCATCTCCACTAGCTATGTGGCCCTTGTATTTGCATGTCAGACAGCAATTTCAAGATGGCTTAGTTGGCATTGCTGCCAAAAATTTAACTAGTTGAGTCTTTTCTCATATATTGTCTTAAAACCTGGTTGATTTACTTGCTTCTACTTTGTGACTGATAGTTTCTTAGCATATATGTTTCGTAATATTTTATAAACACTTTTTTTTTCCCAGGAAAGATGAAGCCTAAACAAATGCTTGCAAAAAACCCAATGTAATCTCTTTTCTCAAGAGCCTGCTTTTGATATAAAAGTATTTGTATAGCATTTTGGTATTTATTGGTCTAAACCAAAACACTTCCTTGAAGAAGGTGTTGTCTGTGTTAAATACAGAGGAAAAGAAAGTCCTGCTTCAAAGTACCAAAGTATTTATCCTGCACTGTAAAACTTTTAAATCTTAGTTGTGGTGAAAATTCCCAACTCCTGATTGTCATTACATCTCTGCATCTCAGTAAAAATTATTTACATTCGCTGTGTGATGTTTATTGTATGACAGATTAGCTACACCACATGGAGCTTGCACAGAGTTGATTGCTCACATCTAACCAGAGTCTCCTTTGGCTTCTTCTGGCTGCTCATCAGTGCAGATATATCTGTTGTGTAGAGGAAGCATTAGCCTGTGTACCATTATTATTTTTTTTTTTTTAAATTGGAGAGAATGCTTTGCTGTGATGTAACAAATGTAAGGAGGCTTACCAAAGTCCAATTTGAAAACTGCTCACTAGCGTTAGGGTTGGGGTTTTGTGTTTTGGGGTTTTTTTGTTTTGTTTTGGTTTTTTTTTTTCTTTATTTCTTAAGTACTTGAACGGTTTTTTCTTTTCTTTTTTCTTGTGTATGTGTGATTAGTTAGGTGGGATTAACCCAGTGAGAATAAACATAGTGGCTGCTTCTGCCCTCTTTATTTTAGTTTCACATGCTCAAGAGCCAGTTTTATTCCTTCTCCCCTTCCCAGTGATGTGCTGCATTCACCTGTTTTTGGTTAAGAGAGATGAAATGAAATCCCTCCTTGAAGTGGTTGATAGCACTTGCAGAGCAAGAGAGTGAAGACTGAAGAATTGCCTGATTGTAGGAGGACCTCTGGTACTGACGACAGGACTTGGGCAGAGCACTTAGCTTTGCATCCTGGTTGCTTCCCTCTGCCGAGTGCACTTTCCTTTTAAGAGGCATTATGAATACTTAATATTTGCAAGACTCTTCTGAATAGCTTTTGAGAAAAAATAAACTGGTAGTTCTTGATCAGGCATTTCCATTTTGTGGATGAAGTATTCTGATTGTGTTAGTCTTTACCTCTGCCTCTGGGACACGAACTCTGTGAAAAACTTAAATGTGTTTTTTTTCCCCCTCATATATGTGGTCACTAGGCTAGCAAAATGGCCTCCACCAAATGTTTCCAAGTGACTCATAGCAACTTCGTTACCTTGTACGTGGAGGTACAAGATGAGTCGCTAGGTTGCTGTGCACTTCAGTGTCTTCATTTTGTGTCTTAGCAGAGTTTGTATTGGCTGACTGGGTCTCAAACTTACGGAAGTTTTTCTTCCCCTTTGCTTTAATGTGAGATTAGCTGGTCAGACTAATTTATTTCACGTTTTCTCTTTTTTGATTTTTCCAGGATGGCCCCCAAAGGAAAAAACGGAAGTCTGAAGTTGCAGAAGTGGACAAGCAGTTAGATGTCCTGGCTATTGGTACAGCAGTTGGTAGCATTTTGTTGTACAGCACAGTAAAAGGAGAATTACAGAGCAAGCTAGTAAGTAATACACTCTTCATCACATGCTACCAAATATTGATGGTTTCAGTCAGTTTATGCTGTTCTTTCTGGTGCTTAAAAGTGGAATAAACTAACCTAATTATTCAGATTTTTTTTTTCTAAATAGCTGCATATATGGATAGAGGTGCAGTAATTTAGGTGCTTGGGAATCTTCAAGTGGTGCTTTTTCTGTTGTTGGCAGTATGTACATATGTACACGTTGAAAAATCTTGGTTTTGAAGTTAATGTAATATCTTAACATTGTGCATGGATTTGTTATTTTGCATTAAAAATAACAGTAATGATGAAATGCCTAACTGGAGAGTTAAGTCCTCTGTGGGAGCGTCATACCCTCAGTTCCTCCACAGTATTGTGGGAGAGGAGTGCAGGATTGAAGTACTCATCAACTCTTGGGAAGGTGCCATGTTCATGGACTCTTCTGTAAACTTACCTCCCTTATGGAAGCTTTTGAGCTCTCTCAGCATGTGATCTTGAATGAAATACGCTGATTTTTGTTTGCCTTTCTCATCAATAACTTCCCTGTTACTCCTAATTACCTTGGTTTTAGTCTTGGTTTACATAACAAGCAAAATAAATCTGTATGAATGACTCTGCAATACTTTGAGATACTTGGGCATACTTTTGCTTCTAAACTGTTAGTTGTATGTAGGGTGATAAATGTACATGAATAGAGAAAGCAATGACTTCTTAAAATCATGATACGTGCAAGTGACACTAGCTAATGAATATAAATTCTTTTTTATGGAAAAGCTGTATATATGCCTGAAAACTATGAACAAAATAAAGGAGTTTCAGGTTCAAATTTACAGTTTCAATTGGTTTGAAAACACTGGCTGCTATTCTGTAGGAGCAGGATAGCAGATGTTATTTGGCGAGTACTTTGGTTTTTACAGAAAGGTTAAATTAAAAGGTTATTCTTGGTAGAATAAGAGCTATCACTTTTAGCTGTCCTTATTGGATAGAATGTCTTGCTGTGATGTATTTTATCTTGCTCAAAGCTGATTTGCAGTGACACTTTTGGGAGTAGTCTGAGCTGGCAGATGCTGATTCAAATAGGGAAATTTTATAAACCCCAGGAAATACTTTCATAAATGATTAAAGGGGTATATTTAAGCTGCAGAGATTTTGGTTGTTGAGAGGTGAATGATACCCCTTTGTAGGGTCTTCTGATCTGATGATAGCTTGCAGTTGAATGCTGAGCACAAAGAGAAGGCTACTCATCTCTGAATGTTCTTAAGCAAGCAGGCACTTAGATGACTGTCAGCAAGACATCTGTGCTAGTGTTTCCTTTGTGCAAATTTCATACTGTTAGACAGTGTTGTTTGGCTGTGTGTGTAAAAATAGTGGGCAGGACAATATTTTTGTTGACTCTGAAGTGCTAGAACAAGAATTAATTCAAATACTTATGTGTACGTATCAAAATATGCAATATCTTTAACTTGTATAACTCTGTATGTATATTGGTCTTTAAAACCACACTGTCTCTTCAAGTTGCCAATGATTTGAATTTAGTTCTTGGAAGAGCAGTTTGTTCACATTGTTGGTGTGGAGAAGACTCAGTAGTCGAGACTTCTTCATTTATTAATGAGTTGACCCTCTTTTACCTTTTGTAGGATGGTGGTCATGACAATAGAGTAAACTGTGTGAGATGGCATCAGGACAACTGCTGCTTGTATAGCTGTTCAGAGGACAAACACATTGTGGAATGGAACACACAGACCTGCAAAGTAAAGTGGTAAGTGATGCTGGTTTTGTGGAAGTGTATTTCCTCCTGCACAGGTTTTAGTGAGGCCCTGTTGGAAATGCTGCACTCTGCTATCCAGACTTCATGCCCACTGTACAAAATCAGTTGTTGGCTATTGTTTTTCTGAGTTCGGAAGTGGTTTTATTTAGGGATAAGAAAGTAATTCTCATAGTTGTGTTTCTTCCTCTGTGTGTTGCAAAGACTAGATGAAATGAGTAACTGCACTGAGAGGGATTTGAGTCCCTCCATGCTAACTTTTAGTGGGACATGGGCTTCCAGTCACTTTTGTGATGCTGAAAAATATAAATTCTAGAAAATATCCTTGGAAATGCAGGGGAGCAGATACTGGAACAACTCATCCCAATTAAATGGGTTACATGCACTCCGCTTTGCTTAAACGGCCTTGCTGTGATGATAACCCACTTGGTTTCGCTCACTACTGATGTGCAGTGGGGACAGTTCCACTTGGCTGTCTGAGCAGGCTGCTACTGTTTAAAGTACTGTTGAGAAAAATAGAGCTTAGTGCAGAGTAACAAGATGCCTGGTGTAAGCATTTACTTTCTTTTGTAATAAAGTCAAACTGGTTTTAAACTTTAAAGAAGAGACCAAGATTTCTACTAACAATCCTGGTTATCTTACTTCAATAAAAGCATAGTGTGTGATGGCACCTTGACCCTTCTCTTATGCTGTTGTTTCTTTTTTGTAACATTTCCCACTGTTGTGTTATTCATACTGCAGCTATATCGGTTTTGTTAAAGATGGTGTGTGCAATGCAGACAGCCCATTGTCAATAGCTTCTGTGATTTCCCTAGAAGAGAGATGCATCCTTAGGTTGTATTAAGTTGAGACCCTGGCATAAAGTAGCAGAAGATGGCTGTAAAATCTCCCTCTAGCCTTCTCCTCTTAGGTTTGAACACACCCAGTTCCCTCACCTTTTTCTCTTACATTACATGCTCTGGTCTCTAAGCCGCCTTCATGACCCTCCACTGGATTTACTCCACTATGTCAGTGACTTTCTTGTACTGTCCCAAACTGGACATAGTGCTCAGGTGCAGTTTCAAAAGTGTTGCACAGAGGAGAGGAATCGCTTTTCTTGACCCCCTGACTACATTCTAGCTAATGCAAATCAGTATGCAGTTGACCTCATTGCCACAAGGACTCGTGCCTACTCATGTCCAATTTGACTATGAGGATTGCAAGCTTCTTTTCTGCAAAGCTACTTTGTAGCCATTTGTACCCAACCTGTACTGGGATTTTTCCATCCCACATGCAGGACTTCACGTTTTCCTTTGAGCTTTCAGATTCTGACACCCTGTTTCTCAAGCCTGCTGAGTTGCCCCTGAGTAGCAGCCCTGCCCTCCAGCCTATCAACTGCTCTCCCTAATTTGGTATCAAATGTGAACTTGTTATGTGTGTAAGGTCATTAATGAAGACCTGGGCAATTACTGAGGATATTAAACAGTATTGGGATGTCCTTAGGGAGTGACACCTTGTCCTGGTTTCAGCTGGGATAGAGTTAATTTTCTTTCTAGTAGCTGGTATAGTGTTATGTTTTGGATTTAGTATGAGAAGAATGTTGATAACACACTGATGTTTTCAGTTGTTGCTAGGTAGGGTTTAGACTAAGTCAAGGATTTTTCAGCTTCTCATGCCCAGCCAGCAAGAAGGCTGGAGGGACACAAGAAGTTGGGAGGGGACACAGCCAGGGCTGCTGACCCCGACTGACCAAAGGAATATTCCATACCATGCCCAGTATATAAACTGGGAGGAGTTGGCTGGGGGTGATCACTGCTCAGGAACAACTGGGCATCAGTTGGTGAGTGGTGAGCAATTGCATTGTGCATTGCTTATTTTGTATATTCCAATTCTTTTACTATCATTATTGTAATTTTATTATTATCATTATTAGTTTCTTCCTTTCTGTTCTATTAAACTGTTCTTATCTTCATCCCTTCCCTTTCTTTTCCTTTTTCCATTCTTTCCCCCCCCTTTTTTCCTTCTCCTTTTTTCCTTTGTTCCTTTTTTTTTATTTCCTTTTTTTTTTCTTTCCCCTTTTTATTTTCTTTTCCCTTTCTCCCCCTCTCACCCCCTTTTTTTCCTTTCCTTTCCCCCCCCCCTTCTTTTTGTTTTCTTCTATATCCTCCTTACCCCTTTTTTCCCTTTTTCTTTTTTTTCCCCTTTTTCCCCCTTTTTATTTTATTTTCCCCTTTTTTCCTCCTTTTTTTTTATTTCCCCTTTTCCCTTTTTTTTTTTTTTTTTTTCCCTACTCTATCCCTCTTTTATCCTTTTCCTTCCACCCGTTTATCCCTTCCCTTTTCCCTCCTTTTCCTCAACTTTCCCCTGTTCCCCCTCCCCCCCTTTCCCGCCTTTTTTTCACACACAATTTTTTTACCCCTTTTTTTTTCCACCCCTCCCCCCTTTATCCTTTTCACCTTTTTTTCCCCCTGTTTTTTCTTTTCCTTTTTTTCTTTTCCCTTTCACAATACATTTTTCTTTTTTTTTTTTTTTTTTTTTTCTTTTTTTTTTTTTCTTTATTTTTCCTCCTTTTTTTTTTTTATTTCTTTTCCTTATTTTTCCCTTTTCTTCCCTTTCCCCTCCCTTTTTTTTTTTTTTTTTTTTTTTCCTCTTCTTTCCCCCTCCCTCTTTCCCCTCCTTCTTTTTTTTTTTTTCCCCTCCCCTCCTTCCTCACTTTTTTTGTTTCCTTTCTTTTTTTTTTTCCCTTTTTTTTTTTTTTTTTTTTTCACTTTTTTCCTTCCCTTTTTTTCTTTTTTTTTTTTTTTTAATATTTTCTATTAACTTCTCCCGTTTTTTCGCTTTTTTTACCTTCCCTCCCCTCCTCTTTTTTTTTTTTTCTTTCTTCCTCCCCTCCTTTCTTTTTCCTTTTTTCTTTTCTTTTTCTCCTTTCTTCCTTTTCTTTTTGTTTTTTTTTCTCCTTTTCCTTCTAGTTTTTTTTTTTTTTCTCCTTTCCACTCACCATCTTTTTTTTTTGCTTTCCTTTTTTCCCCCTTCTTTTTCCTCTTTCTTTCTTTCCTTTTTTTCTCTCATTTTTTTTACCTTTCCATTTTTTTTTTTTTCATTTTTTTTTATCCCCCTTTTTTTTCCTTTTTTTCCCTTTTTTTTTTTTTTGTTTTTTTTTTCTTCCACCCCCCCTTCCTTTCCACCTTTTTTTATGCCCTGTTTTTCTCCCCCCGTCCGCCCCCCCTTCCCCTCTTCCCTAATCTCTTTTTTTGTTTTCTTTCCTCTTTTTTTTTTTTTTTTTATTTTTTTTCCTTTTTTTTTTTTTCCCCTTTTCCCCCCTCCCCCTTTTTTTCCTTTTCCCCTTTCTCCGTCCTCCCGGGCTTTCCATTTTCCTTTTTTTTTCCCCCTTCCCCGTTCTTCTCTCCCGCCCCCCCGCGTTTTTCCTTTCGTTTCCTGTTCTTTTTCCCCCATCCCCACTGGGTGGGGGGGAAGTGAGTGAGTGGCTTAGTTGCTGGCTGGGGTTAAACCACGACACACCAGTAACTGGCCACCAGCTGGACTTCATACTGGTAATCACAACTGTTTGAACTCAGTGACACAGCCAGATCTTATCCCTCCTTAGAGTCCATCCATTCAGTCTATATATCTCCAATCTGGCTGCAAGGATACTATCTGAGACATTGTCAAAAGCATTGCTAAAGTTAAGTTAAATGGCATACGTGGCTCTCTTCTCAACCAAGACAGTTGTTTCATTAAGAAGGCAATCAGGTTGGTTAGGCATGATTTGCCATTTGTAGATCTATGCTGGATGTTCCCAGTTACTTTTTTGACCTTTGTGTGTCTGGAAATGGCTTCCAGGTGGATTGGTATAACCTTCCCTGTTGTTCCCTGGATTCTCCTTCTTGTGGATATATTTTGTCTCTTTTTTTTTTTTTTTTTCTTTTCCAGTCATCAGAAATTCCTTCTGAGCTACGTGGCCACTCAAAATGGTAGTGTGGTCTTGTAGTAACACTGGCCTTAGCAGTTCTGGATGCATCCCATTCAGTCTTAAGAAGTTGCATGTGTTGGATTTACTGTTGTGATCCCTAATTTGATCTCCCTTTACTATGGGGAGTGCTTTGCTCCCTCTGACTCTGGCACTAGGTTCGGGAACATAGGAGGCCTGAAGGACTTTGCTCTTCAGTGCTTTGGCCTTTTCTGTGTACTGAATGGGTCCCTATACCATTCAGCAGCAGGTCAACACTTTCCTCCTCAGTCATTGTCTTACTGCTTTTGATGTGCTGTGTGTAGATGTCCTTTTGCTGGTCTTCATATTCCCGGCTGGTTTGAACATCAGCTAAGCTTTGGCTAATTCTGTCCCTGCATGCTTGGACAATATTTTTATATTCCTCTGTGTAACCTATCTCCACTTTCACCTTCTCTGTACTTCTTTTTTGTGTTTTTGAGTTGAACTACGAGTTACCCACCTGGCCAAGCCAGCCTTCTGCAATAGCTGGTGATTTTCTGCTCTTCGGAATGGACCATTGTTTTGCTTTGAGGAGGTTGTCCTGGAAGAGCAACCAGCTTTCCTGGGCCCCTTTGCCCTCTAGGGTAGCCTCCAGTGCGATCCTGCCCAATCAGTTCTCTGAATAAGTTGCAATCTGCTGCAATTCCTTTCTTTTTTCCTCTTTCCCCCCCCTTTCCTCTTCCCCCCCTTTCCTCTTCCCCCCCCTTTCCCTCTTCCCCCCCCTTTCCTCTTCCCCCCCCTTTCCTCTTCCCCCCCCTTTCCTCCTCCCCCCCCTTTTCCTCTTCTTCCCCCCCCTTTCCTCTTCCCCCCCTTTCCTCTTCCCCCCCTTTCCTCTTCCCCCCCTTTCCTCTTCCCCCCCTTTCCCTTTCCCCCCCCCTTTCCTCTTCCCCCCCCTTTCCTCTTTCCCCCCCCCTTCTCCTCTTCCCCCCTCCCTCCCCCTTTCCTTCTATCCCCCCCCTTTCCTCTTCCCCCCCCCTTTTCCTCTATCCCGCCCTTGCCCCCCCCCCTATCTCTCTTCCCCCCCTTTCCTCTTCCCCCCCCTTTTCCTCTTCCCCTCAAACCCTTTCGCTCTTCTCCCCCCCACACCCTTTCCTCTTCCCCCCTTTCCTTCTTCCCCCGCCTTTCCTCTTCCCCCCCCTCTTTCCTCTTCCCCCCCCTTTCCTCTTCCCCCCCCTTTCCTCCTCTTCTCCGCCCCCCCGCTCCCCCCCCCTTTCCTCTTTTCCCCCCCCTCTCCTTTCCCTCCCCCGCTTCCCGTTCCCTCCTCTTCCCGCCCCCTTTCCTGCTTCCCCCCCTTTCCTCTATCCCCCGCATCCCTCCCCTTGCCCCCTCCTCTTCCCCCCCCAGTGTCTCCCCCCCAGCCCGGAAGCCCCTTAAGAACTCGCTCTATATCACCATAATGTCAAGAATTCAAAGAGTAGCTCAACCGGGACGCCCCCCACACCAAAACGCATATGTCAATCGTACTAAAGGTACAAGCCTTGTTTGTCCTCTTCCCCCCCCACACATGAATTCCCCCCCCCCATTAGCATCCGACTCTTCCCCGCCATTCTCCCGGCAACACCCCTGTTCTCTTTCACCCGCTAGTACCCTTGCATCCCCCCGCACCTTCCTGCTTAAATTCCCGACCCCCTTCCGTCTATTCCTCCCAGCCAACCCTTTCCTCTTCCACCCCGCCCTTTTCCTCTTCGCCCCCGCCCTATTCCCTTCCCGCCCGCGATATCTCCGCCCCCCCCCCTGTTCCTCTCTTCCCCCGCCCCCTTTCTCTCTATTAGTTTCCAATCTTTCCCCAACCGTCCCAGTTTCCTCTTTCCCACAACCCCTTAATCCCTAATGCAACCTATCACACGAGGCCCCCCCCCTTCTGCCTCTTGCCCCCACCCTTTCCTCTTAATCCCCCGGCCCGAACGCCCCTTTCCTTACTTCCCTTCAAAAACCATCCCCCCTTTTCACTCTTTCCGTACCCCCCCCTTTCACTCTTCCCCCCTGCCACCCCCATCTTTTACCTCTCTCCCTCCCCTCTTCGACTCTTTCCCCCACCCAGTTTCCGTCTTCCACACCCCTTTCTCTCCTCTTTTCCCCACCCCTTTCCCTCTTCCCCCAGACCGGCCTTTCTGCTTTCCCCGCGCCCTTTTCCCTTTCCGCCCCCTTTTCCCTTTCCCCCGCCCCTTTCCCTTACCCCGCCACTTCACCCTTTACCCACCCCACTTTCCCTTCCCCCCCTTATCCCATCCTCTTCCCTGCCTCCCACCCAGTTCTACCATTCCTCTTCCCCCCCCTTTTTCCTCTTCCCCACGACACCGCTCGTTCGCATCTTTTCCGCCCCCCACACCCCCTTTCCGTTCCGTTCTTCCCCTCTCAAAAGACAAAAAACCCCCTTTGCTCTTCCACCCCCCCCTTTTCCATCTTCACCCAATAGCACCCACTTTCCTCTTTCCCTCCCACAACACCTTTCGCCTCTTCCTGCCGCCCCCCCTTATCCAGGTCGCATCATTCACAGGCCCCCCTCTTATTGTTCTCCCCTCTTAAATCCCCCCCCCTATAAAGGTGGTTCCACTACTTCCGCAGCACCCCTTGTTCCTCTTCGCGCCGCCCCATTTCCCTCTTATACGACCCCGAAGACCCCTCCCTTTCCGTCAGACATTCCCCCCCCCACATTTCCTCTATCCCCCCCGCCCAACTTATCCCGGCTGCTATCCCTGATCCCCCCGCACTTTCCTCTTTTCCCCACCCCTTTCTCTTCCCCTCGAACCCCTTAGAATACCGTATATCCCCTTCATTTCCCCCCCCTGTTTCCTCATATGCCACGCACCCCCCTTATCCTCTTACCCCCCCCCCTTTCCTCAACGTCTTGTATTCCGCATTCCACCTATCCCCCCCCCCATTTCCTGTCTTGCCTCCGCCCCAGTTTTCCCCTCATTCCCCCCCTTTGCGCCCGCTCCCATCCCCCCCTTTCCCACCTACCTCCTCCCCCCCCTTGGTCCCTCTTCCCACACCCCCTTTCGCAACTCTTGTCCCCCCTGCCCCTTCTCCTCTCCCAGCCCCCCTTTCCTCTTCCGCTACCCCAACCTCTTTCCCCCCTCTTTTCCCCCCCCGCCCAGCCCCTGTTCCGTCTTCCCAACGCCCCACCTTTCCTCTTCCCCCACCCCCCCCTTTCCTCTATCCCCCCCACCGCCCTTTCCTCTTCCCCCCCTTATCCATACTTCCCCCACACCCTTTCCTCTTTTCCCCCCCCACCATGTTCCTCTTATTCCCCATTTTGTTTCCCCCCCATTTACCTCCATATTAGGTTCCTCTTTTTTTTCCCCCCTTTTTTTCTTTGAGTAGCTGATCCAGCAAAGTACCTTTCATAGTATCATTGTAAATCACTTGCATCAAGAAAAAGTCTTCAGCACTTGCCAGCAATCTCTGGGACTGCTTGGCCCTCCTATGCTGCCCTTCCGGCAGTTGCTGGGGTAGTTAAAGCCCCTTAGAAGAACCAAGGCATGGAATTATGAAGATTTATGATCTCTCTTTTAATTGGACAATCTGTAGCAGATGCCCACCACATCACCCTTGTTGGTCTCTTCTCATACTTACCTGCAAGTTCTCTACTGGCCCTTTGCCTGTTTCAGAGGAAAGCTCCTTGCATTCATGCTACCCTTCTGTGTGGAGAAACCTTTATCCTTTTTGCCTTCCTGGCATGTCCCTGATGAAATGTCTTCCTAAAGGTCCATTTATTGCAGCAGTCCTGTCTTGCAAGCTGCCCCACTGTTTTTCTGTGATCCCAGTGAGATCAAAGCTCTGAAGCTGCCCATGGATATCTAATTCACCCTGTTTGTATCCCATAGTGCATGTGTTCATGTACAAGTATTTTAGATGGGTCCCAGTCATGCTGCTTTCTCAGGAAATGAGAGAATTTTTCCTGTTGTGCTTTGTCTTGTGTGTTTCCCTCTGCCCCTGTCCCATACCGCTGCTTTTTTGGGGGCTGTGGTTATAAAACGTAATCAGAGGCACTGTATTCTTTAATTTTAAAGATGGCAATAAAAAAATAATTCTTGGAGTGTATACATTGAAAGTACACCAGCAATGTAATATCATGCTGAATTTTTCTCTGGTGATATTATGAGTCATAGCTAAGGTAAATGAAATTGGAAAGAGTAGAAGAAAACAATTCTCTAAAATTTTACCTAAATTGATGAGGCTAGAAGGAACAAATTACCTGAAATAATTGCTCATGCCCAAGGTACATGTGAGATTGCCTGCATTCTTTAACATTTGTCAGGACCTGGAAATGAATCCTTATGTATCCCACAGAGAATTCAGGATGATTGCTCCTGGTGTAGAGAGGTGGTGTTCAACTTCTTTTAATTTGCAGGCCTCTAGACATTTTCCTCTAGGCTTTCTTAATTACTGTAGAAGTAGTCCATAGAAGCCCTTCAGGAGGTCCATGCAGCAAACGTTGAAACCTCTGGCAGAGGGACAAGCTGTTGGGGAAGAGAGAGTTTTTGAAAAGGTGTTGGAGAGATGTAGTCTAAAACATTCTGGGTGACTTCTTGTTTCTCTGGTTGTAGCTTTTTCATGCATTAAATACGCTGACTACCGAGAGGCATTCTGTATATCTCCTTATGCAGCTCCTTGTTTCATGATATCCTGTTTAAAACTTTTCCCTCTAAAATTATATAAAGCGTATCCAAACCAAAAACTTAACAGATTTTTGCTGTGTTTTATATTCTGCAGTCTAGTTTAGACTAGTCTTTTTAGTACATTTAAAAATACCTTCTTGGGTTTACATTATTAAGTGGTTTGAAATTCTTAGTCCTGACCTTTTCTTTGGAAGAGAATACAAAATCTTTTCATAGTCTCCGTAAGGTGTAATGTTGTTTGTCAAGTTTGTAGGCAGTAAAACTTTCAGCTTCTATGAAATTTAACCAAAAGTGATACAGCAAATGATCTCTGTTCTGGAAGACAGAGAGAGAGTGCTTGGACATGTGAAAGTTATTTGGAATTATTTCCAGACCAGCTGTTTACAATCAGAATGTGATGGGTTGTAGGCTACTTCCTAACTAACTGTAAAGGGTTTGTGTTAATGCTTTCCTTGCAATTTTGTCCTGTGAGAAAAGTGTAGTACCCAGAGTCCTTCAAAGCAGATGTGAACTTTTCATGACAGCATCTTTCTTTTTTATTTATTTATTTATTTATTTTAATAGTGATTTGAACCATAGACCTTTAAGGTGAAGTTTATTATTGTCAGTGTCATTGACAGACTTGGGAGGAGGGTCAGGAACTGAATGGGCCTTGAAACTCTGAATTTTAGTGTTGAGAAGGCATTTCTGAATGGGTTGGTTTAAGCTTTTTGGATTATGGTGCAAAGAGAAGTCCTGAAATGGTGTGGCTCCTCTTAACCTATGTTGAGTAGCAGAGAACTTTGAGGGCGGAATTCAGAACAGAATAGGCAAATATTAAAAAAAAAAGTCAATGGTTGTTCAGTATTAAATAGCTTTATGTTTTTGAGTTGCTGTATTTTTGTGAAAACTAATTTGGAGGAGAGGAGCAGAAACAGAATAGCTTTGACCTAATTTTTGACTACTTAAATTATTATTATTTTTTTAATATAATTTTTGCCTTAAATTTTCCAGCATGGTTTATATGCATTTTGAGATTATGCTAATGAATATTGTTTTTTCTATTTCTCTATCTTTCTCCCTTTGTACAAAAACTCTCCATCCAAATTCTAGCAAGTGGAAAGGCGACAATAGCAGTGTCACCTCTCTATGCATCAGTCCAGATGGGAAAATGCTGCTGTCAGCCGGTAGAACAATAAAACTGTGGGACCTGGAGACCAAAGAAGTCTACAGAGTAAGTAACTATGTTAAACTAGATGCAAAAAAATATCTTTCTTGATTGGTGACATTACATATCTAGTGTTTCCTGATAGGACATCTGAAAATTTCACTGGGTGTGAGGAGACAATTGACAGTTTTGGAATTGCTGGAAGCTGTTGCTGTGATGATACCCTCAACTGTGGTTTCAACTTGCTGAGAGTTGAATGAGGACGTTAAATTCCTTGGCTGTGTCTGAGCATGCTACCAGCACCCTTTCTCAAGCCTGTAGCAGAAAGATGGATGCTGTTCTTTTTCACTGGGTCCCTTTCTGATACCCTCCTAGCAGGAGAACTCGGTTCACCACAGTATGAGTTACTGCTGGCATGGGTTTGTGCGTGAGCTCCCTGACTTTTAACGTGAGTCCTTCCTTGAAGCCTTCAGGTTTCTTTGCTAAACTTCATGTTACTGGTGGTATTATCAGTTTTACTCTGGAAACAGTTGGAAGGCATAGGAGCAAACTCCTCCTTGTTCCCTGAGCAGGGCTCAGACATGAGCAAATTGCCATGTTTTAGCTGTTCTGTGAAAGCAGCCATGTTCTCTTGCCTGCTAGCAGATAGGATGCAGCTAGTCTCTGAATCTCCTGGTACTTGCTGTCAGGTAAGTGTGTACACATGTGCTATTACTGTGGACTTGCTGGCACATGGCAACTACCATGTATGTCTGCATCCTAGGATGGCCAAAACCACTATTTACAAAAGTAGATTGAAGAGCCAATGTTTTTTGAGGGGGTGGGGTGGGCATGGGGGGGATTGAACAGTAGTCGTGTGTCAGCAGACCTGTGCGTTAATCTTACAGTTGAGAATGAAACTATGAATTTAGTTTCATTGTATAAGTTGAAGTGTAAAGTTGTGTGGAGGGGAAAAAAACCCAAGTGCTTTCTGACAGTAACAGCAGTACAGGTGGATCTGACTTCTTTTGCATGGACTTAGTCCCAATGAATTTGCCTTTGATTCCACATTTAACTTTTAAATTCTGATAAGTATCTGGAGGGTCAGAAAAAGTTTCCTTGAAATACAGAAATGCAAGGAAGCTGATCACTAGTAAAAAAAAAAAATCACTGAAATGTTCTTGTTGACTTAGTAATACTTGATTCTTTCCTACTGTTCTTTGTTAACTAATGTTTTAATTTTTGCCATATGACTGCTTATGGCAATCATTGAAAGATTCTTTTTTTTTCTCTTAGCATTTCACAGGCCATGCTACATCAGTGTCATCATTAATGTTTACCACAGTGAAACCTATGAATGAAAATAAGTCCTTTGATGGAATTACAGGGCTTTATTTCTTGTCTGGAGCTATACATGACCGATTACTGAGTGTATGGTATGTAAGCTTTTCATAATTTGTAACTTTGCTTATGATCACTGTTGAGGATAGACTCAACAAGTATGTTCTGAACTCTGTGATTAAACAGAAGGCTAAGCAGAAGGGGCACTCTGGAGAAATGCAGTGATGATCTCTTAAATGGTGGTTTCGACTCACTGATTGTTCAATGAAGACATGCATTTCCTTGGCTGTGTCTGAGCATGTTTCCAGTTGCCCTTTGAATCGTTAGTATATGTCAAGAACATACTGTGTAATAGGCTTCCTTGTTCTTTGTGCTTACTGTAAGGTTTATGCTAAGTTTTCTTGCTAAATTTCACTTGGGAGTTACTTTGCACTTGGAATTTAGAACACTTTCTAAGCTGAAAGCTGAAATTACAGCATGAGTATTTTTGGGGTGGGGTAGGTACTACCACAGTTGCTGGTGAGTTACAGGCTTTATAATGCTTTTCAGGTGCAAAGGGTGCTGTTTGTGCTATGGTAAATAATGTGTACTGTTCGTGTCTTCCAGGCAGATCAGATCAGATAGGAAAGAAAAGAATGCGGTGATGTCTTTCACAGTAACAGATGAACCAACTTTTATTGATCTGACTGTATCAGAAGTCAAAGAAGAGGTAGGAGCAATAGTTTGTAACAAAATATGTACAATTTTCAATTGTCACATCAGTTTCCTTTTAGGGGTGTAAAGAAAGCAGCTTGGTTTGTATTTGGGTTCTGTTATGCAGAGATGAGATCTGAATGCCAATTCACAGGTCTAAGGATATTTATTACAGGTACGTTTATAAAGCTGATAGTTTGAAATGCTCATCTTCAAAGCTACTAAGTGCAAATTCAGTGGTTTTGGAAATTTTGCTTGTGATGGTGGGGATGTCAGTTGTCTCCTATTTAGAACAAGTTAGTAATCAAAATAGTTGCTAGAACTTAACAGCAAAAAAATACACAAAAAAATTCTTTCTGAAAATCCAGTTTGGGTATGGTCCTGTTTTTTCTGGTCTCAAGTGGCTTTGGCAGTGTAACTGCATTTTGAATTAACTAGCCTTTAATGAGTTAAAGTAGCAGTGTGCATTCCCCAGGTCTCAATTTCAGCAAGTACAAGTCTTTCTAAGTAGTTGTCTTATGAAAAATGTCTGCATGTGAAACACGTGCACAAACTGTTTCAGTAATCGTTTAAAACATTTTTCTCCTGCTGCCTTTAGATTCCTTTTCTAAAAACAGTAATTCATGCTGTTTTCTAATGTTTACAGTTGTGCCCTCTTACTGCATGTATTGGAGATGAGTATTCTGTAACGTACACCTGTCATTTAATTGTCCAGAGTACTCATCTCAGTTTCTTTCCTTTAACCATATTTACAGCATCAGTGCCTTTGTAGACCTGCGCCTCTAGACATGTTGGGTACCATATTTTTGGAACTTTGCTGCTTATGATAACATGTGTCTGCTACTGTGCAAACTGTTCAAGTTTGGATATATCAGTAGTGATACAGTAAAGTAGGGTTACGAGTTATCTTTTTGTCTCCTAATAATTGTACTAAATGTTCCTGAAATATTAGTGTCTTTGATCTTCCTTATGGATTTATTTATATTTAGTTACTGAAAAAAGTCAAATAGTAGCCATGCAACTGTCTCATGATGTCCTGTACTTATGGGAGGTTTGTCCTTTGATCTAATTAAAATCTTTTACTGTGCCTTCTTTCAGCCTGTGAAGTTAGCAGTTGTGTGCAGAGATGGGCAGTTGCATTTATTTGAACATATCTTAAATGGGTAAGTTAGTATTCATCCTGAGGGTGTCTTTGGGAAAGGTCTGGGGTTACTGTAAGGCAAAGTTCAGTCTTGTCGTGCTGCTGCCTTTAAGTTCTTGTATCTCTTCACAAACCAGGTTCCAGCTGTTCTTTGTCTTGGGTTACTGGACACATTTTTGGAGAACTTACTTGTTGGGGCTGTGCTGCACTTTGATATTAAGCGTTGCTTTAGCCAAGATTTTGTGTGTCTGTACCTCATCTTAGCCATCTGCAAAAGGTGTAAACTGGCTGAGTTTGCTGAGGACCTGCTAATGAAAGGTGCTTAGATGTGCAAGATATTGAAGTGTTTAAGCTAAGCCTCTTGGAATTTTTTCATTCCTTTCTTTTTTCTTTTTTTTTTTTTTTTTTCCCCCCCCAGTTATTGCAAAAAACCTCTAACATCAAACTGTACTATCCAGATAGCAACGCCTGGAAATGATGGGGACTCCACACCAAAACCAGTCCCTATTCTAGCAGCTGCGTTTTGCACAGACAAACAGTCTCTGCTGCTTGTGTATGGAAACACCTTACAGCCCATCATAGAGAAAGTGGTATGTAAAACTTACTGGACGGGTTTTGGATTTTGTAATATGGACTGCATACTGCTCTCAGGTGGAGGGAAATTTTTTTTTTTTTAAATTGTACAATGAGACAAAGCTTAT
Source organism: Aquila chrysaetos chrysaetos (assembly GCF_900496995.4). Classification (NCBI taxonomy): domain Eukaryota; kingdom Metazoa; phylum Chordata; class Aves; order Accipitriformes; family Accipitridae; genus Aquila; species Aquila chrysaetos. The sequence goes on from NC_044016.1 coordinate 4,349,631, forward strand.
TCCTTCCCCCTTTTCTGGGAGCTATGTATGACTGTTGCCCCTGAGCTGTTTTGAAAGGCTATTGTATTCTTCCATTCTTTCAATTAAAATACAACTTCATAATATTGCTGGCTGTTTCTTGCCATTTCAGCTGTTACTGAGTTAGGCCACTGAAACTGTTTTTAATACTATTTCAGTTTACCTGTGTGAGCTTCTTTGGAGAGCATAGAGATCTGGTAATAAAAGGCAGATGTTCAAAGCAGCTGCTGTTCTCAAGTGAAAAAAAATTCATTCTACTTTATACCTCTGGAGTTTGTTCTCTTCTTTAAGTAGCGTAATGAATCACAGCGGTGAATCTCACATATGTTAACTGGTTTTGTTCCTGTCCTTCTAGTCTTTGAACACCGCTGAATCCCACGTATGTTTGATAAGGGACATCCAGAAGGTGTTGTCACTTAAAACAGATGTTGCTCTAACAAAGGTGAGCTTTGCATGAAATGTGATTTTGTTGCTCCTCTTGTTTTACTTTGGAAATGGTAGAATTCACTGGTCTCTTAAAATGAGGTTGGATTTCTGGATGGAGTGCTCAGAGCTGCAGTGGTAGGTACAGATGTCCATAGCACTCAGGCAGGTGTGGGTGCTTCATGGCTGCAGTGTGTCCTAGTATGCTCTCACACACAGTGAGCCTCCTGTAGCTCATAGCAAGTCCTGTTCTCAGCAGGTCTGCTTGATAGACAGGGCTGGCTGATGGTATCTCTTCTGCTTGAGATCAGTCCTTCCCCTAGAGTTGGTCAGTTTGTACAGCCTCTCTGACCCTGATGGTTTGGGGTGAAGTTGGGATGGCTTTGTTTTAGAGTTTACATAAAATGTAATGGAGCCTTAAAGGGCATGCCCTTTTGGCTCTTTCTCGAGGTGGCCTTCACGTGTTCCTACTCACAGGGATTTGGCGCCTGCAAATGTGAGCTTGACACTTAGATGGCAACAGTGTCCACTGAGGCCATTTGTCACCATTTTCTCTCATGAAGGATCCCCTGGGGGTTTAGAGGCAGGCTGTGAAGTTCTTAATCAGTGTGCATATTCAAGGCCTTGAAGATTTGAAACACTTACAGTGTCAGTGAAGTGAGCAGACAGCGCTGCTTTTCTAACCCTCAAGTTACCTACTGGGTCTGGTGTTCCATCAGCCAGGTGGGATTTTGTGTTGATTCCTCAGTCCTGGAGCTGGTGGGTAGCAGAGCTGAAATGCAGTGAGAGCTGTAGGAACTCCCTGGCATGCAGTGATGATACCAATCTTGGTTTCGCTTTTTGCTGAATTCCAGTGAAGACGCATTTCTCTTGGCTGTCTGAGCATGCCTTGTGGGGAGAAGGTCAGTGATTAGTGTTGTGAGCAAAGGGGGTAGTATTTTAACACTATTGCTGTTCTACAGTAAAATTCTTGAGCTACGAAATAAAATTTTTTTACTTTTACACACAGCATATGGAAGTTGCTTTGCTCACTGTAGTAGGTTATATTTGTATTACTTCAGTGGGCACCCAGCAGGGTTCCCACAAGTACAGAAGTTTGGGCAAGTGCTTCAAAAAAAGGCCTGCGCAGAAGCACTGTGGTTAAAGAAGTGTTCTGGAAGTAGCAGGTAGCATTCTTGATACTCTGGAAGTGACATACTCCCTTACATCTTCTGTGGGTCAGGGGAGCACTTTGTTATTAAATACATTGCTTTTAAAATTCGATCTACTTTGTGTTCATTGAAGATGGATACCATAGCTTGTTTGGTATAACCTGAGGTTGCTCAGTTTGTCATCATGATCATAGTCTAATTCAGACTACTGAGTTCTGCATCTGAGCAATCCCTAGAAGAAAATCTGTGGGATTGAAGTGAATAGTAACTACCTTTTACATTGTGCTGCTGTTTGTGATCAGTTCTTACCTTCCAGTGGAAGCTGAATTAATCTGCATGCTGTTTATGGGCCTGACTATTAGTACGCTTGGTATCTATTGCTAGCAAGCATCCAGATATTTGTTGCTGGATGAAAACGCTTAGTTCAATGAGTGTTGTGGAACAAACTTGTAAGAAAAATGATTCACAGGTGATTCCAAAGAGACCGTTGCTTTAGTTAATTATGAAAACTAGCTGATGTTGCTTAAGGTTATTAATTGCTCTTAAAAATGCAGGATTTTTCTAACATATATGTCAAGAAAATGGGTTGTGGCAGGCTGGTTTTACAGTGTATGTGAGAGTCTCGGAATAAAATCAGTATTTTAAATTGGAAGAAAGCTCAAGATACTAGCAATTCAGGCAAGTATGGTTATCTCTGTCTACTAGGTAAAGACACCTGTTGTGAACTTGGACACCAAAGTTCTAGTGCCTGGCATTCCAGGGCATAGTACGGCTGTCAAAACTCCATCCTCAGGAAAGGAGAAAAAGAAAAACAAGAGGAAACCGGGAGAGACAGAGGTAAAGTGCTTCCTCTTTTAAACACAGCAATAATGGAGAAACTAGAATCATAAATCATTGTTATAACTTCTTTAGGTGAACTTGAACTTGCTTTGTTTGGTGTGGAAGCAAGGTTAATGATATAATCTTTTTGTATGAAAGACTTCCCTCTGCTCAAAACCTTTCCTCATTCAAGCCCTGTGTGCCTTGCCCATAGTTTTGCCATGTTGCTGCAGAAATTTGTCACACAGTTGTGTCTGTCTCTCTGTGCTAAGGTATATTACTGCTTTTCAGTCAAAACTTCATATTTTTTTCTTTTCTCAGTCTATTCTGCGTCAGTACATTTAAAAGAATATGCAAAATTTGTGTTATTTTCCAGCAGAATCAGAGGGAATCCCGTAAGTTAGGTACTTTGCTTGCAGCTGATGTTTCTGAGAAACTGCACTGAAACAGTACTGCCCTTGTTTACTGTCTGCAGGAAAGCATTGAACAGCGCCTAGAGGCATTGGATATTGACGTGAGCAAAGTAAAAACTCCAGGTGGCCTTCCACAAACAGATAGCTTTGCGGTACTTTTGGTCCAGGGCTTGGAAAGCAACGATGCAGAAATTTTAAATGTAAGTGTTACAAGATTGTTGTATGCTGTTTAATCTATTCACTGAGACTTGTGGGGAGCCTTCCTGAAAGCTGGGGAGGTTGAACAGTCAAGAACCTGTTGTTTCTTCCAGCTGCTTTTTGCTGCTTTGCTGCTCAAGGCAGTGGTATTATAAATGATAGTAGCAGTATTACTTTTTTGTTGTTATCTACCTTGGTTTCTGTGTCAGACCATGAACTTCGAGGCACTTCTGTTTATGACAAATTTGTTAGGTCACAGTTCAGATGTTTTACAAGCGATATTGCTAATGCAGCCATCTTCCCTTTAGCTTGAGCTGGAGCATAATCTGTGCTTAGTCTCCTGAGTGTACGGTTTCCAAGTAGATACTGTTTGAAAAATGCATTGATGATAACAGTTTCACTTGAAAAACTTACTGTTGCACTTGAACTAGGAGGAAATAATAGTTCTGGGGCAGGGAAATGGAATCTTAAGAATTTGATGCTGAATAGAAATTATTTGTCACAGATACTGCTGAAAGGCTTTTATTTACAGAAGTCAAGCACAGAAAATAGCAAGGGAAATTTTAATGTGCCTGTGATGCTTCATTTCTAACATGGGGTGGGTGGGCTAGAGGCAATGCTAGATTGTTTTAGATGGGTTAATCAAGTGTCTTATTTTGTTTATCGTAGCTAACTTGAAAAGTGGAACTCCTTTTTATAGTAAATCTTTTACTCGTTATTCTCATCTTAGCGTACAAAGGTAGTGGAGTAGGAAAAAAAGAGATTTAAAGCCAGGAATTTTTGGTTCTGCTCATTGCTCATACGCATCTTAAAATGGAATGATTCTCTGATCATGTTTTTCCATTTTAACAGAGAGTGCTTAACACAAGAAAGGAAAATGTAATAAAGAACACAGTAGCCAGAATGCCTATACATGCTGTCATTCCACTGCTGCATGAGGTAAGAGAGACTGCGTTTCTTGTACTGTCATACAAGCCACATTTGGTTTGCATTCTAGCTGGGGAAGACCCAGGATATGTCTCTTTATTTTTACCAATGAAATTGGTTTGGTAGTTTTACAGGACAGAAATTGTTCTTAATTTCTCTCTGATACACTCTCATCTTCTCTGGCTGAAGCTTAACCAGAGGACAAAGTGCTGTCAAAGCTAGGAATAGCATTAGATTGTGTAATATTATCTTAAATTATTATGTGGGGGGAAAAAAAAAAGAGGTTAAGCTAAAGCTTGTTTAGTCCATGGCAATTACCATTACATCTTCTTTATTAAAATGGATGATAATTTGAAACATGAAAATAGCAGTGCTAGCTAGAACAAGTTATATGAGCACAAATATGCTAGATACTCACGTGAGGGAAAGTGTGATGGGTTGACCCTGGCTGGTTGCCAGGTGCCCACCAAAGCTGTTCTATCACTCCCCCTCCTCAACTGGACAGGGGAGAGAAAATATAACAAAGAGCTTGTGAGTCGAGATAAGGACAGGAGAGAGATCACTCACCAATTACCGTCACGGGCAAAACAGACTCAACTTGGGGAAAATTAACTCACTTTATTACAAATCAACCAGAGCAGGGTAATGAGAAATAAAACCAAAATCTCAGAACACCTTCCCTCCACCCCTCCCTTCTTCCCGGGCACAACTTCACTCCCGAATTCTCTACCAACCCCCCCAGCGGCACAGGGGGACGGGGAATGGGGTTTACGGTCAGTTCATCACACGTTGTTTTCTGCCGCTTCATCCTCCTCAGGGGGAGGACTCATCACACTCTTCCCCTGCTCCAGCGTGGGGTCCCACCCACAGGAGACAGTCCTCCACGAACTTCTCCAACGTGGGTCCTTCCCACGGGCTGCAGTTCTTCACGAACTGCTCCAGCATGGGTCCTTTCCACGGCGTGCAGTCCTTCAGGAGCACACTGCTCCAGCATGGGTCCCCCACGGGGTCACAAGTCCTGCCAGAAAACCTGCTCCGTGGGCTCCTCTCTCCACAGATCCGCAGGTCCTTCCAGGAGCCTGCTCCAGCGTGGGGTTCCCACGGGGTCACAGCCTCCTTTGGGAACCCACCTGCTCCGGCGTGGGGTCCTCCCCGGGCTGCAGGTGGAGATCTGCTCCACCGTGGAGCTCCCTGGGCTGCAGGGGGACAGCCTGCCTCACCATGGTCTTCACCACGGGCTGCAGGGGAATCTCTGCTCCGGTGCCTGGAGCATCTCCTCCCCCTCCTTCTGCACTGACCTTGGTGTCCGCAGGGTTGTTTCTCTTACATGTTCTCACTCCTCTCTCCGGCTGCCAAATACTGCCTGTCCCAACTTTTTTCCTTCTTAAAAATGTTATCACAGAGGCGTTACCACTATCACTGACTGGCTCGGCCTTGGCCGGCGGCGGGTCCGTCTTAGAGCCGGCTGGTATTGTCTCTCTCTCTCGAACACAGGGGAAGCTTCCAGCAACTTCTTACAGAAGCCACCCCTGTAACACCCACCCCCCCCGCTACCAAAACCTTGCCACACAAAGCCAATACAGAAAGAAAAACAGAATGTGTACTTAGAGCAGTGAGTTTAGATAACACTTGGAAATTGAGGGGCAATTTCTTTCCTCTTTTGAAGATAGCTCAAGCCCAGTTGCTATATTTAAGCTTTGTGACATAACTTCGTAATAATTTTAAAAGGGATTTGGCTTCTGAACTGCTTGTTCAGTGATATTACGTATTTGGACAGAAATATTTTAATTATTAGCCTTATCTAGACATTACTTTGTTTAAACTGAATATCAATTAGTTGCTCTTGTTCTGTAAATGACATTCTGTAATGTAAGTTAATGGTTAGATTTATCTTGTATTTTAATGTGCTGGCCACAAGTAATATATAATTTTTACTTGTGTTACTAATCTTAACTGAATTATGCAGATGGCCTGGTTTTGAATGTTTAGACTTCCTTTAAGCATGTGTTGTGACACTTCCTCAGACTTATGTTAATGAGGTGCAGCGTTTCTTCTCTAGGACCTTTGTCAGAGAATCTAAGTGCAAGTGTTTGACTATATAATCTCAGTGGATGGACAGATCTTCATGTAACTGTCTTCTGCAGAGCTTAAGAATTTGTTCTCTGAAATAGCATTTATCTGATACTACCTTCACTTGTTTCCCCAACTTGTTCACCTTCTAACAGCTGCTTTACTAAACAGATACACAGACATACATAAACAAAGGGATTTCCTTCTACTTATTCCTGCCAGCTTTATATTTCCCTGGATATATTGCCTGTTAAAGAGTTCCAGTTTTATTGTAATAATGAAACTCAGCTTCTACAGGTTATCAGCCTGTGTACAGGATGGTAGACCCAGCAGTGTAATATTCTGGAGCCTGGCAATGGTTAATCCTAGCAAACTTCAAATGCCTGGAGATCTTTCCTCCCCAATATTGGGGCTGTCACATGGATGTAATGTTGGGTTTTTAAACTCATTATGTGTTTGTTACTTATTATTGACTGTTTTTGTCCTTTTAGCTTACGAAGAGATTGCAGGGCAACCCATACAGGTAAGAGACAACTCAACTACAGTTTAATTCACCTGAAACTTTTTTAGTGTGTGTGTTATGGTCCCTCCCTCCACCTATGTGATTGATTACCCTAGTAACTGTAAGTAAACTGCAGCATCTTGAGGTAAAAATTCTCACCTGATTGTGGGTACAAAGAGGAACTTTTATGAAGGCAGTGCTTTGTCAGGATGGCTGAAGTGAAATTAAAAAGTGAAAAGGATACGTGAAATAAGCATATAACCCTGAGAATGTGTCTGAACTCCCAGAATATTGACACTGCAGACCTGATCAATATGTAAAATAAAAGTAATTATCAGATGTATAGCTTGTTCAGTTTAATTTATTAATGGCAAATATATTTAGCCATCTCCTGGTGTTGTGTTTAATAACAAAACCAGCTTTTCATCATTGTGTCGGCCCCCCCCCCCCCCCATCTTGTTATCTTGCTAGCTTTGCTGAGACTAGGTGTCCTTAATTATGTTGGGGTTTTTTTAAATAAAAATTCTAGGTGGAGGAAAAAAGTAGCATGCTTTGATCTTCTATTCATGGAAACCTCCCATAAAAGATATCAGAAACACAGACCCCTGAACATGTCTAGTTTAACCCCTCACTTAAATGTCTGTTCTTTTCCTAACAAATAACTTAAATGGGTATTTCATCTGGATAGCCAAACTGTTATATTTCCATCTGTGTTTATCTTTTTATATAATGAAAGAGGACCACTTTCTGTAGAACTATTTAGCATCTAGAATGTGAAATGGGTGTTTCTCAGCCAGTATCTCTTTGATATCATTTATTTTTCTTTTCCAGTGCCTCACTAATGGTTCGATGGCTGAAGTCTGTTTTTACTCTACATGCATCCTACCTTTCCACAGTAAGTATTTTGCATTAATGCTAATGCACGTAACCGAAACTAGATTTAAATGCTTAAATATATGTATGTTCTTCCTTCAGGAATCTGTCTCCTGCTCTCCACATATGGCAGTGCCCAAATCAATGTACAGAGGGCTATACTTCTGCCACTTTTGCCGAATTGCTGCACACTGGTTATAAATTGTCTTAGTCATTCATGACATAATTATAGTCATCCCAAAGTCAAACCAAGATAAGTTATGTCATACCTGTGAGAGTTAGGGAACAAAATTACTGTCAAAGAGTAATCTAGCCTGTGTCGCTAAATCTTACAGAATGAAATTTGCCTTGCTTTTGTAATGCTCATCTTGAGACTATCTTGGGCATGGCTAGATTTATAGGGTAAAGGTGTGCCAAAGTTGGCAGGGTAGTAAGTAATGTAGCTTCTGGATTGAAGTCCAGCCTTGCCTTACAAGTAATGGCTTAAGAAAAAGGCTCAGTTAAGAAAAAGGCATTTTGGCACTGTTAGTCCTTCCTCCCATTTATTATAGGATTGCTGTGCATCAGAACTTGCACACGTTGCTGATGCTGCATTGGTACTCTGGTGTATATTCAGTTCCCATTTACACAGCTTTCCAAACAGTGCTTTGACATCTGTTTACGGTAGTGACTGTGGAAAGGAAAAGTAGTATAAGAACTGCCATATTTTGAAAGTAGATGATGTTTCTAAATGTGGCTAAATGTTAATTGATCAGGCTGCAGGTGGTTTCTGTGAACCCTCAGCTTTCCCTTTTGTCTAGGATAATGTGAGCAAGGATTGTTTGCCCCAAATGTACAAAGGTAGTTTAAAAATTTAAAAATAAGACATCTGTGATGTGTTCGTTAACAGCTTCATTTTTCTTCATCCTTCTCTCCTCCCAAGTTGCCAGACCTTATTCCTCAACTGGGAATGCTATACCAGTTAATGGAAAGCAGGGTAAAAACTTTGCATAAGCTTTCCCGTCTGCATGGAAGACTCTTCATTCTTGTCACCCAGGTGAGTTCCAACTAAATAACATGGGATGTGCAGAAGTATTATTTGGAGACTTAACGTCCTGTTGTGATTACATCTGATGGGACCTGTCATCAGGAACTTAATACAGCTGCTGTACAGCTACGCTGATAACACTCAAAGCAGTATGCTTAATTGACTAGTCAGTCCCTGCACACTGGAAGTGTAACACATTTTTTCCTGCCAAATGTGTCTACTAACCCATAAGTTTTAAAAGGGGAATAAATAGGAGGTACTGGGCCACTTTAGAGCAGATGCCTCTAAAATTTTACTTTGTCCTTCATACTTGTTTGGCTGTTAAACTACTACTATAAATTAATTAATGTGTGTTAAACTTGATGTAGACTTCATTTACATTGTTATGAGTTTTGTTGACTTTTAAGGTTGCAATATATGATTGCATCTAAGGCTAATCTGCAAATTCCCTTCAGGTTGCAGCATCAGAAACAGTTCAGGATGTAACTGAGGTTAATCAGACCGCAAAGCTGGTATATGAGGATGGTAAGTGTTGTATGCGGTGTAGCTCAGCTCCTGGATTCACGTGACGGCTGATACTTGATGGCAGTTCATCATGCTCCTGTGCTTATCTGTTAGTGTACAGTCTGCAAGTAGAGAGTTTCTGTGGGAAGTCCATGGCAGTAAAGTCAGTGGTTAATGATGCAGGCATCTTGTAGTTGGTTCTTCCTTCCTTCCTCCTCTCTTATTTCCTTTCATTCCCTCCCATCCCTTTCACAAATTAAGGTATCAGTTAATTGGAAGTTCAGTATGCTGCTTAACTGGCAACCTCAAATTTCTAGTGTTAGCTGCCCTTCAGCTAAGGTAGATACAGTCAAGGCACTTTTACATTTGAGTCAGCAGAATGTCAAGGTAGTGGATGTCTGTGTGTGCATGTACAATTCCAATTTGGCCTTTTTTTCTACTGCAACTTTATACTGTATAATCGTAACAGAAGTGACTTGTTCCTAATTCATGTTGATCAACCTAATCTTCAGGTAGAATTAGTGGTGGAATTGAAATAGCACAGTTTGGAGACTTAGCAACATGTGAGGCTGGGCTTTGTTTGCACAATGATATTTTAAAATCTATTCTCCAGACTGAGGGATTGTTTTCTCTTTGCAGAATCCTCGGAGGAGGAAGGCTCGGATGATGAGATGATTGCAGATAAAGACTCTGATGTAAGTGGAGTTAGATCAGGTCTTCTCCCATTTGCATGTGACTGTCAAAGTTCAAATGTTCCTGTTTATTTTTTCCCCAGGAAAACTGGGATGAAGATGAAGAAAAAGAGGAGCAATCTGATGAGCAAGACATGACTGTTGAAAAGGAAATCAATGGTGATTCTGATTTGGAACCAGAAAATGAGAGTGAAGAGGAATAACAGCACGAAAGAATAATTTTAACAGTTTAAACAAGTGGGCCACCAAACTCTAATTCTGGATCATCTTGCTGAAAGATGCCATATTTGCATATAGGGAGTGCAGACTCATGCACGGCCTGTGTGCAGAGGCACATGTGGGGCACTGTGCATTTCTGAATCCAGAATGTTTAACCATGCCAGCCTTCTCTCGCCCTATTTCCCTGCGCTTACTTATAGAAACATTTCTTCCACCTCATGGTCAGATTATGCCTGTCATGTGGACATGCATTTGTATCTCAAGTGAAATAAATCTGCCACCGCTGTTTGTGTGGTAAACTTGGTTCAGCTTTACATTGAATTTGTTTCAAATATTCAAGGATCAAAGACAACTGGTCTATACCTTCTTTCCATGCTTCAGTTAGCAATAGCAAGTGGGCATCCTGCTGCATTTTTAAAAAAAAAAAGAAATAGAAAAAAGACCAAAAAAAAAGATATTTTTGTAATATTTAAATTCTCTACTGAAATTCTTTTCTTCCCCCCGCATCCTTCATTGGTTTAGCCATGCATTGGCAATATCTAAATGACAACCTGACTTAAAAATAGCTTTTTCTTTTTTTAACAGATTTGAACTCAAGACTTTTATATGTACAAATCAATGACTTTTCTTGTGCTTCAAAAGGACATTAGAACTATCACTGGCTCCTAATTTTGTTTTAATGGAGGCTGTATATAAGTTTAATGCTAACCCAGAGGATAGACTGTGTTGAATTGGTTGGGGAGAGGGGAGTAACACAGGGAAATGAGAAGGTGAATGCTTGTGAATACGTAGCGCACAGCTATACCTTTATTACGGATTTTTAATCTCTCAGTGGCAGAACAAGGACAGCTATTTGCTCAGCTAATGGAAGCTGAAGTGGTGCAGACATTTTTAAGAGCAAAACAAGGTAAAGGTTTGAGCCATTCACCACTATATTGTACAATAATATATTTGTCTATAAATGGAGCTGTTGCAACTAAGTACCACCCTCTTTGTAAAGTGAATAAATATACATCTCCTTTACCAAATACCTGTCCTGTGGTGTTTGTTGAGAGAGACCTTAGGTGGCTAGGGGTTGTGGTTAAGGATGAGAAGCTGTTTGTAGAAAGCAGATTTCTAGCGGAGGAGGAAGCTAACATAAAAGGTTACAATGTTCTGCAAAGCATCTACTGTTATTGGTTTTTACAGTGTTCTGCAAAGCATCTATTGTTATCAGTTTCTTACCTCCCTCCATTTCAGTCCTATCTGTTGGTTTGTCTGCTGCTTGGGGGGTTGCATTGGAGTTGCAGCATTGCCTGAGGGTGTAGGGGATCGTGTCACTGACAAAGCTGGAAGAGACGTGTTCTGTCTTTCGGAGAGCTGGAGGTAGAAGGCCAGCAGTTGGAGGCTTCCAGTCTTTGGAGGGTTTTAACTGACAGTAAATTAGTGTCTTAATAATTTGTAAAGCTGGGCTCTTTTTTTTTTTAATTCTGAGATGCTGTGAAAATAAATGCCAACACTTGTGTGCTCTCTACTCACACAAGCCACCAAATTAGGCTGAACTGATGTGAAAGTTTTCAACCAGTACTGATGTTACGATATGCAGGCAGGCTTCAAATCGGGCAAAAGAGGGGTGTGAATGAAGGTCTGTTGCGTCTCAGGTGAGTGTGGGTCTGATGAGGTTTTGGGGTGTGGAATAACACAAGGAGCAGCTGTGTTTTGGTTGTGCAAGGTTCTACATGTATCTGTGTCCCAGCCTTTCCAGAAGTCAAAGCAGGAGCCGTGGGTTGGGGTCAAAGAGCAGGTTGAGTATCTTGTTGGCACTGTTTGGGTGTGGGGAGTGGTGGCACTGGAAACTTCCCACCACTCCCCATTGTACCTGTAAGGTAGGCATTACCTGTGTCCATCGTTTCAGTGCACCTGAAACCTATTCCAGGAGTCGAGCTGTGGGAGAACCTGGCAGCAGGAAGAGGAGGGGGATTTCAAGAATGTTTTGTTTGTTCTTTGGTCTCGCCGATACTGAGATTCTGCAAATCTGTTTCAGTATCAGACAGCAAGCTGGTAGCAGGGCTATGAGTTCTGGTCTCCTACTCTGGTGTTAGGACAGCCAGGTCACTCTGTCTTCTGAGCCCTCTGCCTGCATCATCTTCAAGCAGCTGTTCTGTGTGAAACTGTTTGGCTGTGGCAGCTGCAAGCAATTGGGCTGGTTGTTCCAAAAATCTCCCTCACCTTAGAGCTGATAACTGACAATTCTGTGCACTTTCTAATTCTTGCAACTATTTATGTGCAAAGTCAAGGTCGCAGCCAGCTGATGACTAAGCTGCGTCTTCGTTTTCCAAAGATGGAGCATTGTCTGGAGAAAGAGGTTGGAAATGGGGTAAGTCCTCCATTGCAGCCCTAATCCTGGTAGTTTTGGAGCAATGAAGAGATTAAGGAGGACAGACCAGCTGCTCATCCAGAGCAGCAGAGGTTGGATGAGGGTTTGTGTAAAGAGTCTGAGGTATGCCCAGAGCAAGCCTCTGTGCTTGAGCAGTCAACAAATCAGCGGGGTGGAGACTGAGGTGTCCTTTTGCTTTTATTTGCCTAACTAGTATTGTGTCGCTTTTATAGGTGTGTATTTCACATCTGTCCAGGCACCACTGCGCAGCATAAGGGATTTTTGTTTGCTGTTTTTCATGTGGTGATGGCCTTATTTCCAGTTTGTAAAAGTAAATAAACTTTGAATGTGATAAGGAGCAATACCATAGATGGCCAGGAGGTGTCAAACCAGCTCCACAAAAATTCCTTTGCGTGGAAGAGGAACCTGTGAATTGTGCCTTTGAGGATATTATGATCACATTGTTGCTAAATGCATCCTGCTGTAAGATGGTGTGGCTTTCATTCTCACCTCTCGTTATGGTTCTGCTTCCAAAGGGACTTAGTACTACACCAGGATGTGGTGCAAGAGGTGCTTTTGCCTGTCTTGCTAAATATTTCAGTGTTTCACCTGATTCTCAGAAGTTTGGTAGGGGAATAAGATCTGCCTATGTGGGATGTGCACCTGTGTCTGTTAAAGGTTCTGCTGTGTAAGGACTTGGAGTATAGGTGTTTTGCTCTTGGTCTCCCTGCATGCTATGGGAAGTGATTTAACTGATTTTTAAAAAAAAAAAACATTTTCATTCATCCTTTAAATTCCTTTTGCTAATGGCTATTCTGTCACAAAATCTCAATGACATGGGTTAAGAAGCAGCAAACAAAAGCAAAATGTGCTGTTGGAGGCAGGGTAGAGGAGGATGTGGAAAGGGAGAAAAGAAGGAAAGATCTAGGATGCACAACTAGTTCTCGGAAAATTCCTGAGTACTGGGAAAATCAGCATGTAGACATTTGCAAGCTGCATGTGAAAATTATGGAGATGGCATATAGCTTGATAGCCAAGTAGTAGTTTAGGCTGTCTTGTGATGAAACAAGCATTTGGTACTGTATTCACCCTTCTTTGTGTGGGAGGGAACTGTCTGGTGATAAGAAAAACTCATTCTGTGCACAGTTTTGCCTCTAAGAAACTCATCTGTGGCCTTTGGGATGTTGGTTCCCTGCATCCTGGAAGGAGGGGGCTGGAGAGAGATGGTTGTGGCAGACACTCTGTTTCCTTGCAGTTGTGTCCAAACTCACAGCTGTGAGAGCAGGTTTGTCCAAACTCACAGCTGTGGGACCTTGATGAACCATCCAGGAGACTCTTTGTTTCCCTGTTTTTTAGAAAAGACAGATGCTTTTCAAGTTAATTTATGGTGGGCGACTTAAAACTTCGGTTTTGCTTTAGAAGGTGGTATGATGAACCCTGGAAGGAAAAATTATTCCTCCTATCTTGAGTCTGTTAAAGTGGGTGACTGCTACTTTGGCTGGCAACCAGGTGGCATACCCTTCCAGTTAGGGACTGGGTTTGGGATCAGTCTTGCCATCTCCCTCCCAGCATGTAGGTCCCTAAGCTCTCTAACGAGGTGTGCAGAGCACCTGGAGTCACTGGGAGGGCTGCTGGAGCTGTGGTTTGGAGGTGATCTTGTAAAGCAGGTAGCATGCAATATTAAGTTATGGTGTCTCGATGCCTCAGCTCTTACGTTGTGACAGCTGTGGTGTTTTTCAGTTCATTTAAACATCTATAATGGCTTGTTTTGAACTGGAGAGAGAGATCCACTTCCTGTTGGGGTTGCAGAAGTAACATGCGGGAAATCACTGCACTCAAGCAGAGGAAATAACTTGCCAAAACACGTTTGGTTGTTGCCAGCATGATTGTTTTTGACTCAACTGCTGCCTAAAACATAGCCTCTGTCTTGGATCTTTTCTCCAAAACTACCTTATACCCAGCGCTCACAAAATCAAGAAGATCATAAAGAAAATCCTGCTTGGAAGAGAGCCTGGGCCTCTGCATGAGGAAAATTTTGTCCAAGTGCCTTCATGTCTGCTTCTGTTTTGGCAGCAAGATACAAAATCGCTCAGCAAGGAGGTATGAGAGATAAATAAGATTTGTGTAAGTGAATCTCACATTATCTAGGAGGGGAAGTGAAGTCATGGTCAGACCTGGAGCCTATCCAAAGCTCTTCTAATCACAGAGATGGGGTTAACTAGGTTATTTCAAATACCTTGGCTCAGTAATGAGCACTCTAAGTTATTTAGGAATAACTTAAGGAATTAATGGTGCATTTTGTCCTTGAGAAGAAAATATTTCCCTTAAGCTCCATGGGGGCTTGGCAGGCAGGGGGTTGTCTCTAGGTTCCTCCCATAATGGTTACTGCACACACAAGCTTAGGACCCCCTCGATCTTTGCATCTGTGAATTGGAGGACTGTCTTCTTTCAACATTAGAGAGCACTTGTCTGTTGGTTATTTTAGTGACTTCCCAAAGCCCCTGCAATAAAGCAGTCAACAGTATTTCGGTGCCTGATGGCATATTTCAGAAGGAGCGGGCTTGTGCATTTGTCATGCTCTCTCGCACATAGTAAACTCATTCTTTATATTCAGCTGTTGGCCAATGGGGGGCAATAAATGATTTATAACCACGGCAACAGTTGCTGTGGGAAACTGGCATCAACAAGAATCTTTTTCATGTCCACATCAATGAAAGTATTAAAAATCTTCCCACTCAGAATCGGGTGAGACCATTTGTGACACTTCCCAAAAAGGTGGTGTAGAGGTAAGTCAGATTGAAATGATACCACACAGGAACCGATGACCCTTTCAACTGCCTCAAGTTGGAAGTTTCTGTAATCGGATCAAAGAAATGTTTTCTGCCCCCAGCTGAATCTGGGTTTTCTGAGAATGGGGATTGACAGTGAAGGTTGGTAGAATCTGCTTTTGATGGAGTTGCGCTGTGTCGGTTCAGAGATTTCTGGAATGCAAAAAATCTCATGGTGTGAACTCAGGAAATGTAGGAACACAGGTACTTGTAGTCACTTTTTCAGCTGGCTGGCTTCCAGCACTTGTAGGTTGGAAGGAGCTTGGGTCCCCTCCAAACCTGTGGTTCTCTGAAGCTTTATTGTGCTTTCGGGCTCCTCAAAGCAAGGTGTGTAGCTGAAATAGAGTTTGTAGATACAATTAAAGATTTGGTAAAGGGGTACATTTAGTGGAGGAAACTAATAGAATGAAGGGAAGGTTGTTCTGGAAAGTGTGAACTCTGGTGGATGCTTCAAACTAAATGACTTTACCTTTAAATAAAAGGAGTTTTAAAGTGACAATTCCTTTTCTACAGTCTTCTCATTTCCAGTGAAATATTTTCATGTTTATAGGAAGGGTTTTTCCCTCATATCTGTAAATACATTGTTCTCTAACTAAGGTAATTCCACAGAAGACTCCCTCTGTAAGGCACTGAAACCTGCACTTGCTGCTGCTTTGTGAAGAGGTCTGATTAAAAATTTTGGAGCTTGGTTGGTGCTTCCAGGGGTTGTTGCCTCCCCCATCCTCCCCCTCCCCCCCCCCAGGTCCATAAATTCTAACTTAGTTTGCCAATCTTTGCTTATTCCAGATGAATTTTTCTAATGTGTATTAGTGCCATGATGACCACTGCTAGAAACTGCAAGCAGAAGAACCGCAACCGTCTGCTGCGCAGGAGACTTCTGTCGCTGCACGTCCCTGGATCTTCCAAAGGCACCCCACTGGAATGATGATCAAGCCAGCCTGATGCACGATGTGCTGAACCTGTAAAAGATGGGGAAAATTAACATTTGCATTTCTATACAATTAAAGCCTGAGTGGAACAGCACTAGGTGGCATCCAGGTCCTTGTTGGTGCTTCCAAAATGTTGCAAGTAGGAAACCACGCTGGACACACTGGTGGGCTGATTAACATCCTCCTCCTGTGTCCCTGGTAAGGTCACCCTTGTCTTCACACCATGGCTCAGAACCGTGGTCCTCACTGCTCTTTGTGGATGATCTGCTTTTAGTCTGTCTTTTAGGACAAGCGTATCTTGTTATTGACACAGGGTTGCGCTTAGCTCAGAAGTGGTGTCTCAATATATTTGCTTTTCTGGAAGCTTGAAGTTTGAAATGAGATTTCAATTCAACTTGGAAATGGTACATTTGCAGAAGAAATGAATTTTGAGCAGACTAATAGTTTGATGCACCAAAAAGGGAGAGGGTGTAGTGAATGATAAAGGAGTGAAAAATTAAAGAGAAATATTGACGGTTTATGGCTGTTTTTATTGAGGAGAGGCTGAAGCATTTTATTTTAGTATTCTAACAGAACTGCTGACTTTTTCTTTGGAATTGATTGTTTTTAAACTGACTTTAGTATTTTCATTTAATCTCCTTTAGGTACTCATAAAAGAATCCCCAATTATGTCAGTTTTGGTTTTTCGGTAGTTTTTGTTGTTGTTGTTGGGTTTTTTTTCTGGTTTTGTTTTTAAATTCAAGTCCATTGAATTCATCCATCTTGAATTCAGACTTCAGCCTGAAAATTTTGTTTCCTACTCAGTCCTGGCAAGGAGCGCTGCTGAGGGGTAGTACAGTGGGCAGCAGTGCAAGTGAAATCCTGCTCCAGAGCTGCTCACCAGATGCGAGATGCTCTCAGTTCTTCGTGTTGTTCAGAACTGCTCTGGGAAGCAGTGGTGTTCCTGGGACTAGTCATAGTCTAGCATTTAAAAATGGATGTGTTGATAACAGTGCTGTATTCCAAACTATTTTGGAAAGGTGACCAAATGTCAGATTGCTTCTGTTGCTGGGCAAGGCAGTGAAACACCTAAAATACCCTCAGAAAGGGGTACGTATTTGGGGGAGGGGTGGAAGAGATAAAATCACCATCAAGGCAGGTTTTTCTTGTCTTTCAGTTTGCAGCTCCAAGCTAGTGATTGCTTTGCAAAATGGTGGGGAAAATGCAGATAACAAAACTGCTGTAGTACTCCACCTCCATCTGCGCTGCCTTTGTGATCCATCACGCAGGCAAGCCTCAGCATGTGCCCCTTTGAACGTGACTTTTGGCGCTCTGTCTCGCGCCGCATCAGTCTGTGCCCTCTGTGGGGAAGGCTGTTGCAATATTCTTAAAATGTTGGAGTGACAGAAAAAAAGAAAGAACTTGATAATCAGTTTTTACATAAAGCAGTGATAGCACTTCTGGAAATACACAGAACTTAAGTGCACTCAGGGACCATAAAGGATGCCAATCTGGTCCTTGTGAGAATGTATCTGTAGAAAAGGGAGTTGAATAAGCGTGGTCTATGTGTCCAAATTAATTTGTACAGTGTGTTTCTCTGCTGCATGAAGCTTTGCTAGTGTGTGCAGAATCTCAGCTATCATTGATTTTTAAGTGTAATTTTAGTTCCCGTGGCTTCAAAAAGCATCTCCCCAAAGAACCAAGCCTAATTTATTGGTAAACAGGCTGAATACGCAGGTGGTCTAAAATAGCAAGTCCCCGTTCTTTGCTGGCTGGCGTGCTAGTCCTA
The DNA here is from genome assembly GCF_900496995.4 of Aquila chrysaetos chrysaetos. Classification (NCBI taxonomy): domain Eukaryota; kingdom Metazoa; phylum Chordata; class Aves; order Accipitriformes; family Accipitridae; genus Aquila; species Aquila chrysaetos. The sequence goes on from NC_044016.1 coordinate 4,367,348, forward strand.
AAACCTGGTGATGTTGCTTTGTTGTCCACACTTAGCCCTTTCCCTGCTGCTAGGGGCTAGTGTGAAAAGGGGAGGGGATCAGAGCAAAATGCTGAAGTTAGGGCAGGGATAGCCATATTTCTGGGACATCATTATGTTCCTCAGGGGGTGACTGCAAAAAAACTATTCTAAATAAATGCCTCCGTTAGTTCCTCTGTAAAGGCCGTATTTCCCCCTTGATGTCTCCACAAATCTGTTGAAGGCAGTGATGGTTGCAGTGTGGCATTTGCCACAGCTGAAACTTCTGCTCTAGACTGAAGTATGTGGTTATGCAGAGGCTGCCCTTTTGAGGGGGTCTGATACTGAGATGTCATTGATGTGCTGGGACATTAAACTGGTGGAGAGAGTAGCAGAGGTCTGGGAGGGCAGGAGAGTCGTAGGTGCCATTTGCTGAGGCTGTTGAGAGCTACTGAACTGCCGGAGGGAGTTCAGCATACAACGCTGAGGCCAGGTACAGGAGCTGATGTCACTGTGTCACTCAGGAGAGGAAATGACTGATTAGACAAAGCCTCTAACTTTGAGGCCAAAGACTTATTTTCTCCCGAGGATTTAAGATTAGAGCCTTAATTGCATCTGCTAAGAAATGCCCTGAACGTCAAAAATAGGGCTTGCTGAGTGAGGCTCCAAGTGTCATCGCATTATGGCTGTTGAAGGATTAGGTTAGAGTAGATTCTCTTGTACAAATCTTCCTTCCATTAACCTCCCCAGGCAGCTCGATGCTTTCAGTTGTTGGATTAGCATCTCCTAAGATAGCCTGCTCTTGTTCCTCTCAGCATCCCTCTGTTTCGCAGTCCTTCCTTTGGTTAACACCTCTCACTTGCCAGGGCCAAATAAACAGCGCCGTTTAAAAAAACAGCATTTAATGCTGTTTTATATGATAGTACTGTAATATCTTGAAGAGAAGGGAGGCTTCGCGGGGGGGGAGGTTGTGTCTCATCTGCTCCAGCTATCTTAACTGCAGCATTTTGCATTTCTGTACTCTAAAAGGGTTTAAAGTATGATTTAATGGGAAACAATTCCGGCTCAGTATGTGAAGAGAGGAAAGGCTGACAGAGCAGAAGGGAGGTGTATGTGTGCAAGAAATTCTTGTTCATTAGAGGCGGGGGGGAAACAAAAATGAGTGACTGTGCAAGTTCAACTCTGATGTGTGCCTTGAGGGTAGAACTCAAGTGCAGCCCTGTAATTTCCTTTTAGAAATATGAATACAGCTGCAAGGGATGAGAAGTCTTAAAACAGCTGCAGATATCTTCCCTTGCTTTCCAGGCCTTGCCAAAGGGGGCCTCTAGGAGTTAAGTGTAGTGTTTTATACTTGTACCTCTTGCCTGTGTATCTGAGCCGTCTTGTAGCAATTAGAGTGGGTTTTGTGGAGTCTGGTCACCCCATGTTTCTCTTGGAGCTTACACGGAGATCCTACATTTTTCATCTCCTCTTGTCACTGCAGTGCCAGTGCAGCAATGTCATCTGTGGTGGGTTGACCTTGGCCAGCTGCCAGATGCCCACCCATCTACTCTCCTGCTCCCTCTCCATAATTGTACAGTGTGGGAGGAAAATAAGATGGAAAAAAGCTTATGGGCAGAGGTAAAGATGGGGAGATCACATACCGATTACCATCATGGGCAAAACAGACCAGACTTGGGGAAAATTAATGTGATTTATTGCCAGTTAAAAGAGATTTGTATGGTGAGAAACAACGGCAAAAGTGAAACAGCACCTTTCCCCTCCCCTTTGTCCCAGACTGAACTTCACCCCTTCATTCCTGACACCTCTACCTCCCGTGTCCCCCTCGACGGGGTGGTGCAGGGGCATGGGGGCTGCGGTCAGTCCACAACAGCTGCTCCCTGCCGCTCCTTCTTCCTCACACTTTTCCCCTGTCCCAGTGTGGGTACTTTCCCTGGGCTGCAGTCCTTCAGGATGAACAGGTTTTTCATGGGCCACAGCTTTATTCAGGAAATATCTGCCTCCTCTGGTGTGGGGTCCTCCGTGGGCTGAGTATGGATACCTGCTCCACCATGGTCTCCTCTCTGGGGTCTGCAGAGCAATCCCTGCTCTGATGCCTGCAGCACCTCCTCCTTGTCTGATCTTGGTGCTCGCAGGGCCGTTTCTCTCGTTTTTTTTCCTCACTCCTCTCTCTTTGTGGCGTTTTGCCCTCCCTTAAGCACGCTTCCGCCCAGGTGCCGCCATTTTGTCTGAGGGGCTGGGCAGGGCCCTGCGGTGGGGCAGCGGCGGGACCGGCCCCGGCCTCTCCTCACAGAGACTGCCCCACAGAACCCCGCTCCCAAAGCCTCCCCACGGGCACCCAATTCCTCACCAAAGAGCATGTACTAAACAAGCGCTATTCCCTCGGAAGAAATTCAGGAACTGCTTCAGTTTTGCTTCATCGTGCTCTTCAGAGAGTTTCCAGCCTCGTTTCAGAGGGCTGGTTCCTGCAGCTGGTTTGGGGTGTGGACGCCTGACTGGGTAACAGGCTGACTGAGATGAAGAACTCCCCCTTTTTTTGGTGAGCACCAAACTGCTTTCGTATAGTGAGTAAAGTATTAGGAGAATAGGGACTGGATCTGGAGCTGAGGGTCAATGATCTGACTGAAAATGAGAAACTGCCTCCTTGACAGCTGTCCCTCATCCCTTACCTTGCTCTGTGGTTTCCTGCTCACTCCCTCTTCCTAATTAGCCCTCAAATAGCCTCTGCAGGGTGCTTAGCACTTGCACCCAAACCCACAAACCTTTGCTGAGCACTCTGAAACACGCTGGCTATACGTTATTGAAATTGCCTTGGTGTAATGTTGGTGCAGACACAAAGGTGTATCTGCTTTGGAGTGGGCACCTGGTTTTGGAGGTGTGATGACCACCTGCCAGCACTGCGTATGAAGCTTGAGAAGGTATTTATAAATAAGCTGTTAATTACAGGGCTGCAAATGGCTGTGAAATCAGCTAGTTGAAAGTCAGGCAGAGGTTTGCAAGAGGAATAAAGCTGCAGCTAATTTAACTGGCCTGTTTCACAAAGGTGAGAGACAAGGTGTGCTTAATTAGGAACATGTGAATTGACAGGTGGGATGGGGCTCAGATCACCTGTCTTGTCCAGAGTCCTGTCTCTGGCAGTCCTGGGCTCTGTATTTTAGAGCAAGGCGCAAGAGACCCGCCATGGGCAGATACAGTATTTCATCCTAATGGAGGGCATAAACCCAGCTGTGATCTCTGCTTCAGAGTGCTTGATGTGAGCTGTTGGGAAATTTATGAATTAGACAAGAACTGAAGATCCCCAAGGGATCTGGTTTCCAGTCACACCTCTGTTCAGATCCTTTGCACTCCCTAGGACCCCTCCTTGAAACTTCAGATATTCGAGGAAACAAAGCAAATGAACCCAACCCTGACCTGTCAAGGCTCTTTTACCTCACTCTCAGTGGAGTCATCCAGAGTGCAGGCTCTCTTTAAATCAACTTTATATAAGCTCTTAATTACATAGCTTAAAAAAAATGAAGTGATGGCCAGATGTGAAACAGGGTAAGACATTGACTCCTACTTGTAAAGAGGACGTAGGGGGTTTTGCACTGAAATATATTTAACTGTTTAAGTGCTACACAAGAGTATAGAGGTTTTGCAGTTGTTGGTCAGGAGACTGCTGGTTAGACGTGTTGGAAAGGTTTTGTGATGAGCAGGCAAACCACACTGCAGCCTGGTGGTTGTTGTTCTTCTCCCACTCCCTTCCCCAAAATACAGTAGATCAGTCATATGGTGATGCTGCCTCCTATTCAGGATCTGGTCTATCTTCATGTAACCCTCCTGCTGTGTCAAAGAAAAACCCAAATAATGCAATGATGGGCTGAAAGTTGTTCGAGCTGCTTTCCAGCTTCATACAGTTTGCGCTTATATAGCTGTTCTTCAGGAGAGGCAAGTGTGATGCTTCAGTTGGGTGAAACAAGGACTAGGCTGCTAATGGACCCACATTGATTTATTCCTTCAGCTCTACTGCTGAGATATGCAGCTGTTTGGGGCTTGTGTACCCTGACTTGGCCATGAGCAGAAGAGTTTCCCTGTGGAGGTAGCAGGGGGTGGGCTGGCTGCCAGGGGAAGCTCACGGAGGTTTGGGGCTGTGGAACTGTGTGGTCTTGTGTCCTTCCAGACATTGGGCGCATGGGAAACAGAAATGCCTTTTTCAGTGTTATACAAGCAGTTGTAGAGCCCTTAAATATCTGTCTAGTAGGACACACTCAGAAAAACTTACACTTTGACACAGCTATACCTTCTTTTGCAGCAAATGACTGCTGTGTCCAGAACTTCAGACTCACTAAGAGTCGTATGATGAGAAACTAATAGAGCAGGCTGAATGGGTCAGGTTGAAGAAAGGTTGGTTTATGTTTTTGTGAATAAAACTCATGATCATGTTGTGATATCTTCTGGGAAAAGCTGCATTGTGGTTGCTATTACAGGAGCTTTTTTGCCTAGCTACTGGTTTGTTCAGTGAAATATTCAGAAATTGCAAAGATTCAAGAATTTTAGTACATATAATTGCTTGCTCAAAATTCAAACTGAAAAGCAGCTGTAATTTAGGGTTCATTTTGTTTCTGGTTTTTGCCCGCTTCAATTACTTAGGAAGCAGAAATGGTGCCATATGGCATGGGCACCCACTTGCGCATATACCACGAGCACAGAAGCAGCAGTGTGGCGAATTGTTCCAAGAATAATTACTCAGCTGAATGTTGCTTCTGTGAGCTATTTGTAAAATATTTGCTAATAATCACTTTCTGCATAAAAGTCGGTATTGGTTTGTAGATAGCAAAATGAGCTATATTTGTCAGCTAATTTATTCACAAACATTTCAACCAAAGCTTGTTTTTCTAAACAAAATATCTGTGTCAATAGATACAGTTTTGCTTTAAAACTCAAGACCTTTATCAGCCAGCAGCTAAGTTATAACTTTTGCAGAGCATCTTATCTCTTTAAATATTCAGCAGTAGAATTAAATAGGTGTTGAGAGAAACAAAAGATTTTTAAAAACAAAATGAGGAAATTATCAGTAGGGGTTCTGAAGTCTGGTTGCCTCACTTCCTTCAGTGGCAATCTAGGTAGCCTTTTCCTGCAGAAGTGGCACATGAGGACTTTCCATCTGTAAGTGCAAAGCCTACATGAGAAATGGGAATTACTCTATTACAGTAAGATGGTTGCAGCGTCAGGCTGTGCGGACTCCTTGGATATTGGAGGAAGGAATAAGCACTGAGCTGCATGTGTGCTATTTTGCTCTCGCTAGGTTGTCCAGAACCACGAGGCTGGCATTTGTGTTTATTATAGAAAAATAATCAAGAGCATTAATTCTAATAAATAAAAGTAACTTGGAGAGGAGGTTAAGCAGGGAACAACTGCTACATTATCCTCTGCCATATAAGTGCTTTACAGTCACCTTGCAGTGAAGAATGGCAATGCATGTGGTGGGTGCCTTGGGAAATTTAGCTGAGCAGAATACAAATAGCTACATCCTATATGATCAGATCACATGGATAATATTCCTATACATAAATATAGGTATACTTAATGTATAGACCATACTGGTGTGGATTTTACTGATTTCTCCTCCCCCCAAAGAAGGCGTACTTTGCAGTCATGCACAAAATGTCTTGGCAAAATGTCTTCACATAGCAGTATCTCCTAGAAATGTGTTTCTTATGGAATTGCACGTCCTGTGTCCTGTTGCACTTAAGGATTCTCCTCCAACCATCTTTCCAGCCTGGTCCTGCTTAATTCTTGAGGTCTAATGAGATCATTGCCCAAGGTGAAAATACTATGGGCAAGCTGTGCCTGCACAAGTCAAATATATGCCAATCATAATGTATTCAAGTGCCTTGCAAAACTGTAACTCTACTGAATTACAGGGCCAGTAGCTATATTTATCAGTAATGAAATGTGAGTCTCTGGGAAGGACAGATGTTTGAGTCACACCACCTGTGCCAGCTGGTGCATGTTATAGGATGTGACAGAATTAACAGTGAAGATACGTGCCTGACACCAGCAACTGCCTCCCTTCGAGTTGGTTTGGTTTGGTGGCCTCGTTGCTTAGGCTGTGTTATTAGGATGGAAGAGCAGTGAACAATAAAAGTTGTAAGTCAGTGCAGCTGCATAGCCAGCAGCCACGTGGTTATGGATGACAAGAATGTTCCCTGTACAGTCCTGAAGATTAATTCAGAGGTGATTTGTGTCATTCAGTCCACATGCAAGGGACAATTAGTCCCTTGGGATTTGTTTTGGTCATGATTAGTGCCACATTGCCTTCACAGTTGAAATGCTCTGTGTGCAATGACACTTATGGAAACTGCATCATCTCTCCAGAAGGCAGAAGCAACTGATGCCACCTTCTGTCTTTTACTGTCTTGAAGCAAGCAGTAGGTTGTAAATTCTTCTAGTGCGGCTTTGTGGAACTGGTGCTTTCTTTCCCTCCGTTTAAGCAAGAACACTGGCAAGCTGCCTGCCCTCCCCTGAGAGCCTCATCCTCCAGGTTTATTTGCACACTGCTTGCCAAATGCCTAAAAAAAGGAACCAATCAGATTGCATTTGCTTAATGCATTAATGAATCTGCTTAGGTGTCATCAAGTCTAATTTCTTAGTGAGCTGTGACAGCTTAATGCCTCGGGGCTGAATAGCTGAGGAGAAGTTGCAGGGTGATGGATGGCCAGAGGAGTGCTGAAACCTGAGGACTTTACCATGCCATGTCCCCCAGCCCAGAGTTAAACTCCCCTGGGTACTAATGGAAGCATGTAAACAAAAAACAAAGATGAAGGTAGGTCTCCCTTCTTGTCATTCTTGCAGCAAACATGTTATTTGCTTTGTGGTTAATGCCCTTTGCCAAGGGAACTTGAACTCCTTGGCTAGCTGCATGGGAGTAGATTTTACTTGTTAGTGTTTGAGTCATAGTTTCAAAAATTTTTTTTAAAGGATCATTTGGGAATGCAGGATTATAATAGCCTTTGTTATTCCTGGCAAAATGCATGTGAAAACCAGATTCAATGTATGCTAGCTCCTTCCCTGTCTCCTGTGGTGATGCATCGACAGCTCTGTAGCAGATATGTTTTATGTGCAAGGGCTGGTACACAAAATTCTGACACTTCTGAAAAAGCAGCCTGTAGCCAGTGGCACTGACCCTCAAAGAAACAGTGTGCTGCATGTCTCTTCACACTGGGAAGGCCACTCAGCCGCTGAAATGACAGCGGTTGGCCTTTTGGCCGGTGTGAGGAGGATGCCTGGATCCATCCATACAAGGGACCACCAGGGCTTTTGGGGTGATCCTTAGCAGATGTTCAGTCCAAACAGACTGCATTAGAGCTCAGAGGAACAGGTCAGTGGTTTTCCTTCATCACACACAGTTAGGCTTGCCTTAAATGCCCAGTGTAACAGGCTTCAAGGCTCTGCAGCCAGCCCCTGTGTTCACTCCTTTGTTGGCTGAACCGGTGGCACATTTTGGTCTATCTTGGGCAAGGTTCCATTGCTGAATGCTGTGCCCATCTGGATTGCAGGAGTGTTTGCAAGTCTTGTGTGCACCGCATCCCTTCCACAGCTCCTCCGGGGCTCTCCTTAGGGCTTCTTTGGGGACCAGTGGGACCAGTGAGATCCCAGTCACCCATTCCTTTGCTTTAGGAAAAAAACTGGCCGAGAACTTCCTCTCGGATGTTGTAGCTTCTCTGAGAAATTTCTAAAACTTTAAACTTCCTACAAAAGCACTAGGCATATTAGCCAAAATATAATTCTTTTTAGTGGGAACTTAACAAGGCAAATATTTGATGTAAAAATGAGCTGCTTTTGTTGCACAGCTTTGTCAAATGTTTCTGAACATCTCAACTACTGTTTGGCAGAAAATCGTTTTGATCATTTTTGCCCGTCCTGTGGAAAATAGAAGACCACAACCAAACTATGTGTTTGGAGAAAATATGTATTTTTATTGAAGAATATACTTCCAGTGAAGGTTTTTATTGCATCTTTAAAAAAATGCACAGACTCCAGGCTACATAAAGAAGCTTTATTCCATCTTTTAGTCTGTGTGCTGAAGGTTTTCCCATGACATTTAAAATCAATTACAGGTTTGCTATTAGCACTGATGGAAATGAGATAAGACCTAAACTGTCATCTCTTCTCATGGTTTCCTGTGGCTCCTGTGGTTAAAAAAAATAAACAACCCAAACCAAACCCAAACCCCAAAAACTTGAGCAGCCAGAATCAATCAGCCCTAGGGTATATTATAATTTCACGGCCAATGTTTGCCCCACAGACCCAGAGATCTTTGACAGCTGTAGAGAGGAAGATGACTCTGCCTGAGCCTCCAGCAGAGCCTGTCACAGTATTAGACTTGCCATTAGACCCAGATTTCAAGGACACTTTATTTGGGCGCTTATCTTACACTCCTAGGTACAAACAATACAAATCTCCACTGTCTTTCAGTAACTGCTCAGAACTCATCAAATTCGGCATTATCCACATTGATACGGAGAAGCACTCGATGCCCCACAGCAGAGCACAAAACTATTCCCTGCAGGAAGCTCACCTTTTAGTCCTCTCATTTCTTGAGAGGCAGCATGTCTTGTAAAAAGCCTCGCTGAAAGTCTCAGAAAATGTTGTTAACTAGATGATGGAGTTTTATGTTCAAGAAAGATGGTGGAGTCCTGGCTTTGCTTTAAGATAATGGTGAAACCACTGACATAATCACTCTCACTCAGATAAGGAATCGAATGACACAGCATGAGTAACGTGTATGAAGAGAGATTTGTTTCCTTAGCAGCTGAAGTGATCGCAGTGGTATCCACAGTATCTCAGAACTGAGCCATGGGAAACCAGTGACCGTCCAGGCTGAAAACTTGTGTTTCCAAGTTCTGTGCCTCAGTTTCCCCATCTGCAAAGAAGGGATAACCCTACTTGGCTAGTTTACCAAAATGCTTTCTTATCTGTGGCTGAATGCCTAGAGTTTCTTGCAGAAAAATGTGTGGTGGAGGCAAAGTGCATGCTGATGAACCTCCCTTGATCCTGAGGAAAAAACCGTAGAAAGGGTCTCCAGCCTAAGCAAGCTTGCAGTGTAGCTGGGCAAGACCATCAACAACATGTGGGGAAGAACATACTGTTGCAGCCGGAGTGCAGAGAGGATATGAGAAGGTATATGCACACTGCAAAACGCAGCGCTCCATTGAGCTGCTGACCCTTGCTCTTGGTTAGGCTGTGTGGGATCTACTTTGAAGGGCTTTGAGGAGCAGCTGGCTTGGGATCTACAAACTGGTTAGCAGTCACCTCTACCCAGGCACTAGTTCCATGTGAAGTTTTTCTCCCTGCCCCCAAATTCTCCTTTTTTTGGCGCTCACATAGTCTCTTCCAGATGTACTGATGTTTCAATTACCTGCCTGCCTCTAGGTGCAGTCACGGAGGCCTAATTTTGCACGGAGGCTCGAATTGCTTTGAGCTCTGCCAACATGGGATTTATGGCATTTCAATACACTTGTTGTTTGCCTCTTTTCATGAGCAAACTCTGCTTCGTACAAAAGGCTCAGCACACAACTACCAGCTTGATGAAAAAGAGCTGTCTGCTAAATGAGCTGTTCCCACTGTGCTGCCACTGCCTCAGAGCGGGCAGGGGTGATGCCATTCCTCCTCGGTTCTCCCACCGATGCGCTGTGCCTGCAGAATTCCCCCATACTTCATTTCTGGCATCTAGTGTAAACGATAGCTTGGCTATTTTTCATTTGTTATTATCGTCTGCTGTGGGCTAGTGACTGGAAATCATTTTCTGCCCAGGACTGACAGGGATAATGCGATTCAGAAGAGGAGCTGTTTCTCAAAATGTCCACAGGCTGGGCACGGCAGCTGTTTGATTTCAGCAGGGTCAGACTCGGTCCTCTAATTCCTACTATTTCCCTCCCCTGCCCCAAGAGGCTCAATGAAGGGAAAAGGAGGCAGGATTGCATCCTATACAATTGTATTTCAAAAGCACCTATATAAACAAACAAAACCAAAATCCGCCGGCCCTTTCACACAAGTTAAATTCAAGGTAGCCATACAAAACTTTTTCTCCATGAATTTATTGTTGTCTGTAAATACTTGGATTTTGTTGTTGTTTGGGTTTTTTTTTTTTAAAGAAAAATCCACCAGCCTGTGCCTATTTTTCCTTTCTGTAGCGCTCAGGCAGCTAATTTCTGGAGCTGTAGAGGATTTGAATGGAAAGCCGTTAACAAGGAAATGGGGTCCTTCTTCATCGTGTCTCATCTCCGTGTTTATGTTGTCGCGACGTCCTCCAGTACAGGAAAGTGAAGAATAAGCTGTTACATCGCCGTCTGTTTGAGACAGGCTGTTAACCTGCCTGTGAGTCTGGGTATCCTCCAGCTTGTGGTATGTGCTTTGCCAAGCTCTTATCAGGGACTGATGAAAGTGTGTTTCAGGACCTCTTCAAAGTTGATGGCAGGTAAAATGAGTTGCAGGCCTAATTTCTCTTGTCTCTATCTCCAATTCAAGTCTCCATCACCTTTATTACATGGATGTTCAATAGCCTAAACAAATCTTTTAATCTGATAACATTTTTATTTTTCCATTGAAATGATCACACTTTTTTTGTCTTTCAGAAATGAATGAAACAAGATCTTTTCCAGCTGTTTGTAAGACTTACAGTAAAGAAACAGCTCTGATTCTCTGTGTCACTTTTCTCTCAGTGAATTCAGGGCTGGCCACTGTCTGACCCATGCTGTGAGTTGGGGGGTACTGAGATGACTTAGCAGATCCAGCATCCCAAACATGGTTTGGTGGCCTCCACCTGGTAAATCATGTGGGAAAACATGGGCTTCTAAACATGCCTACCCTGCACCTTCATCTTTCATCTCCATGGTGGTCTGTCTGTTACCATGAAAGTACCTGTTCTTTTACAGGTTTTGAATTTGTGTGTTCTCTGTTTGTAAACTTCATGAGCCGTTTGTATCAGAAATGCAGTCCTAAAGCCTCAGCCCTGCACTCCAAACTGTGCCGACAAATTTTCTGCTTGGCAGATGAATGGTATTGAGGGGAAAAATGGGGCTCTTGGGACAAGTGCAACTAATCTTTCTGTAGGTGCAGAGGGATTTTAAAGTCTGAGGACTGAACTCTGCATCGCTGGGGCTGAATTCATGGTTCTTGCCTTGGCTTTAATGTGGTGTTGTGGGAAAGTGTTTTATTTTTTGTGCAGCTTTGATGTTGTGCAGCTGCCTCACTGTGTACAGTAGCTCACTGAAGCACTTAAAAGCAAGTCATCAGGGCCTGTAACCCCTGCAGTTGTACTTCAAGGCAGCAGAGCGGGTATAGGAGGGCTGCAGTTAGCACTTTGTGTTGCTCTGTAATAGTGGTCCGTGGTGCAGCATCGGTGGAGCTAATGGACTTTGCCCACCCCTTTAGAGGTGCACCAGCCCAGGTCTGCCTCCAACAGACAGGTACCCATGCTGACGTTCAGGAGACTGGGCATTCGGTAAAAACCATAGCAGCTGGGTTCAGTTTCCAAAATTATTCGCGCTAAATTCTGGTAAACCTGGGGGGAAGGCTTTGGTCTTTTGAGTCATATCTAACTCTCAGGAATATAAGGAGTGTATTTGCATACTCTGGGTTAACCAAGTGGCTCGCTGGCACTGCTTTTGACATGCCTGTGCAAGAACCAGGGTATTTTTTTTTTTTTTTTCTTTTTCCTCGTGTCCATCTGCCCCCAGACTTTGTGTTTGCAAAGGGCATCTTGAGGTGATGATTGGTTTCTTGTTTTGGTTTTGGTTTTTTTTTTTCCTTGTTATATAACAACAACAGTTCTATTATAGTAAAGCAAATGAAATGCAGACCTGTACTAGACAGCAGGCACTAGCAGCTGGTTTCTCTGTGTCCCCAGATGAGGTGCGGTTTCGTGTGGCTGCTAACTCTTCAGGTAGCCAGAGCAAACAGATGGTGAGATGCTGTGCTTGGCAGAGAGTTAAAGCCTGCAATTAGCCAATATGCAGTTAACTAGATTAGCAACGTGGGGAACCAAGTGGCCTTGGTTTAGGACCACATGATCCTGAATAAATTAGGTAGCAAAGCACTGTGTGTGTACAGTGTCCTGGATCACCCAAGGGTGTTAGAGGGGTTCTGGGCAATCCTGAATTGGGCTGTTTTTCTGCTGCCTCATGGAGGTCTCCAGTCTCTGTTCCAGTTTGTGGGTCCTCTTTGGGGACTGGTGCTGTGATGTGCTTGAGTATCTGGGACACCTCGTCCTTGTCCTCTAGGGCACACTTGCAGCTTGGAGCTTATTTGCCTGCATCCCTTTGTATCATGAGTGTACAAGAAGCATCCTAAAGTCCTTTTCTCAACCCTTACAGAAGTTAAAATATTCTCTGTAACTTCCCAGGCATACAGCAATTTCTATTCCACTGCTATATTGAAGAAGCACTGGAAATAGGCTTTTGCCTCATCAAGGTCTGATCTGGAAATGTGTTTGAGGTAGGTGGTAGGTACGTTGTCACTGTGTAGAATTAGGGTTACTCAGAATGGAGATAATTTTATAATTTCATGGAAGAATCTGAGAAAAAATATCAAATGTCCAGGTCTAAAACTTACTTTTTCACAGAAATAATTGAAACAAGCACTTTTTCACAAATCACATAATTTGTGTGGAATTGTTGTGTTCTCCATCAAAAAAATTTGCAAGCTGTAGTCAAGATACTTTATCCATCAATCTGAAAGCTCCTGGTCCCCACATATAAAGCTCTGATAATGCTTAGCTGGCATCTCTTAATATAGTACCTCTGTAAATGAGAATAGTGCTCTTAAAACCTACATTGTTTTAGACTTCTTTTTGAAACGCCTCAGCATTTTCTATTCCAGCTGACACAATCCCAGTTGTTACCCTGCCACAGACAGTTGTCACTAGATCAAGAGAAGCTGTGTTTTGCTGGTCTCACTGCAGTTTATTTACTCTGAGGTCCTAAGTGAGGTTTGGAGCACTTTTGCCCCCCTCAGTTTCTCAGTGTACTTTAACACTGCTTGAGTCACCTCATGAAGAGGTGTTAAGTGCCACTTGTGGCAATGCAAACTGCTCTGGGCTCATCAGAGGGAATTTGCAAATGTAATTGAGTCCAAAGTATTACTGTCATAATTTTCCCTGACCTTAGTGTTTCTGAGTCTGTGTGTTTATGCTTTAAAGTGTAAAGTTGTCATTTCCTTTCCCATTTTCTTTCATGAGCTTTGTTCAGAAAACACATCTCCTTTAAGGAAACCAAAGCACTGTTTTTCTGAGATTTTTGTTTCAGGCATTGGCCTCAGCATGCAGCGGTGCGGAATTCTTCCACTGCAACAGAGACTTCTGAAAACGTAGATGCTGAAGCCACAGGTTTTCCTACCTTGCATGTTTTCGTATCTTAACAGCTCTTTTCTGCTTGCCTTCCATGGCATTGAGGTGCATGCCCTGCACACTTCACTTGTCACTCTTTGGATAATTTGATTTATTCTTCATGACAACACTTGGTGGAGGAAGGGTTGTAGAAGGTGGTATCCCTCTCAAAGCCCTCAGGCTCCTGCTGATTAGGGGACAGTGTCTAATGAATAAGGAACAGCCAGGGAGGTCTTGATGTTCCCCAGGGCTGGGCAAAACAGAGGCAGATGGAGAGAGGCAGATACAGCAGTATCTGTATTTTTCCTGTTGTCTGTCCAGCTTTCTTCTCTCTTTTCCTATCACTGTGAATTCAGGATTGATAAAAATGAACATTTTAAAAAGGTCTTTATAAGCTCACCAGCTCCAGACCTGTCTGCTGGGCTCTAATTAACATTTGCTTTGTGCACTTGGGCCGTTTCCCTCACAGGCTCGAATGCCACGCAATATTGATCGCCCTTGCCCAATGCACAAATGAGGTTGCCATGGGGAAAGCCCAAGGGCTCCCAATCCTGCGAACAAAAAAGAAACTGCCTGCATGCCAGGAGGCTGCTGCAAAGGGCTGTGCTGCTCAGCAAGTGTACCATGTGAAAGAAAATGTGCTGAGAGGAATAGCTGAGCAGGTTTCTGGGTACAAGCATGTAAGGTGGCATGATTTCCATCCGTGCTGCAGACAGAGGGGGGAAGCCCTGCTCAGCCCTGTGCTCCTGCCTACAGTGCCCCAAGGCTTCAAAGCAGAGTGTGGAGGTTTAGCCAAATAATTCCAAGATGTGTTTATTGAAATAGAGAGGCCATGCTTCATGTCTAGAGAAAGGGGATTTCAAGGCAATTTTTGTTAACTTGTGAGGAATGATTGGACTGCTCTGTTAGAGAGGACTGGCAGAGGTGCTTGGGGTGCTATGGATGGATGAGAGAGAGGATTTGATCTTGTAGCAAGGTTTATCCCATGGCTGTCTCAAGGAATGATGTGATAGCCATCACCAGGTTCATTTCCAGGATGCACGTGAACACATGGACACTGCCCCTTCCTTGTGTAACGTAATGCATCATTACAGGGTGTGCAGATGATGTAAGAGCATGGCCACGTGGATGATGCTGCTGGAGGTGAAGTGGGTCTGACACAAGTTAGCTTCAGGAGGGAAGGTACTCTGTTCCCTGATTATGGCTGCAATTTTTTTCTTCCTTTTAGAAAGGATGAAATAAAACTTTGGCTTGCTGTTTTTAAGGCTAAGCATGTAGGCTTTCAGGTTTCTTTTTGGTTGCATCTGTCCCATCAGCTTCAGTATTACTGAGCCAAAAGAAAAGAGAGTGTAAGCAGGTGTTCAGGGAGAGACACTGGACATTAGATGCTCCTGGGTGGTCTTAGACTGACCAGCTGACTACCTTTGCTCTACTTTTGTCCCTTTGCGTGATTTAACAATGGTCATGCTTTTCAGTGCTGTTAATGCTGTTTCCCTGTAGAAGTGCTTATTTTGAGACACCCAGGAGCTTAACTTTTTCACTAGAGCTGAGCTTGTAGCTCATTGCTGGCCCCTTTAATTAAAGGGAACAACCAAACACTGTTTTGGGAAAAGTCCTTTGAAGAGCTACTGCCACCACTATTTTATGGTAACGTCCCTAGCTGATGGCTGTGCCAGCTCTGTTAGATGCACACACATGTAGGAAGAGACAATTCCCTACCTTAAAGGGTTTGCCTTAAAAGAAAATACAGGGAAAGGTGAACAAGCAGCATTTCTGCTATGCTTGCTTTGCAGGCAGGAGCTGGAGTAGATTAAGTCTTGCCTGAAGCCTCCAACACAGCTGAGACAGAATTTTCCTTGTGTCTCTTAAGGTCTAAAGCAGTGCTGGAGTCTGAGGGTAGTCCTCTGCCTCTTGTTTGTAGCAAAAGGGAGAAGCCTTTTGGGAGAATTCTCCTGTTTCATGCAGGAGATGTCACATTTGGGGACCCATTTGCTGCAGTCAGCTCATTTTCTGCCGCTCTGTGATATATAGGGTTGTCATTTTCTCACATGTCTGATTACTCAGCCTTGGAGAAGCTGAGAGAATTGTGTGGTTTAAGATGACTCATTGTAAGGCTGAATGTACTCCTACAGCACCAGTACCAACGAGGTGGCTCAGCAGTGACAGGAAGATGCTTCCCTTTGGCTTTGCTGCTGCTTTTACCAAGTGAGGTGGCAGTCATCTCCCCAAATTGCAACAGGGTGCGTGTGCTGCCTTTGCTTGTTGGAGGATTGCTAACTCCTGCAGATGGTTTTCTGTGGTTTTTTTTCCCCTGTAGGAGCTGAATTATTGTACATTTTTACAGCTAAAAACCCCTTCCCACTTATCTGTTGGCTTGCAGGTTGGATACAATGGCTCGGGACTCGCTGCTTAGTGTCTGAATTCCTTTTCTGATAATACTTGTGTGGACACTCTCCATCCAAATCATTGTAAAGACAGGTTGAGCTGCTGTTCCCCATGGTAAACAGAGAAACTCATGTAAACCCTTGCACCTCTGCACAAAATTTCTCTCTCTTTTTGTGTACATGGGTGTTTATAAAACCAGCCAGCAGTGACCTTGTTATGGAAAATTTCCAAACAAAATATTATTTTCACATTTGGAAGTAGCTTTTGAGTGACCATAACAACAACAAAACACACACAGTAGCAAAACTAAATTTCTGCTCTGCGTTGCATATTGCATAATTATCACCAGCACAGGGGAGAGGTATAAAAAATTTGTAATGGGGCTGGTGGAGAATTCCAGTTTGGCAGCATTTAGTGGAGAGTGCAGCGACTGTGGACATGCCACATTGGAGAGGGCCAGGCTGAAGAAATTAGCTCTTCTCTTTTCCTAATCTTGCCTGAATGTGGTGCTTTCTGTAGGGCCGGTATGGATTTACACCAATCTAACTGAGAGGGGCTCCAGGCTCACACTGCCTAGCTAAGCAATTTACCACGCAGAGATGTCATCAAATCCTGCAGTGAAGGGGGTGGAAACTTTCCCCTCAATTTATCAGTTTCCAGCAGATGCATACTTTGCTGTTTGCTTGGGCATTGTGCACAGCTTTAGGCATGATTCTCACGCAGTGGTCGCAAGCAGGCAGGGAGGGACCGGGAACATGTTGCAGGTCAGAGTGTGTCCCTGCCTGAAGGTCTGGGTGCTGCTGAGGTCCCTCAGGTGTTTGTGGCTGCGGCACCCAGGGATCTGCCTGCCAGCCCTGCAGGCAAAAGATATTCCTTGCATCTCACGCTCAAGATTTCTTCAGAGAAGTGGTTGCTATGCAGCCTTGTTTATTCCTGGTGTCTGGCACTGTTTGCCTGCTGAGCTCGTACACCTGGAAGGGGGAGCCTGCTGTACTCCTGGAGAAGGGGTCCAGCTTGACAAATGGCTGTGCCTGCTTCCCGTTGTGGAAACACAGGGTCTGGAGCAGAAGAAATCCTTGTTTCCTTGTGGGAGGCAACCCACAGCAGGGTTTTACAGCTCCAGGGGGGAATACAAGCTTAACAACGTGGAGCTAGATTTCCACAGTGAAGGACACGCATGTTTGTGAAGGAGGTTGGTGGATAGCCCTGTCTCATGCGCTGTTGCTTTCTCAGCAAGGTGGTGCTCCAGCGGGGGCTGGCAGGAGCCAGGCAGAGGGGTTGCTTTTACGGTGCTCTGGTGGAGGTTGCTGGGTGCAAGCGTCTCTCCCAGAAGGCAATAAAATCTGGGAGAAAGATTTGATGATTTTTCCTTTTATTTTTCTCTTTTCGAAAAGTTGTTTTGAAGTCTTAAAGCCACATGAGGGAAGCTTCTGCTGGGTGACTCCAACCGTGTGCTGGAGAGTTTGGGTGTCATTTTAAAAAGACACAGTCCTGGGACGTGTGGAAGAGCAGCAACGCTTGGGTGGCAGATGGAAGGAGGGGAGAGGAGGACAGGTGGGAGCTGCAGAGCAGATGGAGCAACCGGTTTGTTGACAGGGAAGCTCCTCTTCATAAGAAGAGCAGCAGCCCGGCCTCTGCCCCACCATGAGAGGCAGAGTGAGAGCTCCCACCTTGGCTCAGGTGCTGCCCTCAGGCTCCCAGGGCGTCTTTTTCTGCTGTGTGTGGGCAAATGGGCAAGTCCCCCGCTCAGCTCCTGCTCAAACTCCCCTTGCTCTGACTGAGGCAAAAAAGCAAACACTGCACCTTTGGTCCTTCCTGGGCTCACACTGTTATTTTCCAGATAGAATCAAGGAAGGTCGAACTCAAATCAGCTTTCCGAAGCGGGCCCTGCTGAGGTTTAGGTCAGCGTTATATGGCTCCTGGGGGTGATGGTTCACCCCTGCAAGATGGTAATCAAGTCTGCTCTTGCCAATGGTTTAAATTGCTGCGTTTCACTAAGTTTAAGCTTGGCACCTCACTCCAAAGGATGTGGGGGAAAAGTGCATTTTCCTGCAAGCAAAGAGAGTAGAAGCAAACTTTAGTGAGCTCACGGTCTCTCTGATACGTAAATGCCTAGTCCCAAAGCAATATCACGCTGACGAACAAACTTGCCTCCAGGTTAGCCTCTGTTTTCAAAGGCTTTTTTTACTAAAAGCATGAAGCTCTGAAAATTGGATCTGAGAAAGATGTAGGAGGATGAGGAGGAAAGATCCACGGTCTAACACATCTTGAATTTCTTTTAGGGTGCAGAGATGCTGGCCTGCCACATCAGTAGAGGGAGGACAAACCAAACTCTCTGAAGGATTGAGATACAGGGACTCTGCACATTATCAGAGGTGTTTGCTGGTTACTTTCTCCCTCTGTTTCTCTCTTTCTCTCTCTGGAGATAATGCCTTTGCTTCACTTTTTTTTCATTCCCTTTCTTCCTGGTAATATCCATGCTCCCTCAGCCCTAACAATTTAGCAAGCTGGGGCTTTGCTGCAGAGTCTTCTGCTGTAATGACAGTGGTAACTGCTCCTATTTGCATAATATCCATCACCCCAGGGCATTTGAGAGCTTTGCAAAGCTTCCAAGCATCATTTGCATTTTTCAGTTGGAGATACTGACCTGTAAGAAACAAAAGTTGACTTGTTAAAAAATCTGTGACCTGCAGAGGTCACTTTTATATGCTCCTAACTTTTTTCTGGCCTTAAGATTTGTATTTCTGGCCTTGAGATTTATATTTCTATTTCTCTGCAGGCCAGGCAATGAATCAGCAGTAGAGCTAGCCTGCTTCTACAGTCTTCCACTTTTCATGCTGTTCTTCGGCTTTGTTCACTTTTGGATGTTGGAAGTGATGGCAGTTTGGAAACATGGTATTTTCTGTCAGGTCAGTGAGACAAACCATTGCAAGGTTTCATCAGACAGCCGTACTGTGTTGCGTGTTCATATCTGGCAGCATTTTTTGTCCCCTTCCCTGTAAAGCATTGCTGTTTGCTGCAGAGACAGCCTATTACTCCTTTACCTCTCCAGCTCACCCAATGCTGCCAGCTGGTAGATGTTGAAAAATAGTAATTTGTCCACCTTGACTGAAGATCCTGCATTGGGGCCTCTGGGCACCATGGTGTGGGGCTCTAAGCAGCAGGTCAGATGCAAGACAGTTCCTGTGTTTAGCAGGCGTGAGCCCATGGTCACTTGGGCACTCTAGGGATTTAAACGCCTGTGGAGTTAGGTGATACCTTGTAGGTTAGGTGAATGGAGGTGTTGTGGTTTAACCCCAGCTGGCAACTAAGCACCACACAGCCGCTCACTCACCTCCCTCACAGTGGGATGGGGGAGAGAATCAGAAGGGTAAAAGTGAGGAAAAACTTGTGAGCTGAGATAAAGACAGTTTAATAGGTAAAGCAAAAGCTATGCACACAAGCAAAGCAAAACAAGGAATCCGTACAACACTTCCGATGGGCAGGCAGGTATTCAGCCATCTCCAGGAAAGCAGGGCTCCATCACGTGTAACGGTTACTTGGGAAGACAAATGCCATCACTCCAAACATCCCCCCCTTCCTTCTTTATCCTCCAGCTTTATCTGCTGAGCATGACGTCATATGGTCTGGGATATCCCTTGGGTCAGTTGGGGTCAGCTGTCCCGGCTGTGTCCCTTCCCAACTTCTTGTGCCCCCCCAGCCTCCTCGCTGGTGGGGTGGGCTGAGAAGCGGAAAAGGCCTTGGCTCTGGGTAAGCACTGATCAACGATAATGAAAACATCCCTGCGTTATCAATACCATTTTCAGCACAAATCCAAAACATAGCCCTATACTAGCTACTATGAAGAAAATTAACTCTATCCCAGCCAAAACCAGCAGAGGAGGCTTTAAATATTTCAGTGATGCTTGAATAGCAGACTTAGGCCCTGAACAAGACAGAGGTGCTTAGATACTGTAAAGACCAGGGAATAAATTCTAAGCAGTGGGAACTGTTGTATTTCAAGGTTCATACAGCACTAACAACAGTACTGGGACTTTAGTGGAATAGATATAAGAGTAGTAAAATGGACAATTAAACTGGTCTCGTTAAAGGATATGCTCCTGTTTTCGCATGTCAGCCCTGCACCTCATGCTCCCAATGCTTGTTACTCATAATGAAAAATTTCAATACAGAACTCGGATCCCATTTTGCAACTGAATGAAATTGCTTCATATCATTGAGAATTTCCCTGCCTGGTGATTACACAGGAACAGGACAGAGCCCTTAGGACGCTCACTTGGAGTTATCTTGGATTTATGCAGCTGTTTGTGGAAACCTGCTCTAGTCAGACTGCTTGGAGTTGGTTTGTGCCTTTATGAAAGATGTGTGGAACAGTATGCAGGGCCCTATCAGGAGAAAACTACTGGCCAGGGAACATATTTTAGTAGCCCTCTGGGATGGTTTCACACAGGAGTGTGGGGTGGGAGACCACTCTCCCTGAGGCAGCTGAGAGGAAGGCACTGAGGCAGACGAGCCTGGTATTTCTAAGGAAAATGCTTTTACAAATTTATAAGGAAAATGCTTTTACAAGAAACTAGTGTGAACCAACAAACAGCTGGCCTAACATTTCAAGACATGGGCCACTGGTTGGACTTAATTTGAGGATATATTAGTTCAAGGTACTGATTGTGACTGCTTCTGTACCCAAGCCTTGAGTGTTGGGCATCTAGAGCCTTTCCAAGAGTCCTTCATGGCAGAAATCCCACGTGCTGTGAAGACCTGCTCTCAGAAGAGATGGCAGCAGCTGATCGTTGCCTGCTTTTTCTAGCGCTAGGCCCCGCAGCTTTACTGCTGTCAGCTAATTTATGTTCATACAGCATTAGCAGCTGGAGACCCCTCAGGGCGAGGACCTCTCTGCATGAGGCGCTCTGCAAACCCCTGCATGGCCTCAGCATCTCGCAGTTTCAGGGTCTTCTTCAAAGTGCCTCAATAAGGAGGGGAAATCTTTCAATGCTTTTGGTCCAGGCTGGGTTATGCTCAAGGCAAAGGTGTGTCAGTATACTTGGCTTCTTCTCATCTCATTGTGTCTGGCAGTCACAGGAGTCCACAGAGCAATCAATCACCCACCTTTGGGGAACAACCGCTCTGGGCCACAGCTCTAACAGAGACCGCGCAGTGCTCAGTGGGAGCAAACTTGTGTACAGTACTCAAATAACCGTGGTGTCCAGCACAACACCTCATTAGAGCTGGAATGAGGGCTTGTTCAAGTGCTTTTTGAAGGAGCTAATGAGGTTTGGCATTCAGATCAGCTTATTCTCAACTCTTGATTTGCTGCCCTGGGTAAGCTGCTGCTTGTGGTAACTCTTGTTTCATGGTTGAGCAGCCCTGCTCTGCTCAGAAGCAGCCATTGTAGGAGCTTTTGATAGGGGCATTGAACTTTTAAGATCTTCCAAATGAATGCTGAGGGCACAACTTGTAAAAAGAGCATCACGTGGGTGATGCTTTTCACGTTACATCTTTTGTCTGTGCTTCTTGCCATGCACAGTAAATATATGAGGAAGCAAGTTTGCTGGTTCAGAAATTGCTCAAAATGGTAAGAGAAAACAGATTTTGGATGTGTAATCTTGCTTGAATCATTGTGCAGAAAGATACAGGAGCACTTCTTGTGACCTGTGTGTCTAACCTAAGTGGCTTTGACACCAAGAACTTAGAAAAGTGGGGAGAGATGCAATTAGTAGCACAGGGATCTGCCTTGTGATTCTCCTGCAGGCCTGGGGAAACTGCCCAGGTCCACTGGGCGATGGCTTTTTACTCTACATAAAAACTTCATACTACAGATGCGTTATGGCCCTGTAAGCTTAAATCCACTGGCCAAAAAAACCCCAAACAACTGTCATCACTCCAATTCCATTTTATCCTCACAACTAGCCTCTGGCTGGTGAGGTACTGGGTTCAACCTCCACAGTGGCTCCAGTCCTGACGGGCTCTGTAGGGTTGTTGGAATCAGTGTGTTTCACATAACAATACTGTATGTTTGCTGTGCTGGGAAGCCACCAGAGAAATAGCTTGTTAGTTGGGAAAGAAAGTAATGATAGCATTAAATAATCTCTGTTTTCATTTACTGGGTGCTAATGATCCAAAGAAGCTGAAAATCCCAAAGGATGCGTTTCCTTTTGATTAACCCAGCAGAAGAATGACAAGGAGTACAGTTACTGTCTACTGAAACATCACCAGGGCCTGGAGCTGTTCAAATGCAGCTGTGTTCCACTTTTTCTTCTTCAGAAAGCCATTTTCTAACACTTTTTATCACTCAGCAGTGAACCACTGCTACTGTTCTCCTCTGTACAGAGAATGGCACCAGCTTGTTTTCCATGCTCCTATCAACAGTGGCAAAAGATGAATCCTGCACACCCAGTGCTTCCCCCAGGCTGCAGACAAATTGCTCTGCTATTATCATTCGGGTTTCAGTGCAAGGGAGAAAGGGATGGCCCTACATAGCTGTACATTTCGGGCTTTCCATATCATGTAGCTGGCCTGAATTAGGTACTATGCCCTGAATTTAGGCAATCAAGCCTTTGGGGGCCATGGAGGTGCCATAAGTAACGCCCTTCCTAATTATGCTTTATAGTATGCTAGCATTTAGGTAGGACAGACTGGCAGAGGAACAAAACTGAGGCATGGAGAGCCTGATTTTGTGTCAGGGTTAAGTCAGTGGTAGAGGCAGCCTCTGTTTTAGCTACAGGATACATTAATTTCTGGTACTTACTGCTTTCTTTTGGGCATTTTTAATACCTTAAGCAATGGGACATGCTCAGCTTCATTTAGGAGGTGATCTTAATGAGGCAAAATTGCTGCTGGCATATTTCTTAGATATTCATCCTATGCAATGAGACAAAAGAAAATATACCTTAATCCCTGCTTTATGTCCTAGTCCCACTTGCAATGATACCTCTATTCCTTGTTTTAAAGTACACAGTCTGAATAGACCTATATTTGTATTTTTAAGGGTATTTAGTGCCTGCCTTTTGTTGAAAGTAATGGGAATTAGGCTCTAAAAGCTCTCCAAGCACCTTCATTCATTGACCTTAAGCTGTCTCTGTGAATTTATCTAGACTAACAAAAAGAATAAAAGCCAGAAGTGGGTTAACTGTCTCAGCTAACTCCAGCCTTTCTGAAATCACTTGTTTTACTCCAGATGAATGCTTTGATAGCTTTTGAGCAGAGTTAAATCTCTTGGGCAGGGGGTGGAGCAGCACAGGGCCTTGCTGCAACACGAAAAATTTCTATTAAAATTTGCTTGAGGATGCCATTTTATCTGATTGTAAGTTTGATTGATAGTAGGGTACCTCAAATCCTTGTACAGCATTCCTTGTTATTTGTTTTAAGCTTACAGAACAAATTAATAGGGACCTGCCTTTGCTTCTTCCACTGAGTGCAGAGGCATTTTTCCTTCTGTAATACTTTAACTGAACTGTGTCTGTGATTGATCCTTCTGGCTGCACTGAGCTGCCATGTGATAGTCGCTCTGTTTGCAGAGCTTTGGAGGCACCTATGAGTGGATTTTCAAAAGCAGTTCACACTGGCATCCTTCTGTACTTACTGACGTTTATAGGAATTTTACTGCTGGCTTACCATTCTGACCTCTTATCCTAAGGCACGCTCTGCAAAATCCCCTCTTACCTCTCACTTAGGCCATAAGAAATGGGCTGATATGTTTAAGGAAGCCCAAGCCCTGTATAGTGACTAAAGTCTGTCAGAAGGTGAAAAGAAATCTCTATAGAGAGTTTTGAAGTGAAAGCAATGAAACTGGTAAGGAAACAGACTGCAGGGACTGAAGCTGATGAGTGTCACATTTTGCTACAGCACTAACCTGAAGGGCTAAGCCTAAACTTCCTTTACTCTCATATACCTGTGCACTATAACACTGTCTACAACTCCACTGGTCCTGTGGGATGTGCATTTGCTGATGTGAGCGTGGCATATAGCTTCTGGATATCCCTAAATATGCATTGTGCCGTAGCCTCAGGTTTTCTGAGGTGCTGCAAGTGCTATAGGTAACTCAGCAACACTATAAATGCAGGCAATTTAGCTACAAGGGCAGTTATTTCAACTGCTTTTGTCCTTCCTTTCCCACTTGGTGGCAGATCTGGCAATATTTGGCTTGTGTTTTAAATTGTGGCTCAGAATTACTCATGGATGTGTGATAAAATCTTATCTATCCCTTTCTATGGAAAAAATCTTGCAGATGGGTGGAAAGTGCTAGAGATAGGGGTTACACACCAGCCTCCAGTATTGTTAGCCCAGTGCCCCCCCCTTAAATCCAGGTACATTTGTATTAAAAAGGAGCAAATTATTCTAACCCCCATTTTTTTGGTTGCTCTTGGGGCAAGTCCAATGTGGCCTTACAACTCTTTGTTATCAAATGTGTGAAATGATGCTCCTGCTGCAGCGGCAGTGCCGAGTTCAGTGGGAACAACTCCAGCATGCTGCACTGGGTCCAGCAGCAGTGGGTGCAGTGAGACACTTGCCTCTGCTGCCATGCTCATACAGCCATGGGGACAACAGCTGCTGGGGTGGAGTTATGTCTCCCCCGTTATGCTGACAGCAGTCTTCCTCCAGCATTTGGACTTTGTGGCCATGATTTTGACAGAATTTGGAAAAATGCATAGCTTGAATATATTTTTATGCTGTTTTAACGCCACCTGACTTGAGCAGTTTCATATGCAGGAACCCTTGTACGCAGGGCAATGCCAGGGATTGGTGGCTGTCCCTTGCACTAGCAGTGTTATTTTTCCATATAGGCTCCTGACGCTGCCGGGAAACCCACCAGCAGTTGTATCAGGCCCAGCGACCAGCGGCACATCGAGTAGACTCTCATCTGCAAAAAGCCCATTGCCTCCCCTGCCATGGCAACACAAGATGATTTCGCAGCAGGTAAAGGGCTGCAGCAGACTGGAGACTTCTTCATCCAGGGCTTGTTGCAATCCCGTTCCTGCAGCCTTTGCCTGGAAGATGTTCGCCTACAGCGGCCGTGCAAGTCCCCAGGAATGCTGCTCGGCTCAGGGAGGCAGAGCGTGTACAAAAGCTGCATTCAAAGCGCCGATCACGAGACCCTGGAGATGCTGGCAAGTGCAGCAGCTATTCTTCATGCTGTACAAGTGTATCTTCGTGCTGAGAGCCCAGCCTCAGAGGCTGGGTAGTGGGGAGGATATTGGTCAGGACAAGGGGTAGGGAAACATGATGTGTATAATTTTGAATTTTCAGGAACAGCCAAGATGAGAAATTTTTTGAGGCAGGCCATGTTTATGTTGGTTTTGAGTGTCTCTGCAGTAAAGAAAGCAGGGAATAAACCAGTGTAACAGTGAAGCAGAAAAAAGGAGAATGTTTGGATGGACAATTTGCATCCTACAGAAACAGTAATCAAATAAGCCCACTGAATATTGGGGACATCTAATGCAGAGTGCAAACCTTCTTTTAGTATAACACCTGGTGATTCATTGTTTGTGTCCTCATACTTTCTTTATTGTGATGAGAAATAAAAAAACCAACAAAACCCAACCCAAAATTGAGTGGGAATTACAGAAACAAAGGACTTTCAAACTAGTTTTGGAAAGCTTCTACTTACTAGACATTGCCAAATCCTAGAGACTGTTGTGGGTTGCCTACCCTTTGAAAGGAAAGAATTCCTGTAGTCCTGGATGGGCAACTAGCAAAACGCATGCAAATTAGTAGAATGTTCAGCTGTCGTAGCGCCATAGTGCTGGAATGCAGGTTCCTCACCAGGCAGAGCAGGCTGAAGTCAAACAGACAGTTGCAGAGGTCAGGACTGCAGGTCAGTACTGGCATGTATCCTGGTTTGACCCCAGCTGGCAACTAAGAACCACACAGCCGCTTGCTTCCTCACCCCTGGTGGGATGGGGGGAGGGAATCGGAAGGGTAAAAGAGAAAATTCATGGGTTGAGCTATAGTTCAATAGGTAAAGCAAAAGCTGCATGCGCAAGCAAAGCAAAATAAGGAATTAATTCACCATTTCCCATCAGCAGGCAGGTGTTCAGCCATCTCCAGGAAAGCAGGGCTCCATCATGCCTAGTGGTTACTTGGGAAGAAAAAATGCCATCACTCCAAACATCCCCCCCTTCCTTCTTCTTCCCCCAGCTTTATATGCTGAGCATGATGTCGTATGGTCTGGGATATCCCTTGGGTCAGTTGGGGTCAGCTGTCCCGGCTGTGTCCCCTCCCAACTTCTTGTGCCCCCCCAGCCTGCTCGCTGGTGCGGTGGGGTGAGAAGCAGAAAAGGCCTTGGCTCTGGGTAAGCACTGCTCAGCAGTAACTAAAACATCCCTGTATTACTGAGGCTGTTCTCAGCACAAATCCAAAACATAGCCCCATACTAGCTACTATGAAGAAAATTAACTCTATCCCAGCCAAAACCAGCACAGTGTGTTAGTCTTCTATGGAGAAAGGGTGTCTGTTTTTACGTCCCTGTATCAAATGCTGCAAATTTGAGTAATTTGTACTGTCTTTATTTTAAGGCTAAGTACCACGGCCCAGGTTCTCTCTACTATGGGACCATTCCCAGGTTCAAACCCAGATACATGGCTCTGCGAGGCGGAAGCATTGATTCGAACCTGCAGTTTTGTGGCAGCAGCTGGATTGCTGAAGAAGGTGAGAATGGAAAGGGGTTGAATATGCAATGGTGGCCTCAGCCAAATGGAAAAAAAACCCCTGATTTCAGGGAGAAATGGTCCTTGGAGGTCAGTCCTCATGTGCTGGCTCTGTATCAGAGTAGGTGGCTGGGAGAGAGCTGCAGAAGATCCTGCCCTCCTCCAGTGGTGTGCATGGCATCACATCTCTGTCACTAGTTCATTATGCTTTCTCCTTTATCAACAGTAGCTAAATCACTACTATTGCCAGCCAGGACAGGGCCTGTGGCCCAACTGGCTATAAATTTGGCATGGGAATGAGATGTGAGTTCTGTTCCTATCATTGCTATCCATGTGTGGTCTTGCAATAGGTAAATTCCCAGCTCTTCCTCTGCTTGCCCATCAGATCAGACCTTGAGGATGGGATGGTGCTATAGAAACACTGGCAAGGTCTGCCTACTTGCTGAGATGTCTTTATGCTTTCCAGAAATACCAGCAGCACCGTGTGGGTCTATTGGTAGCCTTCACAGAAGCCAAGTCCTGAAATGGGAATCTTTTTTTCCCCTCTTACCAGCGGAGCCTTCAACCTCTCTCTCCTGGCTTGCTAGCTCAATGCTGTTCAGAAGAATTAAACTGATGCTAGTTTTATGAAAAATAAAACAAAACTGATCTTCTGAATGATTAAAAAAAGTTGAATGTCTCACTCATTAGATGGGTTGATTGTAAATATGTGAGGTCAACTAACTCACTTGTTCCCTTTTACCTGATCTACAGCTTCTTTTCAGTCCATATTAACAACCCAGATGAAGAAGCAGCCTAGTTTATGGGATGGGGATGGAGTTGGGAAATCTCTGCACCCAAGGGCCATCTCTCCTCTGGCTGGCTGGTTCAGCAAGGCTAGTGTGCACGACCTCAGCGCTGGGGCTGGAGGTTCTCTCTCCCACCTTTCTCACCAAGCCTTGACCCAGCAACCCCGAGAGAGGGATGTGAGCAGTGCTGCCCTGGAAACCATTCAGATAAAGGACAAGCTGAAGACGAGGATGATGTCTGAGGACCTGTTAGCCTCACAGAGAGGTAAGGTGGGAGCCTGTATGCTCTCTTGTGGGGGAAGAAGGGTCTTTCCCCAGCCTACAGAGCTAGCGCACATTCCCAGTGAACATTTCTCCCCTGCACGTGCCCTCCTGCAATAACCTGCCCTGCTCTCGGTCCCCTGCGTAGCCCTCCTGTTGCTGTAAGGGTGTACAACTGTGGGGCAGGGAGAGGAGCAGAAGGGTGTACGTGCAGGAGATGTTTTCTGTGTAAGCACAGGTCCATGGGCTCCCTGTTGCCTTACAGGAGCCCGAAGGATCAGGGTGTTCCTCTGGTGGCTCTGTGGAAGTAGGAAAGTATTGTCCACTGGCCTGCTTCAAGTGGCTGCCAGCATGAGCATGTTTCCCTGTGCAGTTATTTAGAAGTTTCCAAGAAATCTGTCCAATGAAATATCTAGCTTCAGGTGCTTTAGGTTTGTAGTGCTGCTTCTATTACGCTTTGTGTCTCTGCTTTGCAGGCCTGACTGACTGCAGTGACCCTAAGGGGGTTACCCTGAATCCAGTAGTTTCTAGGTCAGCTTCCCAGAGGCTCCTGGTAACCTCCAAGCCCATGTCTCCCATCCAGAACAGCCTTCCTTTCTCAGAGCCCAGCAGGATGAGCAACGGAGAGCAGGAGCATGGGGAAAACGACACAGGCTGTGATGACAGTGATGAGAATAACAAGGAGCTGATGTCAGAGGGAAAAGGATATAAAGTAAGGAAACCAAGCCATATCACATGTGGTGGATCTTCAGTTTATTTCCTGTAGGCAGAGCTCTGAGATCTTCTTCCCCTGTGGTGTGAGCCCAGGGAAGCAGCTGAGCCAAGGAAGGGTTCAGCTGGACATCGTGCTTCAGGCTGCCTTTGCAACACGTGTACTGCAGACTTCATGTCCTCAACATATACCAGTAGGAGAAGAGGTCTTTAAATAGTTTCTGTGCTCTCTAATGGCTCCTGTTGTGTTTTATGATTGAAAAAACACCAGCAACCAGTTGGAGCAACTAAACGTGTCTAATCCGGTCAAGCATATCCTTCTACAGTTAGTGAAATACACGTATCTGTGAACCATCTGCACATTGCAGTTACTGTTGCAGACCCACCAGTGTCTTGGTGGCTTTTTATATCAGCTCTGTCTGTTTTAGATGGAAAAAGATGTTTGCTGGAGCAGGCAGTCCTCCAAACTAAAGTTTAGGTTGCCTCAGCTTTTGAGTTGTACAGCTATGTCCTTCTGCACGGTTATCGCGAATAATATTTCTGGAGTTCAGCGGCTTCTGTGCAGCTTCATCCT
Organism: Aquila chrysaetos chrysaetos; assembly: GCF_900496995.4. Classification (NCBI taxonomy): domain Eukaryota; kingdom Metazoa; phylum Chordata; class Aves; order Accipitriformes; family Accipitridae; genus Aquila; species Aquila chrysaetos. Next base: position 4,396,073 of record NC_044016.1, read on the forward strand.
CTCCCATGGGTCTGCCCAGGGGTAAGTTATGGGAACTGGCAATTCTGGCCATGGGGAATGGAGTCCAGACCCCATCTACTCAATTGCCTTTGCAGGAGGGACAGAAGCTGCAGTTGTTTTGGTTTTGCCATGGTGGGGAGGAGAAGGCAGATGAATAACAGCTTTTGTAAACAGGATACCTAATAAAAGGCTAGCGTACTTTATTTCAGCCCTGCACATACAGGGCCAAATGTATCCCTGACATTAACTCTGTTGGTTTCACTGGAGTTTGAACAGGTCCTGATTTGGCTCTTTAGCTGTAACAAGAATGATGGGATACTAAGGAAGGGTATGTGTCTGCCCCTGCTCCCTCCACCCCCCTTCCTAGCCATGGCATGGGGACCCTGAAGTAATTTCAGCAGGCAGGGAGACCCTACACAGAGCAGCAGGGTAGGGAGCTCTGCTGAACTTCATAAATGACAGTGAGCTTGACATGATGGATTGTGTCGGAGCTGGAGAGAACCAAGCATCCTGAGAGCACGTTAGCATCTGGGCCGAAAGGCTGGTTGGGGACTGTAGGAAGGGCATAAGCAGAAAAAATTATGGGCTTGAAAAAGGCAAGTTTTGACAGCGTGCAAAATGACTTTGTGGGGACTTGGCTGGAGTTCAGCAATGGCTGGTAGGCGCTTTAGGGACAGCGAGAGGATAGTGATCTAAACCCATTCCCATACCATCAGAAAGGCTAATAGAGGCAATGGCACCCCAGAACATCCTTATGCCAAGCAGACGGACGTCAGGTGGGAATGCAGCCACTGCCAGAGAGGTGAGAGAAGGGAGAGACCTGGCAACAGTGTGAGACATAGTCTCTCCCTCACCACTTCTCTTCCCATTGCCCATCCTAGGCCAAGCTGCTCCAACAGTTTTACTTTTCTTCTCCTGCCAAGTCCTAGCTAAGAGCATGGCTAAACTTTTTGTGACATCAAAGGGGGAAGGCCGGATGCTCAAGCTGAGCACTGTGTTCTACTATTTCCAGGCTTCCCTGCTGCCCTTCCATTGCAGTGGTGGAGATGGGAAGAAGTCACTGAGAGTGGATTTGATTCCCCCTATCCCCAAATCAGCAAGAACATCTGAAGGGGCTCCTGGCAGCGCTGCAGTGCCTCTCCCAAGCTCTCAGGACCTGGTTTTCCAAGAGGGTCTGGAGATGAGGTAAGCCAAGGTGACTGCCTCTCTAACATGCAATTCACCTCACACTTCTCGTCTCTTGAGGTTATTTTTCACAGTCAGCTTTCCAATATGTTTACGCAAACTTCTGTGCATTCACAATTTTTCTTATCTATGATGATCCAGCACAATGTCAAAACCAACATCATACACTCTCAGGGCAGGGGTGGGGGTGTTTGTGGAGGAAGCAGGACTTAAGAGGACCTTAAAAGCGGGTCCTCTGCTGGACTCTGATACTGATTCATTCTGTAATCTTTGTGGTGCCATTTGGGAACTGTATTGCATGGATCTGAATACAGTATCTGGTTTTGTGTGTGATCTTTGACTGCCAATTTCTGTACCTGCAAGAATATGTTAGGGCAAATATTGGCTACTGTATAGCTGTCTGCAAATTCAGATGCTGCTTCTGTAAATGTCAGTCGTAACTTCTCTGTGTCGTGTCTGGGCCTTCACTGTGAAATGAGAGCCCAGATAAATCTCAGTTTATAGATGTATAATCCTATAGATGTTTAATATTTACATATGGTTTTAAGATCAAAGGGGGCAAGTTGCTAGAGAACAGTTACAGGGCTGTAACTGATGGAAAGATATTTGCTTGGATATGCACGGGGAAATCTAGCTGTCAACCTTATCCTAGTTATAACAATAAATAAGGAGTCATAGAAATATAGCTCCAATTTAAAAGCTTCAGCATGGCTTTTAAAGCGCAATCTGAATATACTTACCTACCAGGTGAGTTGGAAAAAACCTTTTTCTTCTTGAAAGAGCAGGGAGGTGTAATATTATTCTCAGGAGATAGCAGTGGTATTACCATGTGTAACCAAGATACTGTCATCAGTTGAAGTCATGACCAGGCAAAGTTAGGCTTCTGCAGCAGTATAAAGGTAGCTGCCCACAATACAGACTTATGACTGGCTTAACATCTCTTGCTGATTCAGAAAGGATGTATGTAACAGTGAGCCACTTATCTCCAAAAGCAGAGACAGCAAAATTGGATATTTAAGGCCCAAATTGAAGAATGACTCCTGTGTTTCAGGTGGAGCTTGATGAGCTCTGTGTGACTCCAGCAACTGAAAGTTTAATGGCAATTAATCAACTTTGCATATTGTTGGTTTTATGGCTTGCATTTGCTCCTTCATCGGAACGACCATGCTAAGAAAGTTTGCCTCCTTTAATGTTATGCCCCCTTTCTCTTTCTATCTCTTCATATATTCTTTTATCCTCAATTCTCTTAAGGCCAAGATCAGGCAGCAGCAGTGAAGAGAAGACCCTTGAAACTCTAGGTAGGTACAAGGCATGGCTGTCCTAAAATGACAATAGGAATCCTGATCCATGGGTGGCATTGTGAAAGTTTTGTTGAAAACCATCCTGTAACTTTTTTTAATTCCTTGATGTGCTCAGACAGCTCTCCCAGAACCCAGTCACTGGGAAATGTGCTCTGGTGATCCAGTGAAAGTGACTCCAGCATGGAGTTATGAATGACAGGAGCTGGAGGGGTACCTTGGGGCCCTGGAAATGCACAGTAGGAAAAGAAAACGTTCCTCTACCTCATGCTCATACCTTTTATCCCCCTGCACACTCTCTAATGTCATGAGGATTAGAGAAAAATGAGGCATTTCACATGAAATGAGAAATGTTCCCACTCCTTCCTCCTACACTTGAAGGAGAAAACCTTCCATTGGTGCCGTTTCTGAACCAAACCCTTTCAGATCTGAAGTAGATTCATCAACTTTGCTTATTTTTGCACTGGGAGAAATATTGAAACCTTCTGTGATAGGAAGTCCTTGTGAATTTTCCATTTACAGAGAAAGAGACTTAAAAAAGGATCCAGCCTATGCAGGATCTGAGCTTTCCACCCTCTTAAAGCACAAGCCTAAATTAAATGCTGAGTAATGAACTGAAGTTTCCTCTGTGAAACTCATTTACTTCAAACCACATATGCTAGCTTTATGATTAGAAATCTCTACCCCTACTCTATCTGCATATGTCAGTATTGCAAACTGAGGCTGGGGTAGGAGATGCCTACTGGCTTCTCCCCCCTCCCCACCTTGCGTTATTACTAGTAATAAGAGTTCTGTGAGACAAAATGTGGCGTCTGGTGCATCTGTGTCAGCCAATACTTCTAAGTTGAAAACCTCAATGACACCGTTGCTGTCCCATTGCCATCTGTGGGTTTGTAGTGATAGGAGAGATGAGAATTTAACAAATAATTTTGCTGGTGCAGGGAAAGGCATAAGATCCACTGGTCCCTTAGCTCAGTGTTAGTTCTGCCAAATAACGGGCATGCCCCATAGGAATGGTTCCTTTATTACTGGTATGCAGCTAGTATGCTGAATGCAACTAGGGAGAAGTACTGCTGAGTAAGTAAGGTGACATTTTTGCTGGATACATTCTGGACTAGAAATGAGCTATATTGTTAAACCATCTCTCTCTTTTATTATTGATTTGACCATTCTGCAGGGAAAAAAATCCTGATTTAAGAAAGTTATTCCTTTTTTACTGCTTGGCTATCACATGATTTTATCATCTGTGAAGCCATGTAAGGAATGATTAGTTCTCTGAGTTTTAACAGCTCTGTTGGAGAGTATTTCAGAATGAGCTGCACTGTGCTGTTCCCATTAAGAAAATCAGCCTTTAGTCAGGCTGCCCAGAAAGTGGGCTGATCTGCTACAGTTTAGAATGAAACTCCTTGGGGAGAATGAATTCTCTAACTTCAAGAACACAATTCTGGTTTTGGTAACACTCTAGCAATCCTAAGCTTTTCTCTAAATGCCCTCTAAAATATTCCAGCAAAGAGGAGGAAATGTTGATTCTTACCTCTACAAAGGCATATAGCTATTAAAAAGCAGGAGTTCTTTTAGTAACTAGGAAGAAGAGGTTGTTTACTAAAATCAGAATGGATAGGAACAGATAAGAACCTTTTTGGCAAGAGAAATCTCCATCTCTCTGCTCTTCTCTATCAAACACAGCTGTTCACCAGAAGCCAAGGGCTGAGGCCTTTATCATGCAGTAGGTTTGAGTCTGATGGCCAACAGAGTAATGTCATTTCTGCTGCCAGTGCAATATGGTAGTACTCCATCTGTTTGGAGAGGTCATATGTACCTCGCTCTTCTCATACACAAGCTATATCCATGTCTTATTAGAGCTCCAGACTCTGGAACCCGTCTTGCCTGTTCTCCAGCATCAACCTGTTGGTGGCATGAAGTCTCCCAGACATTTATGTGAACCCGTGCCCCCGTTAACTGGCCTCCCACTCAGCCAGGCCGAGAAGATGGATCATCTCATGAGCTCTCCCCTTCTGAGTGACGATGACTTGAAGGACAGCAATGGAAGGGTAAGGGCTAAGGACAGGGGTGAGCAGGCTTCCTTTTCAGTGACTGTTCAGTGCTTAGCACAAAATGTCACCGAAAATCATAACCTTCCTCCCTTGGGGAGTGAATTCTCTTGGGAATACATTTGAAAGCTGCAGAGCAATTGCTTGAGTATTTTCACTGATGCAGAAGTCACTGGTTGGGAGATGGTGCTAAGGTTATGCAAGAAGCATTCTTTATGTACGAACGCCAATTTAGAGCAGATCTGAATGGCAGAGCAAGTTACACATCAGTGAACATGTGCAAAGTGCATGCTTGGAAGCACAGAAGCAAAGATTATAATGTTGAGTGTAAGCAAGGCTGCAAAATAAAATGGGAGAGCTTAATTTTCCTTGGTTACCTTTCTTGCTGTATCTCACAGCCCTCTCATTCTCAATTTTTCTATTCATTAAGACCAATGTTTCTCCAACTTGTTTTCACATGACTCGTTTTTTGGACTTGTGCTCTCAGAGAGCAGCTGAGTCCTTCAGAAGCAAGGAAGTGAGAAGCAGCTGCAATTACTGGCCATGAGTGTTAAGAAACAGCAAATTACCTCTCATTGCTTGTTATTGCAGATGGTTTTTACTCCCCCACCCTGGCCTGAGGGAACGGAACTGCCTGTTCACTGGTCATGTGAGCTCTTCATACATCTTGGAGCACTCATGACTCTCTTAGTTCAAGCAGGGCTTCCTGACATAGATTGAGAAACAGTATCTTTGACCAGTGGAAAGTTACAGTAGTAAAGTGTTATACATCACTGGGTGTAATTGTATGCCACAGTGAGGAAAGGAGGAGTTCTTCTGAAACTATTGGGATGTATATGGAGCTGCATTAAAGACTATGACACTCTACCACTGTGCTCCTGATGAGGTGTTGTATATGCTTTGTGTATCTCTCTCTATGCTCCATGATGTATTTCCTTTGCAACTAGATTCATGTTACCTTGTCCAAGTCAGCTCAGAAGAAAATACACCAGAAGCGAATGAGACAGCTGGAGCTATTGCGTAGAGAGAAGGAGAAAGAGAGAGAAAAGGAAAAGTCCTTGCAACTCCCTGCACAGAGTGTTGACCCTGGGGATGCAGCCGAAGAAAGTAAGTGGTTGCTATAGTTGTGGGCCTTTTTGTTCACTTGCTTGCTATTTGCACAGTGGTGCAAGTGTCTATGAAATCAGACTGGAAGGCTGTTACACTTGCATCTAAGTGGAAATTAGAAGAGAATTTATTTCCATTTTCCAAAGGAAAATACAGAGGTATGAAGTGTCTTGCCTGTGGCCCACACTGAGTCAGTCACAGAATATCACCTTCCTCCCTTCTATAAAGTCTTTCAGACTAGATAATTTTGTCTTGCAAACTACATTGGGGCTTCAGACTCTCTAATTGAGAGTAGCCTCCAGGAAAAGTGAATGGATGAGTCCAAAAGAATGCTTATCAACCAAGGTGCAACTTGGAAGAAACAAAATTAAACCATTTCTAATTAAAACACAAAAGATCTTGTTCATGTGATAGGACAGATTATCCTGCTCATACCACTCCTTGCTGAGGAGCTTGCATTGCAGAGCCGTGCTGGAGCCCTTAGCCAGTGCTTATATTTTACCCACATGAGCAAGCAGCGTTACTGACTTAATTGCAGCTGACGGGCTCTGATTGTACTGCTGCATGCGCTACCACGAGTGCAGTGGCAGGGAACTTAAAAGTCAGCACTCAGCCGAAGGGCAATGACAAGGTTATCTGCTCTTTTTCTTGCTATTATTTTGTGAAGTACTGGTGAGGAGTGCTGAGGTGGGAGCCCCAGAAATGTAACTTCTCTATCCAGCCTCTGAAACAGGAAAACAAAAGACAAGCAGTACTGAGTTTTCCTCATTCTTAGGGAAAGCATCACTGCATTCAGTTTTAAACTAAAAGAGGGTAGATTTAGGTTAGATATAAGGAAGACATTTTTTACAATGAGGATGGTGAAACACTGCAACAGGTTGCCCAGAGAAGTTGTCAATGCCCCATCATTGGAAGTGTTCAAGGTCAGGCTGGACGGGGCTCTGAGCAACCTGCTCTAGTTGAAGAAGTCCCTGCTCATTGCAGGGGGGTTGGACGAGATGACCTTTAAGGTCCCTTCCAACCCAAACTGTTTTATGATTCTGTGATTACTGTCCCACATTAGAATGCAACTCTTACTTATGCTTGGAGTTGTCTGGGACAACAAAGGAATGCTACCCAGCTCCAGCAAGTTTTCTAGCCCTTTCTAAGCCCATAGCCACCCTGTCCAGCACTCTTCACTTACAAGGTCCTTTTCAGCCTCTGCAGGCTTTGGCCGACCGCCTGTCAATGGGACAGATTTCATTTCCCCCCGCATGAGCAATGCACGCAGAGCGCGCGCTGGTACTGCCTTGAGGAAGCGGGTCAACAGGCCCTCACTGCCCAGCATCCCTGTCATCAGTGAGCATGGCAGCTTCCCACGCAACTCCTCAGGTAAGCCCGCTCCGCTGAAGCCCCCACATCAGCTCTTTCCTTGCACAAGGAGCACAAACTGCCTCATTCCTCAACCACAGGTAGGATCTTGGGTCCAAAGCGTCTCCTGAGGATTGAGAGCAAACTTGCTTTGGATCCACTCCAGCTTGGTGATACTGGAGCACTTAGTGCTTACAGATCCACTGGAAAGCTTAGCTGAATAAAGTAGTGGTAAAGCCTTAAGCTCTAGCTTTTGCCCATACCGATAGTCCAAAATATAACACTGGTGCTGGGAGGCAGCTGTAAGTGCAGGGCTGAGCTCCGGTGAAGTCTGGCAGGGTGTGCTCACTGTACACATATGCGTACCACCATGATCAATTAGCCACTCACCATCTTGGCCCTCTGCCTGTGCTGCTGTCTGGCTCTCCAGCCAGCTTTTCTGCTATCGCAGCAAGGGTTGTCTCTGCATGGAAATTAGTGACTTGGTACAATCATGCTATTGCACCTAAAAGTGCTTAATGGTTTCTAGCCTCTCTCATTCCACCGCCTGCAATGCAAGCTGGGAACAAGCAGTGCCTCTTCTGTCACCCCACCCAAACACAGTGGCTGTGTGTAGCAGATGACATACAGGAGAGGCTGCCTGGTGCTCCCAGGCTGCTTGCTACCTGCAATAAATCTACAGCAGATAGCAAGTCCATTGTGATTCTCATCTCTCCTTTGTGGGTAGCCTACCTGGTGTTATGATCCTGAGTAGTGTGAGTTAAGAAAAAGGGAGCTAGGAATGACTTTGAATGCTCTTTTCTAGTGATGCTACTCTGATTTTCAAAATTGACCAGGACTAGCCTGACATGGCTCTCCATTCATATTGAATATAGATGTGTATATCTACATACTCATGCAGTGACATCACTGATGTCAGTGACAGTGATATTGGTGACATCCACATTAGTCCCCATCTGAATATTTTTTGATTTTACAGTTCCTCTGTCCTCTGTACTTTGTAGAACACGTGAGGCAGCATAAAACCCCTACAGAGTCCATAGCAGTTCATCTAGATTCTGTGCAATATTTATTCTCAATACTTTTAGACAGCTCAGATGTTTTCATCTACACTTTAGAAAATGAGCTTTTGAGTGCAAGACATGAAATTTTTGACCCACAGTACTTTTGATGACAAATAGGTTTCATAACAAATGCATTTGTCATCTGAATTTTTTTATACCTTGTATATTTATCATCAAGAGAGTGCGTTTGCCAACAATTTGCATCTATATTTACATATTTTTATTCTCCGTTCACATTTGGAAGGCTTTTTTGTCACAACTATCTACACTAGAAATTGCTTTTTTCCACAAGAGAAAGCTTAGGCATTGCACAGTTTGCAAACAAGTACATTTGATGACAAATAAATTTCACCTCAGCATCTTCAAAATACAGCCAGTGGGTACCTCTGAAATAGTAAATATTCATAACGCTTGGAAAATAGCAAAATCCATAAACTACTACTTTCCCAATAGTATGCTAAAATGTGTGTGCACTCAGCTGCCTGCTGTCTAGAATATTTGAAGTAAATGGAAACAGAGGTGCTGTCAGATTTATAGGGTCAGGTATCACTGTTCCCTGGTGGTTGCTCCTTGGGGATTCACCCGAGCCCAGCGGGACTCAGTTGTTCAGGCTTGGTGCTCACTGGGGGCAGCTGGAGATGTTTCCTCAAAGTTACAGGGTGCCTCTGTCCCCAGTGCTCCAGGTAACAGGGAGGTGATACAGGGAGTTATGTGCATATCTCAGGAGCTTACTCCTGGGGTAGCAAGTCTCACTGGGTGGCACTGGTCCCAGTGAGTGTGAGCTCTGTGGCACTATGAAACTGCAAGCTGGCTGTGGTACTTATAGCGACTTGGGAGCTGGCTCTGTGTGTGCAATTTTCAGGTTTACACAAGGAGCTGGTGCCCAGCTGGGGGTGACTCGGAGATGGTTGGGTGCTGGGGAAAGCAATGAGCCAGATAGCGGGGAAGTCTGAACCAATGCCAGTTTGCACCCATACATAACCTTGGCTGGGAGATTAAGTTGCAGTCTGCTTGGTGGCGGGGTGCCTTGCCATGGGATATGCGATGCTGGTGCCTGACCCTCTCCTTACAGCGAACTCGCTGCCAGCCATTGCTCTGGACTTCCTGGAGGGGGAAGAGGAGCCAGAGGGTAGGATCGCCCAGGAAGCCAGACCCTTCCCTCACCCACAGCAGGGGCTGCTCGATACGCTCACATGGCTCAGCAGTGATGACTGGTAAGAAAGCCCCCTGTTCAGTCTTTCTCCCTCTCAGTGTAAAGCTCAGTTAGAAGCAATTATTTCTAGTGCTTCTGGGCCCAGACAGCCCAGATGTCCAAAGGGAACTAGTGAAACCACTCCAAAGCAGTCACAGTATAAAGATGTGAGAGCAGCCTTTTATTTGCCTTGGTCTGTAGCAGTGCTACAGCCGCAGCAGGTCCATGCTGTTTCTTAGCTTTGTCTTCTGGTCCATGTAGCTGCAAACAAAATCTTCAGGGAAGAAAGTAAGTTGTGGAACAAGATGATTTGCTGGCTGAAGCCAGAAGCATGACGGAAGCTGTCTTGAGTTTAGAGATTGGGGGCCTCAGGTCACTGGCCCAGGTGGGACTGAGTAAGGATTTATCTCTGCTCCCACTGCTGGCAGCAGGAGACAGGGCCTCCCTGTGACCTACTGCACCTAAGTCCCAGGAGTGCCTATGGGGAGTTCCTATTTCTGAGAAACGGACTGAGACATGGTGCAGAGTTGCTCAGCCTGTCATTTCTCCTGAAGGGCTCATGGCAAAAGATAAGGAAAAAGAAAAAAAAAAAAAAAAAACCTTTAGGAATCTTGCACTTTTAGAATTAAACTTTTTCCTCTTTGCTGCTTAATATGGGCCTAAGATGTTTTGTCGATAATCACAGTGTGTCCTGAAATTAGACGCAGATAGGAGGACACTACAAATTTCAGGTGATATTGGTTGTCTTTTTGATTTCTGGGTCAGCATACACTCACTGTTCATACTGGGATAACCATGAAAAATCTCCCATGATGCATCTCCTTGTGCGATTGCTCTGTTTTGCACCTCTCCCCTTTCTCTTCCCTGTTCCTGTCTGGTGCCCTGTGAGGTGCAGAAAGCTGCTGCAGGTGTGTGGGGTCAGGGTTACATTCAGGGACCCCAGTGGGGATGGGTCCCTAGTCATGCCCTGCAGCCCTGGTGAACCCATGATGCGTCACGGGCCTTCATGTAGCTCAGGTCCTTCACAAAGAAAGTGCTGAGAGAGATGTGTTTTTACTACTTTTAAATAACATGTTGCTGTTGTGGGTGTTATTTTAAGTAGTGTTTTTCTGGAAAATTCAGCATTTTGGCTGTTCTTGCCCAGGTGTGGAATCTTTTAGGACATACTGCTTTTTTTGGTGGGGGGGGGGTGGGGTGGGGTGGTGGTGGACACGGTGACTAGATTGCAGAGTGCAAACTCAGCTATGGAGTGGCAGTGCAGACTCTCACTCCTGAACTGCCCTCTGGGGATGGCAAAGAGGGAAAATGCCCAGTAACAGCCAGGCAGGACTGTATCTCAGAGACAGGGCACAGGGAGGGTGCAAGAAACAGAAACATAGCACAGTGTCCCAGCTTCTAGGAAGCAATGACATAGGGACTTTGTGTGCCAGGGATTTCAGAAAGGCTGTCTTGTTTAATGGCCACAAATTAACCCATCCCCTCTGAAACCATCTATTTGCCTTTTGGATTTATGTATGCTTTTGGCTGCCACAGCATCCTGTGGCAACGAGTTCCATGATTTAAGTAAGTCCTGTATGAGAAGCACCTGCCTTTGTTTGTTTGAGCCGACTCCCTGGTAATTTCAGAGGGTGCTACCTAGTTCTTGGGTGGTGAGAAAAATCAATCTTTTTGGTAATTGCCTTTCAGGGAGCAGAAGGCGAAGGGACTCTTCAGTGTCAGACGCCTGGCTATCTGCCACTCAGAAGTCCTTCTCTGTAGACTTCATGATGTTTCCTTGGCAGTTACCAAGGAGGTAAGAACATTATGTTTAATTGTGTCCCACGTACCTTGTACATGGGGCGTAAAGTAGATATGGGCTTATTCATTTACATGTGTGCTCAGTGTCTGCCTTCATTACTATTTTTAGACCTCATTTTTCTAATAGCTACATCACCTATCTATATGATCTGTCTGTACATATAGCTATATTTACTGGTATGTAGGGCATCTCTCCTCTTTGAGCTAGGTGTCATTATAATGCAATATACAAATGCAGAAACTGAGACACTAATCAGGTGATTTGCCACAGCCCAAATCTCTGCCCAAGCTGTAATTAAACACTGTAGCTTTTGCCTCCCAGCTTTCTCCCACTTCCTCCTCCTCCTCAGCATCCTGAGGGATTGACTGCAGGTTTTTATTTTCCAGTGTTTCCTGCTGATGGCTTCTCCTTCTTCCTGTGTGCTTTTTGGTAATTTGCCCATTGATCTGTTGCCTCTGTGCACCAATGGAATTTTGCACTGCAACCACTGGGTGCTTGAGTGGCCTGGCTGTGGGGTTTGCAGGACAGTTGCCCACAGCTTCACTATCTCATCTCTCAGTTAACAGAGAGGTCTCAACCTCAGCTCCTTAACATCTGTGGCTATATTTCTGACTTGGCACTTGTCTCTGGCCTGAACCAGCTGCCTTGTACTCTTATTACATGATTGCCAAATATATTGAATTTTCCTTTGCTTGCAGAAGACAGTAAGACTTAGCTCATTTCCATGCAAATCCGTCCTCCTATCTAATATTTAATGATGTTGGAGGCTTGAATGCCCCTTGGGTTGTTGGACTCTTCAAACCTTTCTGTTTAGGTATGCAGGACTTGGATTCTCCCACTCTGGTATCGGGGTTAGGAGAAGAAGGCCTTTCAGCTTAGCTCATCTGATTCTTATATCACTTTTGTATTTCTGAGGAAATTTCTTCCTCTCTGTTCTACACGTTCATGTGCAGAGACATCTTTCAGCTTTCATTTCATTCCAGTCCCAGATTTTGCTTTCACAAGCACTTCTAGCATTTACATGGTTCGTTTTTATTAACAGGCACAACTAAGTTGGCAGAAAGAATCACTGGTCTGTCCTTCAAAGTATCTTTCAAATGAAGCACATGACTCTGAGATGCTTCTTCCTTACCCTTGTGGGGAGAGCCTTTTGGAAGCAGGGATCACTCCAGAGCAGCACTGAATGCTGTAAAACCCCAGTGATTGCAGCTGTAATTACATGTGATTTCCAGGATCCTTAAGTGCCTTAAGTCCAGCCACTAGGGTTCTCCTGAGTAGATGGAGCTGCAGAAGGACTCAAGTCCCTGCTGTGAATTAGTCTGTAGACTTGAGCCCATATTTTCTGTTTCCTGGCTGAGTGCTCAAACTGCCAGTGCTGCAATTTTTGATAGGAGGAAACTATTACTTTTCCTCTATCTTGTCTTTATGAATTGCGCCTTTATAGTTTTGTGGTGGGTTGACCCTGGCTGGATGCCAGGTGCCCACCAAAGCCATTCTATCGCTCCCCCTCCTCAGCTGGACAGAGGAGAGAAAATATAACAAAGAGCTTGTGGGTCGAGATAAGGACAGGAGAGATCACTCACCAATTACTGTCAACGGGCAAAACAGACTCAGCTTGGGGAAAATTAACTCAATTTACTACAAATCAACCAGAGTAGGGTAATGAGAAATAAAACCAAATCTCAGAACACCTTCCCTCCACCCCTCCCTTCTTCCCGGGCACAACTTCACTCCCAGATTCTCTACCACCCCCCCCCAGCGGCACAGGGGGATGGGGATGGGGTTTACAGTCAGTTCGTCACACATTATTTTCTGCCCCTTCATCCTCCTCAGGGGGAGGACTCATCACACTCTTCCCCTGCTCCAGCATGGGTCCTTTCCACGGCGTGCAGTCCTTCAGGAGCACACTGCTCCAGCGTGGGGTTCCCACGGGGTCACAGCCTCCTTCGGGAACCCACCTGCTCTGGCGTGGGGTCCTCCCCGGGCTGCAGGTGGAGATCTGCTCCACTGTGGACCTCCCTGGGCTGCAGGGGGACAGCCTGCCTCACCATGGTCTTCCCCATGGGCTGCAGGGGAATCTCTGCTCCGGCGCCTGGAGCATCTCCTCCCCCTCCTTCTTCACTGACCTTGGTGTCTGCAGGGTTGTTTCTCTTACATGTTCTCACTCCTCTCTCCGGCTGCCGTTTTCCCACTGTCCCAACTTTTTTTCCCTTCTTAAAAATGTTATCACAGAGGCGTTACCACTATCGCTGATTGGCTTGGCCTTGGCCGGCGGCAGGTCCGTCTTAGAGCCGGCTGGTATTGGCTCTCTCGAGCACAGGGGAAGCTTCCAGCAGCTTCTTACAGAAGCCACCCCTGTAACCCCCCTGCTACCAAAACCTTGCCACACAAAGCCAATACAAGTTTAAAAACAACCCTTGCTTTAATTTTTTTGTTTGTTTGTTTGTTTTCAGTAAAAGGGCCTAAAATCAAAGCAGTGTACATTATGGCTAAGTAGCACAATTTGTTCTAGGTGAAACAATATTTTTTTAAGCCTGCAGCCTCATTAAAATTGTATTGTATAAGTGGGCCTGAGGCCAGAGAAGAAGTTGGTATCAGAGTAAGTGTGTTTTTGTGCTTGTAGTCTTCTGCTCTTACCGTGTTCTTATGTTCCACCTGGACACAGCAAGAAGTCTTGTTGTTTCCTAGGACTTTTGTCTAGGGGAACTGATTTTCTTTACAAGGTGATTCTTACGTTTCCCCTCATGACTTCCCCAGGTGAACAACCTCCGCTCAAAGGTGTCTCGCTTTGCAATCAGCACTCTTGGAGAGCTCTTCAGGACCGTGACAAAACACATGGACCACGAGGTGGATGAGGTTGCTCGGGTCTTGCTCCAGAGGATGGGGGATTCCAGCGAGTTCATTCAGAAAGCAGCCGATCGATCCCTGGGGATCATGGTGGGGACTGTGACTCCTGCACGAGCAATGACTGCTTTCATGGCTATTGGAGTCCAGTACGTTGTTCTTCTCTTAGTGATATCCTTCACCTTAAATTGTGTGGGTAGGGGGAAGGGATGGGAGGCAGAAGGGGAATGATGGGAGGCAGAAGGGGAATGATGGGAGGGAAGGGTCTTTCTCCTGCATCTTCTGTAAACTCAGTGATTAGATTCTCTGATCAACCTCACTCCCTTTCTCTTGTGATCTGGCTCTGCCCTACTGCAGCCTATTTGTTCTCACAGTCTGTCAACACTGCCTAGATGTGGTAAATGATGGGGAAGTGAAAGTCCCTGTAAAGGGTGGTGATACAGCCTTCTGGCTTTGTGGGAAGAGGGACAATGGCAATTCCAGCAGTGAGCACCCTTTGATATTTCATGCTAACCACAGAGGCGCTGGGAAAAAACATGCATCATCATTATGCCATTAACTTGAGAAATAAAGAGGCTAATTGCTGGGACATGGAGCACGTGTGTGGCACAGCCTGCTCAGCAGGTACAGCTCCTGCTGAGAGGAGTCTGTCTGACTGTCATGTCCTTAGAGTTCCACTTTCTATTCAAATTGAAGCTGCATGTTAGCATTGAGATGGTGAGTCACTTTACAGGCGCCTTCACAGGCTGGCTCCCATGGGATAGCTGAAGCAAATGCTGCCTTAAAATATCAGTGCTGTGCCTGATAGTTTCAAATAGGCACCTTCTAGGAAGGACAACCTGGCTAAAATGACTGCTACCCTTTCCTCAGCTTTTGAAAAGGGTAAAACATTCAAATGTACCTCTTGCCAAGCCTCAAAGAACAAACTGGCTGCATTGCTGGATATTCTGCAGCTTCATGCCCCACAGGGTCTTTCCCTCCATTTGTTTTTTTTTCAAGGGTCTGCTGATTTGGAGATAAATGGGTGGAATAAGCCTAAATCCTGCTGCAGCTCTACCTGTGTAGTGGAAGCCGTCTGCCAAGTCAGCATGAATTGTCTTTCATTTCACTCTTTCTCAGAGTTAATTTCGGGAAAGAAATGGAGTATCAGATAGTCCAGGGAGATTAAATTCCTCCCTCTTCCTTGCAGGTAGTCTCTTTGTACAATGCCAACTTTGTGTTTATCTGAGGACAGAATCTTCTACAGGTGGCTACAATTGCAGCAAGAACACTTGCCTCCTTCCCCCAGCAATGACGGGGAGCATGCTGTGACCAAGGACTGTCCTTCTGGCCCTCATTTTCCCTCTGCCCCAGTGTTTGTTCTCTTGTTTCCAGGCACCGCAACGTCCTGGTGCGAAAGTGTGCGGCCAAACACCTACTGACTGCGATGGAGCGAATCGGAGCTGAGAAGCTCCTGTCGGGCGCGCATGCCAGTACTGAGATACTGGTGCGCACGGTGGTGAAGCTTGCACAGGACTGTCATCCAGACACAAGGTGATGATCTTCTTTTCACCTCCTAAAATATGAAAACTGTTTGATGTCTGGCTATTAATGATAAAACCACAAAAGAATGGAAGGTAAAGTAAATATTAAGAAATTTACTTCACAGTGTGTATAATGTTGTCTCGGGAAATGACAGTACTGGGTAACATGAGGTTGTCCAGCAAGAATGACCATTGCCAAATTCCTGTGACTTGAATGATTCTTTACTCAGATCAGCTGAGCTCAGATTAGTCAGTCAAACAATTTTGTTTGGTCTTATGTGCTTAATGCAAAGCTGAAGCGTTGGCCACTGTTCATCACTGAAAGATCCCAAGCATATACTTCTGATAAGGTTAAGACTGTCCTAGAAAAATTCCAGCTGTCTTTAACCAATGTATTCAGTCTTTCTAAACCTCTTCTTCAGATATAGCTGTCTACGATAGTCACAAATTTTTCTTCCCAGTCATTGTGTAATGTTGTTGTCTGTGGCTGAACGACCTCCAAATTTCCTCTTGAAGACAGCTGTAGTTTCACAGTAGCAAAACCAAACCAACCAACCAAACAAAAAAACCCCTTACTTTGATTATGAATTTAAATTCCCATTAACAGATGCCAAGAACACATGAGCAGCTAGCTGCCCGTGTGCATACATGTAGTATAGAAAACAAATAGTAAGCATGAGGCGATTTGTCCTAGCTTCTCTGCCAGTTAAAGAAAGGTAAATTATTGTCAACAGCAGAAAGGCACTGCAAATAAGCCATGACAGCAAAGCAGGAGATATGCTTTGCTCGTCCCATGGGATCCTTTGATCCCACAGAAGCATACCCACAATTTCAGAGTGAAATTGTATTTTCCTGTTGCCCTGTGTTCTCTTCTTGCCTCTCGTGTTCAGCTGGCAGCGTTGTGTAGTGACAACAAGTGGAGGTAAATATCTCTCTTTGCTGAATGGGTAATACCTTCTCATGAATGTATTGCACATTATAAGTTTAAAATATCAGCTTATTCTATTAACACTTCCTTTGTTTATTCACAAGGGAGAAAAGACAGTAGTAGTCTGTATTCATTTCTCTCCTTCCTGTGTTAGGTGTTATGGACGGAAGATGCTGAATATATTGATGAGTCATCGAAAATTTGATAGGTATTTGAAACAGTCTGTCCCCTCACGTGACTTGGAAGATGTTATGGCAACACTTAAGCAGAAAGTAAGTGCTTGGCAGGAGAAATGTCTCCTTTATGCAAGTACTGAGATTGCTAGTATGAGATTAAACATACCTAATCTTTCTTTATCTCATTCTTCTTCCACTGAATCATTTTGCTCTTGGGAATGAACTGTTGATCCTCAGCCTGTTTATCTGCAGGCAGTGAACGAACTAGTTTGGTTAGAAATAAAGTGGCTGTATTTTGAATATCAGCCACAAACAGGAAAGGGAAGTAGGAGAAAATGGTTTTACCTTCAAGCATAAGAAACCTCAACACTACCCCCCCCCCCAATAAAGCAATGAAGTGAGAATAGTGCTTCTGAAGATAATAGAGTCTTTGCAACAGATGAAGGAAGTAGTAGTGCCAAGAAAATTTCCAAATATACAAAAGATGCACAAGGCAACCATAATTAGTACTTATATTGTCTATATTCTGGGAATACTGCCCTGCTGTCATGCACTGTGGAGCTGGAAGAAGCTTCGTGAATTCAGCATCCAGTGGAAACTCATCCCTGGTTTGTTTTGTTTGTTTTTTTGTGTCATCACCCCCCCCCCCCCCCCTTAATTTACATTCTAGAAAGGAATGTGCCTTTGTGCAGGAATAGGGAGAGTTGAGTGTGAACCAAATCAACTCCCAACACAATGGGACCTCCAGAGAGTCCAAAAGTTTCCTGCTATTCCCTTTAAGAAAGCTTGTTCCCTACCAGTTTGCATTATTCCCATTTGTGGTCAAGAATAATGAATTCAGGATTTTTTACTGCTGCCCATTATAGTAGCACCTATAACTTGCCTTGGGTTATTGAAAACAAATAGTAAACATCACTGA
The DNA here is from genome assembly GCF_900496995.4 of Aquila chrysaetos chrysaetos. Classification (NCBI taxonomy): domain Eukaryota; kingdom Metazoa; phylum Chordata; class Aves; order Accipitriformes; family Accipitridae; genus Aquila; species Aquila chrysaetos. Next base: position 4,413,508 of record NC_044016.1, read on the forward strand.
ATCTCTGGCCTGTCTCCCTCTCTAAGTTATGAAATGTTTTCCTAAGCCTTTCTTGGTAGCAGTGATCTTGGTTATAACTTGTGTTTTAAACAAGTAATTTCCTATTTTATCTTCTATAGATTCATGTTTTTTTATATATATATATCTAGGGGATAGAAGATCATAAATGTGAATGTCCACCTGTCAAGGACACCAGGAAGTCTAGGAACCGTGGCTTGAAGATGTCCCAGGACAACTTGCCTTCTGATGGAGGGTACTGAGCACTTCTGTAATATCTGACAAAGCATATGACAAGCTTTACATGTCTCTTCCTCAGTAAAATCTTTCTGGTGGAGATGGGCTGTGCCAGAGATTGTTTCCTTGCCCCACAAATCTTCTACGATAAAAAATGTCTACTTCTGCATTAGGCTGAACACAAGTTCTCTGGAGGGTTTTCTTGAAAAATTGAGAGAGAGGAAGAGACAGCGAGCAGTTGCAGCTCAGAAGATCCAGTGCAGTGGCAAGGACAGTGTTGTGGAGGCTGTGAGAGGGTCGTGTCTCTGCTGTTTGACTTTGGACCAGTAATTTCGATCAGGGTATTCTTATCTGAGTGGTGTCTTTTTTAGATGGGTGGTTTGATGAGAAGTCCCAGTCTAGAACCATGATGCCATTCCCCATAGCACTTTTGATACATGTGGTTTGGCCTCACTGAATCATGGCTTTCTGTCCCTCAAACAGTACCAGCAAGACAATTCTTGAGCAGTTCTGGTCAACAGATGTCTCAACATGGCCTTTTTCTGTAGCTGTTCATGTCATTCAGATCCATTACTTGTTGGCTGATGGATAGCATGTTCTTTTCCCCTGTGCTGCAATCAGCATTCAAGATAGGAATTTGGTCCTTGCTGTCTCCCCATGCCAGTGGGAGAGCTACTTGTACCTGTTCTCTGATAACAGAGTGGATTTATTTAGCTCTGTTGTGCTCAGTAGTGGCAGGAAGGTGACCACACTTCTTATTAGCATAGTTAGGATCTCCCCATGCTCATGGCAGAGAGAGGTTGATCCAAGAGAATTTTTCCCATCAGGTTTGTTAAGCTGTGGATCTAGTCCCTAGGGAAGCAATAATGTGAGCGTAGTGGTGGGATGTCTGGCTTCTGTTTTTATCTCTATTACTGAGCCTCTGGATTCTTTCAGATATGCCCCTTAATTTCTCTGGGTAGGATTCATCTGTTTAGATGCATCTGAGCTATTTATCCAGATCCCCATACCTGTTGTAGATACATTTCTCCAGAGTAAGTAATTTCATTATAATACAGACACCTCCCATTCAAATGGCCAAAAGACATTTAAACTTTGAAGTAGTGCCTATTTTTCCCCACAAAGGGATGCTAGATGAGTACCTGGGAAGACACCTGAAGATAAGTGAGATGAATCCCATCCTTGGTGCCTTGGTTTTCCTGAGTAAGCACTAGCAATAATGTTACTTGCAAATCGTCTCTGGTAATGATTGTCATGAGATCCAAGTTGTTTTTCAGATAGGATCTAGCTGAAATCATGTCATTAGGAAGTCTCCTCGAGATGTTTTCCTCACAACTGACTGAAGACGTTATCGCTAAAAGGTCTTGCCTTGTTTTTATTTTCCAGCTTGAGGTCTGGCTCTGACGTACACGTCTTACCCCGTCAGACAGTCCATCGAACATCACTTCGGACCGTGGAAGAAACTGAACAGCTCAAGGAGCTTTACAGGCTCCTGACAGCCACGGAGTTTCAGACACGAATGGAGGGAGTGGAGCTTCTCCTAGATCACTGCAAAAGCAGCCCCCAGCTCATCTCTACTAACATTGTCCAGGTACACAGGACATCTCTATTGCTCCTTTCCCATTAGCTCCCTTCCCAAACCTGTACCAGTAAAGTTAACTCAGTGTGTCTTGGCACTACATACTAGCTGTTTGGGACAGGCTGGTCCCTTCTTACCCAGAATAATTTAATTCAATTCCAGGCTTCAGGGCAAGTAGTTTCAGTCCAGATGTATTTCTCTGGCAGGTGCCTATTGGTGCTGTTCATGAGATCATGACAGTTTACTGCTGCTGTAGCTTCTGCTGTCTCCTACTACCAGTTAGGTTGAAATAAAGGAAATCTAGCCACTGAAAGCTTAGCAATTATTCTTTAGAAGAAAAATGTGTTGGAATGGGGAAGAGAAGTATCAGGCTGGGTTGATTAAAAAAACAATAAAATATTTTTTAAAGGATGCTCCTGTAAACTTTATCTTGCCTTGCATGGACACAACTCTGCCTATTCACTTTCATCCTCATCCCCTTCCTGCTTAGGAAAGACTGTTCTCACACTTCCCAGGGGTCCTTTTTTCTCTTTGGAAAGAGGAGGAAAATGGCTAGAGACAGATCTTCTCTTCCTTCTCTTCCCAGCAGCTGCTTTTTTCCTCTTTTCCCAAAAATGGCACCTGATAATGTGGCTGTCAAGGGACTGAACCTGCTATAATGAGAACTGCACAGCACATTAAACTTCAGAAGTCTACCTGTTAGCTAGACAAATGGTCTGGATCCTGAAGAGTTTATCAGAGCCCTGCACTCCTCCAGACACAGGTTCTGAGACAGATAAAACAAAACTTGGATCTCATCCAGTCACAGTTTTGGCAAAATGAAAACTACTCTCAGTACTTGAGACAACTTTATGGAAAAATGGCCGTCATAAATACCTGTTTTCATACCTCTATACCAAAGATACTATTTTGCTTATTAATGTGGGATTAATTTAACGATTTGTGGGTAAAGAGAACAGCATATGAACTATCCTGTCCCCACCCAAACCTCTTAATAAAATATGAAAATCTTTTCAACCAGCGTGAGGTTGTGCAACCACTACGGTGAGTAGCCCACAGGAAAACAGTGAAATCGTGCTAGCAAGTGCTGACCTGACAGAAAGAATTACATTCATCTTTTACATTGCTGGGTACTTGTTTCTACATCCCCTCTTGAAACAAAGACATTTTAATCCAGCTTTCATGTCATTTGTTTTCTTAACAGATTTTTGATATTTTTGTCCTGAGACTTCAGGATTGCAACAAGAAAGTGAACCAGCAGGCGCTGGAGGTGCTGGCTTTGATGACACCCATACTCAAATATGCCTTACACCCAGTGCTGGTCTCTCTGGTAGCAGCAGTCACTGACAACCTGAACTCAAAACGCTCGGGGATTTATGCTGCAGCTGTGGAAGTGCTGGAAGCATCCATTGCTCACCTAGGTAAGGCTGACCTCTAACACTGACTTTCCTCAACTGTGGCTTCTATGTCTCAGAGTCAAGTGAACACCAAGTCTGTTGATAGCTGGTGTCATCTGTGGAAATATCCAGCTGCTGCAAGATATTTATGAAGTCCTGCCTGCATTCTTTCTATCCCAATCTGTTGTATCATGTTGTGATCTGCAGCTGAATGGATGCTGCTTATCACCTGGATCTTATGTCTGATTATTAATTCAGTAGAGAAGACATTATAGGGATTATTTTAAGTTCCTGCCAGAAGAGATGAGGGAAGTGACTAGCATCTGGCATGACTGTTTTTCCCTCTTCTTCCTGGGAAACTGCATGCATTTTGTTTTTATTGAATTGGATTTCTAAGATGTGCATTCTGTTAAGTTTATATCCACTAAAACAACATTAAAGGAATGTGCCTTTTCCTTGAAACACATGGTGGGAAGGATGGTGGAGGCTCTTTGCTCTCGCTGGGCTTTGTTCCACACTCTGGCAGTGGCAGCTCTCCCGAGCAGATGCATCTGTCCCTTGCTGACTACAATATGAAAACCTTTGAACTCAGTTACTCATTTTGTAGTTTTAGGTAGTAGTTTAGCCATGTAAAGCCCAATGAAAATGTCCTTATGAATCTAAAGATTGAGACCTTAAATTTAATAAGATACTGTGTTACGAAAGATCATAGTGGAGATCAGATGAAGGATGAAATGCTTGTTCTGTAGTCAGCCTGGAGGTCTCACGTGTGTGGGGTTAGAATTGCCTTGGCTCCCTTCTTCCAGAAGAGTAAGGAGCCCATTATTGTCCCCTTTTCTAGGTGCTTGAGCATGGGGCTGCAAGTATGTCTGTTGATGTAAAATATGTACCTGCAGTAGGGAGAGGGTGAGGTCCCGATCTGCCCTGTGTCCTGAACCTTATGGCCTGCTGCAGGTTGTGCAGCATGTGTTCTGCTGCCTACCAGGGTCATGCTGAAGCTCTCAGGGATCCTCAGGCTCATTTCGGCTGGGAGCACCTGCCCCGCAGAGTGCATCTCCAGCCCATCCCTTATCGCTGTCCAAAACCTGTGTTTGCATGCTGTGGACTGGCAAATATAGTGGCATGTTCCTTCATGGGTAATACTACAGAAGTCTGCATCAGTGTCTACAGTTCATCAAAACATCTTTTAACAGCTACTTTTTGGTTAGTGTATTCGGAATAATTTCCTTGTGATCTGCTCTAGAAACGGATTGTATGCATGTAGGTAGTATGTATTTCTTAAAAGCATATGGAGATACTGTCCTGAAGTTAGCTCCCTGTTTCCCCTCACCTGCCACAGGTTTAAATTTGCCTTAATTTGGAGGCAATAACCTAGAAATAAGGGAGTCAGAAAAGCAGAAGTAAAAGGATGGGAGTAAAGTAGAATGGGATTATACTAAGATTTTTTTTTTTTGTCTCACCTTATTTTTATGGTTGATATTAATGATTCACAACAATGAGTACAAGGACAGACAACTGGGTAGCTCTTTAAGTGAAGAAAGGGCTGGTAGGGTTGGTTGCAGCCAGGGGACACAGTTGAAAACCACACCCAAGTCTATGGAAAGTGTTCTCTGTGACTTGTAGGGTATTCTTATGCACTTTGTTTTAGGCAGCTGGATCCCCTGGAGGATCCAGCTGCAAGGATCTAGTGGAGAGGTGTTGATGTTGCCTGGTTTTCTTTTTGCACACATTTCCATCAGGCAGAGAGACTCAGGCTGCTCTGTGTAGCTTGCTGGAGGTGTTTACATCTGCCCACTGAAACCTCAGTGAAGTGTTTAAAGTTTGGCGAGATGAATCCAGGCCTGAATTTCCCTCTTGATCTTCTGCTGTAGATTCAGCAGCGCACTGGCAATACTTGTTTTACCGCTGTCATCGCTGCAGCTGTGACCAGAAGTTTCTGGTCCCTGGGGCTCTTCATCTGCTGTTTATTCCAGCTCTGATTTCTGTTGAAATGTGAGATGAGAGCTGGTGTGTGCGCACTTATAGATGCAAGGAGTTTGGTTTTGGAAAGATGAATGCCATCAATAAAAGTGTTCACCAGGACTTTCTTACACTGATTAAAATGTACAGAAAAGCGGGTTCCACATAAAGTGTTTGGATTCTGTGTTTGATTCCAGGTTTGCAGATCATTCATGTCATTTATGCTATATATCAAAGTACCTGAATTCCTGCCAACTGTAACTGGTGAGCTGGGTAACCAGAAGCCGTGGTGGTGCACTCTTTACGCACCAGTTCCCAGACAGGATTGAATATGTACCAGCATTTCCCCAAAGCCCCAGGAGCCTTTGGCTCTGTGCTCCTTGTCTGCTTTGGTACAGAAGGAGCTGAACAATAAATCCTGGAGTACAACTTTGCTAGAATTCAGGGACAAAGGGATTTTTGGAGGTTGTTTGGGCCCAATTTTACTTCCCAAATGAATTGCTTTGCTATTGGCATGAAGGGACACTGGCCCATCAGAGCTGCTGCAATACTACTTCCTGGAAGGCTCTACATTATAGGCATTAGCCAGTCCTGTCTATTTTCCACCTTTCTTCTTTGTCTTCTTTTTTAAAAAGGGAATTTATGATTTGCCAAGTTCATTTCTTTAGAACAAACAGGTATAAATCCAGCTGTAAATGATGGCTTGTTCCACATGTTGTTCTGCATAGGGCAAGATTGCTATAGCAAATAACTACATAGCCAAGGTCTGCTGTAAATTCCCTTGCCACACAGATTTATGTCAGCTGTGAAAATGCAGCACTGGGTGAATATGCCTGAAAAATGTAGTGTTGAAGAGGCAGGTCTTAGAGGGAAATTAACAACTTTCTCCACATCAGCTGCTTTGCAAACTCAGTGAATTTGCTGACCTGTTGCCTTTCTGTGTCCCAAGTATAGGGTTATTCCTGATCATGAAGTGGGGAGAAGGGTGTGAGACCTGTAGTGCTCTTGGCCTTTATCCATTTTTTTGTGGTGCCTGGGAGAAGGTTGGGGAAAAGTTGCAGAATCCTGCTTATAGAGGATGTGGCAAACAGATCCCTTCAGGGGTTTGTATGTAGCTTTCTGTCATTCCCCTCTCACCAATTCTGAGAGATCACTGTAAATTTTCCCTGCTCGCAGATGTCAGAACAGGAGTGAGGTACATCTGTCTCTCATCACACTGACTTTACCCAGAGACAGGTTCAAGCAAACAGGGTGGGATATATTTTTTTGGTTGTGCTCATTTTTATGGACATTTGTAAAAATTCAAACAGGCAACTGAATCACAAATATTTCAAAATTCAACACCTAGGGCTTTAGTGGGGGAAGGAAGGCTCTACTGGAAAATGCATGAGCGAAACCTTCCCATATGCTTTAAAATTGTCTGCCTTTTCAATTTAAAATCAAGTGGCAAATGACACCCTCCCCCCCCCCCCCCCCGCAAGAACTCTAAAGGATTGTGAAACGCTCCTAGCTTAGAGTAAGTGAGCACAATGTCTTGCCCCATTGCTCCACTGAGCTTCATAGCTAAGAGCCCAGCTATTGCTCTGAGACTCTGTGTTGACATGCCTCACATTCTGAGTTTTAGGTGAGACTTCCTCATCTGTCACCTTTAATGATCCATGCAAAAATGTAAGCTGGTGAGGAAATTGCTTGATCACTCGATGTAAAAACAAAACAAAAAAACCCCAAGCGCCCCCAAAATCCCCCCAATCCTCAAGACCAAAATTCTACCCACCAACAAACTAATTTGCTTCCAAATAATGCCTGAATCATTTATTTAGCTTAACCCTGACATTGGCTTGGACGTCCCCAGCTGAAGGCCCCACACATTCATTAGCTGTGACCTGATACCCTAATCCCACCTGAGGGAGCCACCTTGTAGATGGCGGCAAATCAAGCCTGACTGCAATGGGACCAAGACATAGATCTTGCTCTCCTCTGACATCTGTCCTACCCTGTCCTCTGTCATGAAAGAAATGCCATTCAGATGGCCACTGCCTGACACCAGGGTGTGGAGTGAGGCCAGCAGCCCGAGTAGCTCCCAGAGGAACCAGCCCTCTGCAAGAGGGGAAGGGAAATTTCCCCTGTAGGTGTTTACATAGCAAAGAGGGCACCACAGTGAAAATGAGAGTGCAGAGAAGCAGATTCTTCTTTTGCTCGTATTGCAAATGCTGGGGTGTGTGTCCTGTGGCCAACAGGTTCAGCTAATGTGTAGTGCAGAGAATTAAAGCTGAATTAATAAGAATTGAACTGCCTGCCGCCTTGTTTTCTCTAACAGCCATTAAAAGCTCCTCTGTCTTTAGGTCTCTCAAGGCAGCTAAAGTAATGGTTGGGTAAATTCATTATTGACTCCAGCTTTACTGTTTCAAAATGCACAAGGCATTTGAAACCCTTAAATTGAAAGGTGAATAGTGCCTATACACTTAGATTCCTAAAAACCAAGCAAACAAACAGCTCCCCCTCACCCACCCAAACCCCAAGTGTTCCCCTGAAAATCTGTGTAGATACTGATATTAATGATTAATTAACATTTTGTGCTCCTTCAAGATCTCCAGATCTCAGGGTGTTTTTTTCAAAGCAGCAGCTGTAAGTTAACTCTCTGGGGAGGAACAGCAAGTGTGAAACAGGGTCTGCCAATACTGCAAGAGTGTGAGGCAAAAAGTGAAGTGTCTGTTTAAAAAGGTGAATGAGAAAAGTGTAATTACCAAAGCAGAAGCTTAATTAGGATAGCAGGATCAGTTCTTTACTGCACGCTTCCAAGAAGATCATTAGGGACTTCCTTTTTATATCTCATGCGAAAAGGAGCACTTAATAGCACAGTGCTACTTAAAACCACTTCAGGATTTAGCTCTGTAGTGGTTCACAAAGAAGTACGTTGCCTGCTTTATCGGTGCCACTCCTGGTGACACCATGAGGTATCGTAGCGCATCCCACGTGCATTCTGCCTCCGAGAAAAGCTTTGCTTGACTTATCGAAGTGGTAAGACTGGAGGCTTGCAGAACAATCCAGGCAACAGTTTATAAATTAAAACAAGACCCTAAATCAACAACAGACAGCATAGGAAAAACTAAAATACATATGACTGTCAAGTATTGGGAAATCAGTTCGTTTTCCAGTCTCTCTGCCAAGATCTGATTTCAGAGATGTTACAAGAGCTCCCAAGAGCGGATGGTGTTGGCAATGAGCAGTAATTCTCTCTTGTAAGAGTAACTTGGAATCTTGTCTGTAGATTCCAACAGGTAACTTAAAGATTTAACACCAGTTTATCCTTAAAATGTGAATGGATGTGTGGACTTCTGAGCCTTCTCACCCTTTTCCTTAGAGGAGGGAGGACGTCACTTCCGCAAAGCTCCAGCACGCACAACCTTTTCACTGCTTACATGTGATTTAAATTTTGAGGACCCTGATGTGAAATGTTTAACACAGTTCCTTGTACAGCAGTCAACTTTGTATTTACAAATGTGAAATTAGAGCTTTTCTTTTTGAATTTTAAATCCTCCCAAGTAGGCCTGAAGGAAAGAAGAAGAAAAGGACTTAGAAAATGGCAGAAATTTATTTAAAAAATGCAGTTACCTCTGACCCCCCCGACCCCCTTTTTTTTTTATAACCTCAGAAGAGTGAGTAGACAGAAATGTTTCTCTTTCAGATAACACATTGCTGCTGCAAGCCTTGGCCCAGCGAGTGCGTTTCCTCAGTGGCCAAGCTATGCTGGATGTCACAGAATATCTCTCAGGTATCGCCTGCTTCAGCTAATTTCCACTTCTAAGTCAAGAAGCCTTCAGAGACAATATTTAGAGGAAATGCCTCTGAATAGACAGTGCAGTAGCTCATCAAACACTAGAAGGTCCTGAGCTTGTCCCTCCTGCAAAATATACATAGTAGGTGTATTTGGCAGGGGTTTGCCTGGCTGCTGCAGAGACATGCAGTGTGTGAGATGAGGATGGTGCCCGGGCTCCAGTGCTGAGATCTCACTGGCGCATCTCGGGACCCACCTCCAGGAAAGAGAGGGGCTAAAAATACCCTGGATGGCTCTTCTCTTTGAAGGACAGTACAGTAAAGGTCATGGAGGTCTGTAAAAGGTCCCTTTTCTAAAGCGAACAACCATCCTTTAGAAAAAATTGTGGCAACAGGTATTTCTGAGGATCAGTTTGTTTTGTCATCATGGGATTCTTGTTTTCCTGTTGGAAACTTTTGAGGCTGAATTCTGCAGAGCCTGGGGCTCATAGTGTGGGTGAAAACTCAACGCACATATTACAGGCAAGGATTTTGTGCAAGGCAGGATTTGGGGGCAGAGGCAGAAGCGGGCGGTTCAGCCCAAACTACTGAGGTTCCCTGCCTGTATTGCAGATATGACGTTGGACTCTGAGCATTTCAGGATGTGCAAACAGTCTATTTCTGTATCAGCGGTGTCCAACACACTACAAATGAAGCTGATAATTGATTTATAATAGTAGCTTGCTATGTCCAGCAATAGCCAAGGAATGGAAAAAATTATAATCTCAATATATACTAAAGAAGACTATTTATAGCCTTGCTTCAATTAGGGCTAAATCCACTGCTAATTATGCCAGCATCTTTTAATCCAAGGCTTAATACACTTTGCTTCTTCATTATGAATCTCAAAAGGGCATGTTTAGCCACAGCGAATGTAAAAGGGCCTTTAAAGATAATTTGAATAGAGTAAATCTCCATAAACATAGAATATAATTTTACAGTTATTTTAATCTCTTGAAAAAATAAAGCATTTGAACATAAATTGGGACTACTTTAGAGAGAGCAGATGTTCTCTCTGGGATTTAGAGGGAACAGACAGCTCTTTCTCTTCTGAAGCTCCATAGTGACCACTGTGTTTAATAGCATTTAGACTCACATTAACTCCCATTTAAAAATAGGTACCATAACCCTTTTCCTGCTTACCAGAATTGGTTTTAGGTGCTTTCAGGAGCTGTTTAAATGTTGATGACTGATGCTAGATTAACGGTGTAGAGAAAATGAAGGTCCTTCTACTACAGAATAATAAATGGTTACTGCATAACATTTCCACTGAACAGAAAATAAGAACTCTGTCTCCAGACCATTTCAGATTTTGATCTCTCAGCAAAATCTGCCATGCGAGGAGCCTATTGGTAGTAAATTTTTGTTTGTATTTAATATAGTTCAGAAAATGAGCTGAGAGCAGACTTCAGAGAGAATGAGAGGGAATGCTTGTTTTTTGGTTAAATTTCAGCCCCCTGTGTAAGATTTTTCCCTCTCTATTCCCCTATTTCAGAAAACATTGTGAGGGTAAATGCCATTAAAATTGTGAGATGCTCAAATGCCATGGCAATGGGGTCTGGGTAATTATCTAAGACATCCTGAAGTTTGAAACAGCTGTTCATTAGAAGCCACCAAGTATGAGGGGAAAAAAGCTCAAATTAGACCATTCTGCCAAAGACATCAGTTAGTCACTGATGTTTCTAATAAAACTGTCAAGCAGCACACATCTTTTGTGGGCTGGAGTTTTGAAGTGTAGTATAATACTGCTGTTCGCTGTGTGCCACTGAGCAAAGGGAACTGCCAAATTAGACTTCTGGCATTTTTCATCAAAGGTCACAAAAAAGTAATCATCCTTTTTATTAGAAATCTTTCAATTACCTCTCTAAGCTGCATTTCAAAATCTTCAGCAGATGGTTTAGACAACTTCTTAATGGAAATAAACAGTGATTTGACATTTTTGTCATTTGTAATGCAGAAGCGGATAGTGAAATGATTTGCAAAATGTGTATGATTCACTTTGCTAAGTCTATCAAAGATGTAAAGCCTCTAATTTGGAGAAATTAAGGTCCTCAGAGGTTGATTGTTCTGTTCAGTGGATGATCAGTGACTGTTGCCTGTTTCTGGATCATCGGGCAATTTGTGCTTGCTGATATTAGCCAGAAAAGGCTTCCAAGAACCAAAAATAAAGGTAGGTACTTGTTTGCATTAAGTTTTTTAAGAAGCTTGTCTCTCTCGTCCGGCAGTGCTTGTGGAATCTGTTTATCCTCAGAAACCCCAAGTTGTCAAGCGCTACACCCTGCCCGCGCTCTGGTTCTTCCTGGAAAACAGGGTCCTGCCTACCCGAAGCAGTAAAGTCAGGGCTGTGGTCGCCAAGCTTGCAAATAGCCTCTACCAAGTGATGGGCTCCAGGCTGAAGGAGCATGCTGCCAAGCAGCCTCCGTGTGTGGCGAAAAACCTCTGCGACATTTTGGACCTGAATGTTGAGTGAAGGCTTGGTGTGCTCCAGGAAGCTGATGGAGAGGTTCTGAGTGGGATAAGTGGAGGCAAAGGTGGATGTGGCGGTGGCATTGGTTTTATTCTGTGTGTTTGAAGAACAGGATTTACCCTACAGAGCTTACGGTTACATATGTACATTATATATTATGATGTAGGGTTTTAAAAACTAATAAAAAATAAAAGGAAGTAATTCTCCAAATTTTATATCTTGAGCTTGTGTTCCTTAAGATGCTTGCATAGATACCGAAAAAATAAAAACCTGTGTGTAAATGCAATTTGTAACTGTAAAAAGCAAAATAATATATTTATATACATACTTAAAAAGTAAGAGATGTGCATATATATATATTTACTTACAAAGTAAGAGATGGGCTTTGGAAGCATTGGCGTTATAGGATTAGATGGCTTGATTTGGGAAGCAGACAATGAGAGACCAGGACCTGCTAGCCCAGAGGATATGCCATGGGGTTATCGGAGGATGTGCATCTCACTGTATGTGCCAGTGTATGTCATACGTGCCAAGCTACTGGGTGGCCCCTTTACAAGCCTCTGGTAGCTGCTGGTGCAGTGGCAGATACCTGAGATGTCCACGTCAAGCTCAGACCCCCTGACCCATGACAGCAGAGATCTCCCCAGCTGCACTGAAATCTTCTTCCCATTTCAGGGGATGCATCTTGTCTGTAGTCCCCCGTGCAATGGACTGTTGTGGTGAGGTGACCGGTGCCATCCGACTGCCTCCCAGCACCTTGGGGCACGCCTGAGGAGGTGCAGGAGAGGGGCTCGGGGCAGGGGCCTGTGCCACCTTGCAGGGGGTGCTGGGTGGAACATGGAGTGCTGGGCAGTGAGTGCGCTAAGGGTGTCCTACAGAAGCTGGGGAGAGCTAAGCTGTGGGCAGGCATTGTGGGACAAGGTATAGTTTTTAAAAATATATATATTTTTAAAATGTCTTTTTTTCTGTCTTTTGAGAAGTGAAGGGTTTGCCTTATATGCGGAGCAATAAAGCACTTCTGAACCTGAGCTTCAGGAAACAGAGTGAGGAAGGGATGTGCCAGTCCTTCACCACAGAAAGGTTTGGAAGCACAAGGGGAGAAATGATGAGAGAAGAGAGGAAGGGCTGAAAGCAGCAGATGTTGGTGCATCTGTATAGTCAGATATGAAAACAGAGCAGCCTGATCTATGTTCATATAGTCCTCAATATACTGGCAGAGTTTTGAAAGAAAGAAAAATGGAAGTTTTGGGGAGAAAAAAAATAGGACAGTAATGGCATGAAACACACTGGGCCCATGGAAGGTTAAAAGAGCCTTGACAGGTTCTTGACAGGTACAAGGACCTTGTACGAAGCTGGGTGGCCAAAGAGTAGTCCAGGGAGATCTGCCCATCCCAGGGGTCTTGGGGTCTTACATTTATTTGCTGCATTGTTTGGTATGTCTAAATCTATACAGGATTCCAACTTGCCAGATACTATTGTTGCCTTGGGTCACCTCTTAAGGAATCTCTTTTTCTTCTTAGTACAGTACTAAAGCGGCAAAGTTATTTAGTAGACTCTTCTAAAATGTTTTTTTTTGCTACTGCTTTTTGCTTTTAACTCCCAACTTTTAGTAGCAGGGAGCACTCAGGAACTCATCTCTGAAATCTTGGCATGTGACCTAGCCTGGGGACCTGGCTCTGAAACACTGGCGTCTCTGGGGATCCTGGAGAGCCTGCTGGAAGCCATAGTCCTTGCAGATCTGCTAGAACATTTTGGAGTTTAGCATCTTGAGAAATTTTTCTAACAGCTTACCAGAAGCTTGGTAGCATGCACTTGTTTTGCAGGCGTGACAGGGCTCCGCAGATTATATGTGTGCACCCAATGCTAAGGGTGAAACACTGGAGAGTGTTAGAGGGTGGATGAGTTTAAATAGCAGACCTTGAACTATGTTGTGTAATTAAGCACCTGCAGTTTGCTACTGCCCGAGATCTATTTTAACAGGCAATTTATTTTTTTTTTTTTAGCGGTTGGCATCTCTAGAGGGCCTCCTGGTTTTGCTTCCTCTACCTCAATAGTTGTTCTTGCTGTTTCCTTCCTCTGCAGATCTCTCACTCAGGAGCCCCATAAATGCTGCTCTGCCCAGGCTGCTTTTGCTGGGCTGAGTAAAAGCTCTTTGGTTTTACTTTCTTTTCGGCTGTGCTTGGGCTCTTGAGAATGTGGGGGGAAGTTTCTGCACTTGGGAGGAAAAAAGCTTTTGTGCATGTCATATGAGGCCTCCCAGAGCCTGTTTTTTATGCATTTAGTTATAGCACTTGAAAAAGTAGGTTTGAAAAGTTACCCATGTAACTGGTTTCTTAACTCTGTTGGCCTCAAGTGGTGCTTTCATGCATACTGTTCCCCACAGTCAATGAGAATAAAGTATTGCCTGCCACTACCTATTTTCTGTCTAGGTGTTTTATTTTTTTAACTCTCCAGCGGAGACAGTTTCCCCATGAGAAGGGCACTCCTACCACAGCAAGATCAAACTTAGCTGCCAGTGTGACTCTCTGCAGTGACAAGCAGAGGGGTTAATGGGCAGGCGTTGATTCAGCTCAGGTGAGCTCTCCTGCCACATGTTTGCACAGGTGCACATCTCAGAAGTTATTAAGAAGCTACTAAGGTTTGTGGATGATACAAACAGAAGGCAGAGCAGCGTTGGATCTTCTTCTGGCACTGGTAAGAATTTAAATACTTAATTTTTCTAACTTATTTTTATTATAACTTGATTACAGAAGTCTCACCAGAGAGGGGACTGCAAACCGCACTTGCAGGGCCAGTTTAATTAATTTAATTATTGCATTTAATGTGCAGTGCAGCTGCTAACCCGCAGAAGTTAGTACAGCAAAATAAATTTATGGCAATCTTGAACATTGGCTTACTCTTACCCTACATCCTGCCAGAGCCCCAAGACAGACCCTGGCTGTCACAGAAGGGTTCCTCCTGCTTGCTGAAGGTAAGAGTTGTTGTCATCAAGGGAAGGTGGAGGGTAAAAGGTGAGATGGCTTCTACCATAAAGGAATGAATAAAGCTTACCTTCCCCTACAGAGTAGGAAGGTAGTGGGTTTGTGCTGTCTCCCTGTGTAAGGGGGCATTAGACCTCTGAAGTTGTGTGAATGGAGAGACTGGTGCTATGTACTCTGAATCCAGTCTGCAAAATTCATCATTTCCTCAAACGGGCACTTTCTTCTCAGCAAGAGTCAAAGCAAGTACCTGGTGGCATGGCTCGCCTGCTCTTCTGAGTGCTTGTGCCATGCAAATGTGTTAGCTGGACCCTAATCTCCCTGTGGAAATGCAACCACAAAGCCCTGCGGCAATGTGAATGTATGAACTTGGCAGTGCCAAGAAGACTTTGGGGATGGTATGGAAAAAGGAATGGCAAATAGGGAGGGTGGCCAGGGAGGGAAAACAAGGAAGGACGGATGGTCCCAAAGTGTGGCGTGGAGGCTGAAGGTAATGTTGATGCTGTCTCATGGTGCTGCTGTGAGAGGTGGAGGAGAGAATTGAAGAATGCACCTGAAGGGAGCTGCTTTTGCAGAGGTGCAGCTGGGTCATGGAGTGTAATTAGGTGATTCTGGTAGAATTTGCTCTTGCCAAGGTTAAAGGTGGGCTTGGGAACCAGCTGCTGAAGTCTCTCTCAAGCGGAGGGAGGGGGGCTGCACTGAGGTGGCTATTTTCATCCTTATTAAATAGTGATGATGGGAATAAAAGTGGTTGCATTGCTACTGAATCTCTGACAGCTGACACTGAATCCTGATACTGTGATACTGCCTTTGATACAGGCAGAGGTGAGAAAACCACTCTAGTTAAAATTAGAGTTGACCTGAACCTTTAAGCCTCTACTGTGCCTTGGTATCTTTAGCTGAAAAAACCAGTAACTTTGTTTGGCCAACAAACTGCCCCCATGTATCCTTAAAAGCCCCCCCAGTACTTTCTTAATGCAGTTGGCAGTGGTAAAGGAGCTAGTAAAGCCTCTCTCTATGTTAAAAGCTGTGCCCCAAATAAATGAAGGCTGTGCTACTTTCACAGCCATTTAGCATGTTCTGCTGCATTTGAGAGCAGAAAGGAAAAACCGTCCCCTTTGGAGACTGCAGTGAAGGCTGCGGGATGCGCAGGTCTGTCACTACCCGCTGCTGGGTCCTGCAAAGGACGTACGTGCCCAGCGGCCAGCACTGCGGTTAAGCCCAGGCTTTCAGGCAGAGCCTGAAATTTCACGTCCCTTGTGATTCGACTGCTGCTGCTCCAGCTTTCTCTACGGACACATGCACATCTATACGCACTCGTCTATGCATGGAGACACTTTCTCTACACAATAGTCCTCCTCTGTGTATACTGTCAGGGTATGTAATATATTGGGCTGTAAAACTCCTCAGTGTTGACACATTTCTGTCACTGCAAATATTCGAATAGTAGTACGTGTTATTTCAAGAAGGGAAATTGGCTATACTAATAAGACGACTTTCATATGGATATAATTGTGCCAGTACTAGGATCCCTATTGCTTTGACTGCTGTATTATTCTGGCAGGTTTTTATTTTCAGTATCACCCAGTGCGAACAAAACGTGCTCCTGTTTCCCCAGGGAACAGCCGCCCTCCAGCTAAATCAGCCCATGGCTGTGGTAGGTGCCCTTGCAGGCTGGACCTCTGCAGCTGTGGGACGTCACTGCGCAGTCTGGCAGCTGCTGGCAGGTACTGCTCTTTCATTCCCCAGGGATTCTGCAATTAATACTCCATTTGAAGGTAATGGTAACACCATACCTCTCTTCTGGGCCTGCCCAGGGCTGATAATTCATGTTTCACACCTGTAGGAAGCTATTTTTTTTCAAACTTACAGACTGCTCTTGTCCCAGTAAGTGTTGGCCTAAAATCTTCCTCTGTGCAATTGCAATAAGGAATAAAACTGTCCCACCATATCCTTTCCTCACTGGGCCTCTCCTCTTCCTCGTTTACCATGGCTTCTTTGTGTCATCTCCTGCTGCTGTTGATTATTTGGCATTACAATGGTGCCATTTATTTACATGTTTGGGGGACAATGTACCCAAAAGGTCCTGTATAGAATGAAGTTTTCTAACTAGATGTATTCTGTGCTCACAATAGACCTGAACAAAGAAAACTTGGTCCAAATCCCGAAGCTTTGCACATTTGCAATCTGAGTCATTTCTGGCTCATAGCTGTCTTCAATCACAATTGTGTATGTAAGAAGAGGAAACATATTTCATTGGGAAAACACGCACTGCTTTTGAAAAAGCATATATATGTGTATTTACCCAGGACAGCACACAAGTAGTGTTGTTTGTAACTTGTTTGCAGAAGGACGAGTTGACCGTGAAGCCAATAACAGGTGAGAAGGGTTTCTCAAATCTATTTATACTCCAGCCGGCGTGCCATTCAGCCCAGAGCTATGTGATAATTTATTGCCATGGGCCAGTGCTTGCCAGCGTAATGAATTCCTGCATAGCTGGAACAAGCACTTCTGGGTTCAGCTCCGACTCTTGGTGGACTGCGTGATCATTGACAATGCTACCTTTTAAGAAATTATTTAACAGTTTCATTTCATAATAATTTGAATCTTTTAAACTTACATTTTAATTTGTAGCTGCCATTATTCCTCTGCCTTAGGGAAAAACACTTCACAGCCCAGTGCAAACTGTAATGTTTTGACAGCAAAGTCTGCATGGTTGCCAGTTTCTGATGTTACAGAAGAAAATGCATGTGTAATGTGTTAATTAGGCTTTCTGAAGGAAAAAAATCTATTCTATGTGGCTGCATGTGTTTGCTTAGCTATGGATCTAATCCTAGCCTAGTAAAGCCCAGGCAGGGTAGCACATTGCAGGGAAGAACGCTCTGTGAGCTTGTAGGGTTGTCATTACCAGCACAGTGAATGTGTCCTTTTGGGTTTTCCTTGGAGACAAAATTAAGGAAATAAACTGCCTGTTTACCCCACTTCCCACCCCAATATTCTCTCAGATCTTTTTAATACATCACAGTAAAGGCAGTGAAACTTTACACCTACCTGCGCACCCGCTGTTTCAAGGGTGGCATTTTTTTCTCTCCTTAAAGTCATTGCTCTTTCATACCAGAAACATTTCTTAGTCTTCAAACATGGTAATAAACAAACGTGGATGATGCATGGTGCTCGTGGTGGTGCTTTGGAGTACTGGTAAGTGCTTGGCTTACAAAACTAAATTTAGATATAGCTTGGGTCTTGGCTCAGTTTTATGCAAATTTAGGAGGGAAAGAAAATTTGAGATCGAAAACTTGAGATAATTGGATCCATTGGGCCCTGTGCTCATTTCTGCTTACCTTTTTGCAGGATCGGCTTGTCATCCCCAAATGGGTGGGTGGGAGGTGGTCAGCCCCAGCGCTGTTGCTTTGTACTTGTGGAGTATATCAGTCTCCTGGGAAGCATCATCTGAAGAATAGAGAAGCTCACACAAGTCCTAATCTCCTTTTCGCTGCAACGAGTCTAAATTAAACCTGTCAAAGGACTCTTAAAGTTATTAGTATGCTGTTTATTTAAAGAAGTACTTTTCTATTTTTTGCTGCTTTGTAAACAACCTCTGAAGAGGTTACAACAAACTTCATTGTGTGTTGGGAGTAGACAGGCTGCAGAGCCATTGGTCAGCCGAGGGAAGCTGGGAATACACCAAGCATCTAAATGCCTACTGCACTCGTGCTGTGGTGTTTCCAGTGGCTTTTGTTCTGTGGAAAAGCTTAATCTAGCTTTTGGCTGTCAGGGGAACTCTGTGGGGCTGGAAACGGGAAATCGTTGACTTGCCTGTGCTAGC
Source organism: Aquila chrysaetos chrysaetos (assembly GCF_900496995.4). Taxonomy (NCBI): domain Eukaryota; kingdom Metazoa; phylum Chordata; class Aves; order Accipitriformes; family Accipitridae; genus Aquila; species Aquila chrysaetos. The sequence continues at coordinate 4,431,761 of NC_044016.1, forward strand.
AGAGCTCAGAGATGCAGTACGTGCTTTCTCCTTCTCTTGGCCATTGGTAGGATAAATAGTTCTGAACTACTGAGTTTTTCAATGGGAAGAATGTAGTATTGTGGGGGTTTTTTTAATTGTCCATGGTGTTTTCTAGATTATTTCTTTATTTTGCACCTTAGAGATACCCTGTTACCACCTGTTGTTGTTATGCAGTGTGGACTGATATGAAATTTGTCTAAGACTCAGAATTAGGTAACCGCGTACCAGGAGACGTGCGTCTTACTAGCTGCTCAGCTGCAGAGCGCTGTGTGACAGCAGGGCGTTCCTGGTGCTCCCTGTTCCCTGGCTTATCCACATGACAAACTGTGCTATAGAAACCTACTTGTATGCCAGGTCTCTCATGATAATTACTGCATGTATGTGTACGCATGTGTTTTCTCTGAAATATAAAGATGAAAGGATCTGCATGGATATTGGGTTATTGATAAAAACCTCAATATTCAAAAAAGTCCAGAGAGATGCATTGCCTTGTGCCCTGATTGTCCACGTTAACTGTATTTACAAGCAAAGTGACACAAAGCTTCAAAGTGGAGGAAAACATTTTAAAAATAAAAAAAAGAAAGCCAATGTATTGCACTGGCAGGTTTAATTTCCAGTTTGGATGTAAGAGATATTAAACTGATATTACTTATAAGAGGGGGTAAGGCTGCAAGATAGAAATTGCCCCATTAGATTGACTTCTTAGAGTCATGTTTAAAAGTCAAGCAGCTAGTGAATTTGTTGGGTTAGGTTTTACCTGTAGAGTCATCTTGGCCTTGCTACGTGTCTCTGCATGTCTGCTGGAATGCCTGGAAAGTTTTGTCTGCAGCGTTACAGTTACTGCTCTGGGGAAGGATGGGTCTTTGTTAGCACCCTGAGGCTTCAGCTTCGGTTCATTTGTATACTAAAGACCCAGTTGTGCAGCAGTAGTAACAATAAATGAAGGGCAGCCTATCACATTGAAAGCTTTCAGATTCTCTTTAATTGCTATATAATCAACTCATCTATGCCTCAAGGAAGACTTTATTAAAGCAGGAGGGATTCATATGAAGTAAGATAGGCTTATCACCCCTTTCTCCTTTAAAATAACCTTGACAAAGGGTGTACTCTATACAGTCTAACTTCAGAAATCCTCCCAGGGCTACTTAATGCAGTCACAGAGTTGTATATTAGAAAAGAATATGACGGAGAGAGGTAAGAGGCCAGATTTTGAAATTCAGAGTGTCAGTAAAGTGGAGAGCAATTAGGGGTGGGGAGCGCTGTAGATAATTCTGTGCTAGCGATGGTGGAATGAGACAGGTGCAAGGCGGGCATACGCGAGATGAACAGAAATAGGATCAGAGGGGTAACGTGGTCCTGGGTCTTGATCACCTTGTCCTGCTATTTACTGTTTGTATCTCCACGATGGTTTGTTGTTTGGTTTTTGATTTTTTTTTTGTTTTTTGTTTTTTGGTTTTTTTTTTTAACATTAATATTTTCATTATTCATCCAAAAAGGGCAGTGGGCAAGAAATGCAAACTTGGGATCTTTGCCCCCAATTTTCAGATGATCCAATATACAGTTATGAGTTTGTATTAACCTTCACCTTTACCTGAGGACAACATGGAAGTGAGCCCCTAATCCATACTGCAAACATTATGAAACCTTCAGAATCTTGCCCAGGAAGATCAAAATTTCAGTTTGAAGTTCATACCTGCAACATGCATCTCTACATGCTGTAGTCATGATGGCAGTGAGTATATTTGATGTGGAAGGATTAATGATTTGCTAATCTAGAAGGATTTCTCTTCAGGAGATGTTGGCAGTTCCTTACTGATGAGACCTGACAGTAAGAAAGAGGTTACTTTATCTCTGTGCTGTGATTTCTTTCCTTCCTATAGCCAAGGGCATAACTTCTCAGAATATTCCTCTTAATGATAAAACTTCATAAATGATTATGAAATGCCTTGGCTGTTAAGAGGTGTGGCAGTGCAAACACTGTAATACACTGGTTTTGTTGATAGCCTGCATAGCATTCTCAACCATAATGCTAGTATCTGAGGTAGTTCTTGAAGTCAAATAAAGCAACTGGAGGGTGTATAGTGCTTCGGTGTTCTAGTCATCTTCAGATGCTGAGGGTATGGAATGACAAGTCCCTTAAGGGTTTGAGATTTGAGCAGTGTCACTGGAAGCAAGGGCAGCTGCCAGCTTGTTAAAGGTCTGCAGATCAAGTGCAGCACAGAGCTGTTAGCTGCCGTTTTGGCAGCTATGAAACCCTGGCTGGGAAACTGATATTGCTTCACTCTGTGCTCAACCCCTCTGCAATGAGACTCCACTGCAGCGGGTGCGCTCTGATTTTAACCCTTAGGACAAACCCACCACCCCGTGCTTGAGTTAGCTGTGGTTGTACATAGAAGCTCTACTGAACCGAGTACAAAATTGCCAGGTAGCTCAAGCTTATATCAGGGCAGGGGAGGGGTGGAAGCACAGCTGATGTATGCTCTGGTCTGTCAGTGTCCAGGCTTGATCTTGTAGCCTAAAAAAGATGTATTTGCTTAATGGAAATGCAACCTAAATCAATTGATGGACCAGTAAAACACAAAACTAGACAAGCTTGTGCTGGGGTGGGGAAAAAGGAAGCAAATGGACTTTTTATAGCACAGGGCACTAGCCCGTGCAGTAAGGAAGGAATCAATAGTATAACATTGGGCTAAGATTTAAGCTGGTTGCATACAGAATGTAAGAGACATCAAACTCATACTTTGCATATAAAAACTCTGATTTATTTACATCCGTAAAAAATAAACCTTAAAGTTGAGTATGGTCTTATAAAACAATTGTATTCCATAAATGTTGTATTCATGAAAAATGGAAGCGTTGTCCAAAAAACCTGTAAAAAAAAAAAAATTTTTTTTTTTCTTTTTTTAAACAGTGGTGAGCCAAACTATCATTTCCTGCATACTATAGTTACTCTTAATCTCATTCTTGCAATACAACTGAGGGTAAACACCTCATTTGCAAGAGTCCTGTACATTAACTGTGCTGAAGAGAATCTGTTAGCTATATGTAGTCATGAGTTCATGTTACAAACTTATAGCTTGCTCCTGGAGAACCTCTGTTGAATACAACGCTCAGTTTGCTGTAGCATCCTCAGGGCAGCATCAGAGTCCTTCAGCAGTGCTTAGGTGGGGTCATGTTTGCAATGAGCCTCCTGACGACCACGGCCTTAGTCAAAGCTGGGGGAGATGCTGTGGTAGGATGCCGACTCATGTACCACATCTTCAGGGGAGCCCGGTTTTTGGGGAAAGAGGCTTTGGCTGACTCCATGTCCAGCTAGCAGACGTGTGAGGAGGTTTCCAGCTTGATTGCTGAAGTGTTGTTCCATGTGCTGGTGTAGCTCTTCCACCACAGAATTTGGTGCTTGGGGTATGAATAAATACTTTCTCTTATCACCCATCATGGATGCTGGGAAATTTCAGCATAAAACCATAAAGAGATAAAATGATTGTAGTAGCTGAGCAGAAGCTGTCCTCCCACTCTGTTATGTTTTCACCTTCAAAGCTACATTTAGGTGTGCAAAGTACTGGTTTTCTGCTGCCATGTTTCTGGTTTGTTTCTATTCTGGGTGGTTACTGCCAGCAGAACAGACAACCCCCAAATCCATGCAAAAATGTATTTGTATTTTTATGCAGCTGGGAGAGAACTACACTTCTAATGAGAGAGAAGACTGGCCTGCAGAGTTTGCTCTGCTGATGATCTTTGCAGTATCTCCCCGGTGATTTTGAACTTGATAGGGGATGGTGCATCTGCCTGTGTGATTACAAGGTGGATCTGTTGACATGTCCTTGCTGTTCACTATGGGTATGGCTGCTCTGCCACCTCAAGCTCACAAACCCCTGACAATCCAAAGCATCTATTCACGGCGAGTTACTTCTTTATATTCAAACCCCCACCTTAAACATAACAATTAAGGTTTCCTTGTGTCTGTGGTGTAAAATGGCACCGAGCTTATTGAAGGATGGTTGTGATTAAGGCACTAGACTAAAACTCAGGAGTTCAGTATCCAAAGGTGTTCCTTGTACAGCATAAGATGAGCCTCAGTTCCCCCATCATGAAGGTGGGCAGGAAGGGTTAAAAATCCTGTGTGAAAGTGAAGTGCCCAGATACCAACACCATGAAAACTGTAGGAAAAATTAAAACTTTTCTTATCAAAATAGGACTGCAAATGGCTTTTTTTCTGGATCTTGTTCTGTACTAAAGTTGCATATGAAAACACATCAAATTAAATTAATTAAAGTTACACTAATTAGAAGTTGCATCTTAATTGTGGTGATGAATTAGTTAGGTGAGCAAGATCCAGTAAATTCTGAACCTGTATTCCAGTGAGTGCTGTAAAAGCCTAGCATTAATCGACTGTAAATAACTTGTGTTTTTATTAACAAGAATCTGTCTAGACTCTTCGGTGAAATTACAATAAATCCCCTCAAACTGCATAAATCGGAAAGAATATAAACCTGTTTTGGGGAGAACAGGATTCTCAATTGTAGCATTCTCTTCTTTTATGAAAAAAGAAAAAGATACATGTCCTTAGGTGCCTCAGGATTTATAATGTTGTTTGATTGGGCTATTACAAAACTACTCTAATCAGGATTAAGCCTTGTACCCTGGAAACTAGAGGTGATGAGATTACATGATAATCAAAGGTGATTTAGAAGATCAAAGCCTTTTTGAAGGAATAAGATCCCTAATTTTATTCCTTTAAAAGGGGTTATCGTGCTTTAACTTGTATTTGACCTTATTCTCTCTCTGCATGTTGGTAAATACCTAGTGTAAAGACGTGGCTTTGCTGAAGGCATTGATGTTTTTGCAGTAAAACTCAATTGGTCCAGGACTTTACCTCCTCCGCTGGAAATGTCACAACAGCCACTTTTTACATAACTGAAACTGTGATGCCTCCTGAATAAATAATATGTCAAATAATGATAATTTCTGATAGTTTTTGAACCCCTTTAGATAAACAGTGAAACAAAGGACTTGGCTACAGGTCCTGTCTTTATCAAACCAATTTGCCTCAGACTCACCCAGCTGCAGCAAAGTGTTTCTTTTGCTCAGCGTAGATCTTCGAGTTAAACCATAAAATGCAATCCAAAGCAGAAGCAGGTGGCTACCACTCTGCTGATATTTCATTAGATTGTTGGGGCCAGTTTGGGTTTTTAGATGCAATGCCGTCATATTGTTTCCTTGCGAGAAAAAATGAAGCTGTGTTTTTGGAGGCTTGGGTAAGGCTGCTTCCCTCCTCTGGGGCCTCTGGTGTTGCTCGTGCCTCTGCCTTCGTGGGTGCTTCTGCTGTCAGTCCCTCTGCAGCCCCTGGCCCACAACGTAGAGCTCGGGGTGGGAAGCGGATCTGTTGGACTCTTTGATTTCAGGAACGCAAGGGCTGTTCCAAGAGTCGCCTGCTTTTCTAGGGCTCTCCTCCAAGCTGCAGAAGGAAAGATGCTTAAGTTAAGAGGCTAATGAATCATGACTTTTAAAACCAGCGCTGATTAGACCCCGTAAACCCACAAAGCACAAATGCTGCACAATACTATGTCATTCCCTGTTTCCTCCTGTATACATGCTCTTTATATGAACCATCCAGATTTTATTCTTGTGATGCCAAATGCACTGTACTGTCCCCTCCAAAAACTCTCTTGGGAAGCTAGTGTTTTGTATGTTTAACAGGGGATCAGTGTGAATCTGGGTTCACTTGCAGGTAGAGACAGATTTGAATGAAAAGTCTTGTTCCAGACTCCTGGAGAAAAGGTCTTAACTCTGTTATGCATCTGCTTAGCATGGTTACAGTGATTTCTGAGTATGCCAACATGACTGTGGGATGGGTATTCTGGTGGTATAAATCTGCCACTCTGGAGACAGGGGAATTGAGACACAGAAAGTATAAATGATGTTCCTGAGGTCGCATTGGCAATCTCTAGGGGCACAGGGACTTTATGAATCAAGACTGATTATAGCAGTGGAGCTAGTCATCAATATCTCACGCCATGGGCCTTCGTGCTGAAATGTGCCCTGTGTTGCTGTAACTAATTAAAGTGGCTTAAGCTCAATATGGGGAAATATTCCAGAGTTATCTGGGAATCATTACTGTATTTTAAGTACATAAACTGCTAAACTGAATTAGATTTCAACTACAGACAAGCTGTTACTTTCTTATTCTGACTGCTAGGACTTTAATGATTTGAACTGCCGAATGAAGAGGATTGTGATATGCAACCAGCCATGAAACTAATCCAGATTCAAATAACCCCCAACTGCAGAAGGTCTCACTCGGGCTACTTGCTTTGGGCCTGATTCAGTCAACCCAATCCATTCTTGAGCCCTCCTTGAAGAGTATCTTAAAGGCAATAGCATTTAATCTTCTATCTCTGCTCTACCTCTTGGGAGATTAGCAGTCTCAATGAAATATTATTTCATTTAACTGCATACACAGAAGTCCTATTACAGATTAACAAGATTTCTGTGAGCAGAGCAATTGTACATGTTATGCCTTGATAAGATGCCAATAACTGCTGATTGCTGTCAAATGACCGAGCTTAGAAACTAGCAAAGTTAGCCCAGTCTATCCATCCACAGGCTGTCCAAATGGGAGCCGGTTGTACTGACTTGAGCACTGAAACCTGAGCCTGAAACGCTTGTCCAGGTACCCTAAGACTAAACAGAAAAGCTCTAGCTCCAGCCCTAGTTAGGGGTAACGATATTTTAAGTCCTGATACTTCTTAGAGCATGGGATGGGCAGGAGACATGCTCAGGAAAGGAGCGCTTTTTGCCTTGTAGGGGAGCAGTGAGGGTGCAGGAGACATGCAAATCTGTGCACAGCACTGACATTTAATGCCTGGCAATGCTAGCTAGCAAAATGAGTTAGAAGTTGCCTTTTTTTTTTGGTGTTTCTGCTAAAATAGGGTGGGTGGGAGAGGGGACTCAGCTGCCTGATGAGGAACACGTTGCTTGTACAGGCTCCTGCCAGATTATCTTTAGCAATCTGCTTCTCAGCAAATGGATGTTTTAATTGGGCATGGAAAAAGTGGAGGGATCTATCCTGGAGTTTGGGAGTATGGGAGAAACTGGCTAACTCACTGATTTTCAAAATGTTTTACCTATAAAAGAGTGATACTTTTGCAGGTTTGACTCTGTCTCCCCTCCCTCCTGCAACTAGTGCTTGAAGCTGCTAGTTACACACAAAACCCCCACACGGACAAAAAAAAGGCATTGTTATATTTGGAGAGGAGAGGTAGAGCAACGGAAGGAATGGAGGAAAGGAGATTGACAGCTGGGTGGGAATAGCTTGTGAATTTGAGACCAGATGCAAACATGACCAGAATGAGCAGGTTTAGGTATACAACATCTGGTTTAGGGAGACATTTTGAAATTTCCCTCTGTCAGCTAAATGAATTGCAAAGCAGAGGAAGCCCTGGATGTTTAATGAACTTGAAGGGGAAAGATGGATCAGAGTGTGGTGCTTTGTCTGTTATGGCATCTGCTATAAGAGCAGGGGTCAGCATCTGTGCACAGGGATGTGGTGCTCACAGCTGTGGCAACCGCTCCAGTCCTCAGTGGAAGATGACCAGCAGTGATGCGAGGGGCTCTCGGAACTTTTGCCACATGCTAATTCCTAAAATGGTCCTTCTTTGGCCATTGGCACATTTGCTGTGGTATTTGTATTAGGCCATTCAATGCAAGGTCTGTAAAAATTTACTGAAGGCAGCTTATTTTAAGCATAGGGAAACACACAGTAGCATATTGCATCTTAAATCAGTGCGTGTGGTAATTAATGGGATAAATTTCTCTTTTGCTTATATTGATATAAATTTGGACTAACTCAGTAGGACTACTTTTGATGTCCATTTGTATAAATGGTAAGCTGAATTTGGCTTAGGATACATATAGTTCTTCCAAAATGCTATATATCATAAGATTAGGATATATTTTTTTTTTTCATTAAGGGGATGATTTTATTTACAGTTATTTTTTTATATTACTTTCTATGTTCTGACAGACTACAATAGAAAGATAATACACCCCATTGAAGCATAAATTAGCTAACAATTTATAATAGACTGTTTATAAAATTGATCCATAAAGCTGCCAAGGGCTTTTGTCTTGCAAGGTTTGACATAAAACCTCTTTTGAAAACATTTATTTCTGCTAGCAGGCACTGGAGTAGACAATGCTGACTTCACACAGTACATAACAAGAACAGAAAACCCAGCAACAACATACAGGACTTTTAGGAAATCTTCAAATGTCAGAATATAATGCAATATTAGAACTGGGAATGCAAAACGGTTTGCATTTCCCACTGTTTTCTGCATGTTTGGTTCAGCACATTCCTCTACTGTCAGCGTGGGAAACTTGGTCCTTATTCTGCCTTTGGGGACTTCAGTATCCACGACTGTCCCTGTACTCGCAACGCGTTGAGTGCTTGTGTGATTTTTAACTCCTGCTAGGGTTGGTCTTGCAATCCCTACTCATGGGGATGATTCATGTGATTTCAGCTGTTCTGTGGCAAGAGTAAAAGTGCTCCTCACATGAGGAAAGGTTACCTGAGAAGGGTCTTAATCCTCTTGCGTAGCGTAGAGCTTAATAGACTTAAACATCCTAAGATGCTAAGAAACTAGAATAACACCACTTTGTAATTCTAGGCTGTTACACTGATCTTTGTGTATTCCCAAATACCCATTCCTGTTTCCTGGCTGGTTTTGTGATTTCTTTTTTTTTTTAAGTGGTAGAGAAAATTTAAAGCTAAGCCCAGATTTTTTAACAATGGCCATCAATGCTTTTGCAAACTTGGAATTGGTGTATGTTGATGCTTCAATTTATTTCAACTGACTTTTTCAGAGCAATGAATCTCCATTAGCCATGGGAGGTTTTTCCACTTTGAAAACTGGGACCCATCAGACTTGAAATCAGCATCCAGACCTGAAAGCCTACACAAGCAGCTCAAAATTTCAAGCTATAATTATGTCCATACAGATCTTTGCCTACACATTATCTGTCTGTCATTCTTGCCAGCTGATTTGAAACATTCTAATACAGATTTCAGCTGAACAGTTTACTGGCTTAGAGGCTGATGTTAGGAACGATACCCTTCCTCTCGGTCCAAGCCTACCTTCTCATGGTTATTTAAAGATGTTTATAACCTGAGGGTTACTTCAGATCTTTTAGGAATTGAATGCGGATGTCTTTAGCCCCCATGCAAATAAGGGGAGTTCTGTGCCATGAAACCAACACTGAATTTTCCCTGGGGTGCCTGTCACAGCAGATGTGTAAGTCTAAGGCTTGAGCAAGCCATGGAAAATTAACTCTTCCCTTTACTCAAACTGGTAGTCTACTGAAATCTGGGGCAATATAATAGAAGAGAATAATTTCAGTTGGAAGGGATCCACAAGAATCATCTAGTTCAACTACAGTGCTAACTTTGCCCAGCCAGCTGTTCTGTATGTGAACAGGCCACTTTTCTGGGAAATCTCTAACGACATTAAATTCCCATCGGAGTTTAGAAAGCCAACGCAATGTTATACTTCTGCTTTCTCAGCCTAAAGTGGAAGGTTTCTTACCTTGCTTGGTGAAGCGCAGGTTCGCTGCCAGCTGTTACGGGAGCTGGAAGACGAAACTGGACCCCCGGTCGGCGGTCAGAGAAACTTCTCCTCACGAAAGGCTGAGGATTGGCAGCACTCAGGGACAGCTTTCTAGTCCGGTCTCCGGGCTGCCGGAAAAGCAGACTGCTCTTTTGGGAAATCTGTGAAGCTTCAGGCTGGCTGGTCGCCTCCACAGCGGCTTTGGTGGGTACCAGTGGAGGTCTGGCTTCGAATAAGGAAGAGGTGGCGGGGCAAAATATCGAACGGACATTGCTGCCCCTTTTGGAGGAGGAGAGCTGGTGCTCGTCCCCAGCATCCAGCCCAGCTCTTGGCCCCTTGTAGGAGCGGGATGGGGAGGTTGGTGGGGAGGGGGTGGTGGGGAATGGCGGGGGGCTTGCATCTTGGCGGTAGGCTGGGGAGCCCAGGAGCCGGTGCGGCGTCGGCGAGCTTTGCCTGTGTCCCGCGGGAGGGCTGAGTGGTTTTCGCTGGGGTGGCGGAGAGGGCAGCTTCTTCTGCAAGGGTGGGCTGGGCACCCTGGGGCTAGAGGGGGGACTGGGTTTCCTCTGCGTGGTGGGTGAGCTCTGCTGCGGGTTGCTAAAAGCCTGCAGAGAGTGTCTGTGGTGTGTTGGGGGGCTGAAAAGCCGTTTCTCAGTTGGTGGAGAAGAAGGAGGAGTTCTCGTTGGGGAGACCCTCCTGGCAAATGCTGAGCCTTTTTCGTTCCTCCTGAGCGAGTCGGGAGAACCGTGCTTCTGGTACTGCACTGAAGACGCAGGTGAATTGGGCTCTTTGCTCTCTGAGCTTTTGCTGTGTGGTTTTGAAACCCCACTGGGATTTTGAAGAGGAATAATTTTATGTGTTTGCTTGTACAAATCTGCAGCCTCTTTTCTTTGGGTTGCCAATATCTCCTCCTGGGTAGGGATGTGCACATTGGTAGGGTTCAGCTCCAGAGAGTACCTCTGCAGTTTCTCGTCCCCTGCTCCAGTATTCCTTAGACCTTTATTAGCAATTGCACTGGGGCCGCTGATATTTTTACTTGGCAATAAGTCAATGGACTGAAGAGAGGCTTTCATTTTGGGGGAAACTTGTGATCTCTTAGTAGCATGAAATTCTGTTTTGGTGGGCTTTTTGGCATCTTCTGAAGAGTTTCGTTCTATTCTTGCAGTTTCTTCAGGCTCAGATAAGTCAAAAGAAGTGTCCATTAACATTTCAGGTGGTGGTGGTGGCAGGCTCTCAATGTCTTCACCAGTCTCTTCCTTTGTGTCCTTCTTGCTTAATTCTGTAGCTGGTGCAGGAGGAAAGGCATTTGGGAAGCCAGAAGAAACTCCATTGGTGTTCGAAGGGTTTGTGTTTTCTACTGGGGAAATACGATGCTTAAGATTTAAAGGTGCCAGGCCTCTCTGAAAGGGAATGGTGGGTGGGATGACTGGAAGTCCAAATTTTCTGATACACTTTATTGGTCCTAAAGATCTTAAAGGTGCATCTTTTACAAGGTCGTCAGTAGGACTGAATGTTTCGATAAGCTTTTTGACAGTCTGTCGGGGGGCACAGCTGCTGCCACTGAGCGTTTGGGCTCCAGGAGGCTCCTTTTCTTTGCCTCCTGATGTCTCCTGGGTGGGCACAGTAGCTCTTAAAGGCTTCCTGCCTCCTTTTTCATCCAGCTGATGGGCAGTATTTTGATCAACTGTGAACAAAGGGACTTTATCCTGGTTAGGCAGGATGCTGAAATTTTTTGAGAGGCACGCCTTCAGTTTGCTGGAGGACCTAGACATAAGTTGCTCATCCTGCAGATAAGGTGCTGTTCTTGATTTCCAAGGCTCTGGGTTGTCATCTGTATCCTTCTTTCCATAAAACATTTCCAGCCTTTTGCTGAGCTCTTTTTGAGTTCTCTGAAGCTCTAGGAGGGTCGGGTCCTCTGCCTGGCTCCTGAGGGACTCCTCTGACCTGGACCGTTGCTGTTTCCTGAAGGTTTTCTGGCTGCCTGTTGCTGTACTGGGCCTTGTTGTTAGGACTGCTCTTCCACTCTCATCCTCTATCCATTCTTTACGCCTGGATTTAGCTGGGACAAACTTAATTTTTTCACTGATGGCATCTTTCATCTTCAGAATAATCTCCTCTGTCTCTGCGTTCTCCGTCCTCTTGGTGGACTGCCTTTGTGTGTTATCAGCAAGTGCAGGCGAAGATAGGGACCTCCTTGGAAGAACATCCTTCCCCATTTCTGATAAACTTGTGTTGTCATCATCCTCCCCCAGGGTGCTCCCTTCATCCTCATCATCATCATCATCATCATCAGAAGGAAAATCTATTGATTCACAGATTTTGAAATGTTCACCTTCCTGAGTAGAGCCAGACTGGAAGGAGTTATAGGAACGGCTTTTGCTCAAGCTTGCATATTGGGGCATGGTAGAAATGCCTCCTGGTACTCCACCCTGACAAGAAGTCACCTCCCTGCTCTGCACAGATGAATAAAATATATCTTTAAAATGCCTTTCAAGCGCACAGTCATGGGATGCTGCTGTGCCCGGTGACGCTGTCCCATCAGGCACGTGCTCCACTGTTCTGGCATGCTTTTGAGACAGATGTCCATGTGCACAGGAATCACAGCTTGCTTGTCCTCCATGCTGGCTGAGAGCACTGAACTCTTTGAGGGATTCATTGTCCACGCCAATGCCACTGTCCTCAGAATACAAAGTCCTGTCATCACCTTGGGGCGGGGAGGATCCCACTGTTGAGGCTTCAAGCAGCCTTACCGTCTGTAGCAGGCGCTCATCAAAGCTTTGCTTTGCTTTCAGTTTTCCTTCCAAGGTGCTTGCAGCAGACTGGAGGTAGCTGCATGTCTCCTGCAGGGCGTCGGAGGTGAGGGAGGCCAGTGTCCCACTCAGTAACTGCATTTTATTGACTGTGTACTGCAGTAGTTGTTGCAGGAGATCAGGGTGCTCCTTCAAATCACCTTTTTCTGCTGGCCATGCCAGATTCCCACCTACATCTTTGAGAAGATTTTCCCCATCATTGGCAATTTCTTCCAAGAGCTGGTTGATTTCATCAAAGCGAAGTACCAAAAAGGTTACCATCTGCTGTAGGAAGAGCTGAGTTTGGGTAGCCTGGTTGGCCATGTGAAGTATACATTCATACTTGGAGAGGTTGGGATTTAAGTAAGCGTATGCACTCTGATGAGCCTTAACAAGCAGTTCTGGGAAATCTACCTTTTTCTCTGTCTCGCACGGGGCCAAAACAGACTTTTCTTTACTTTTGCTAGGTCGACCTTGCTTTGCCAGCTTATGATTTTTTTGCTTCTTTCCTTTTTTTGGGATTTGCTTTGCATTGCTTTCATTCTTGTCATCCCAAATGAAAGCTGATGCTTCTGATTCACAGGAGCTTTGCTTTCTGATCTGTATGGCCTCAGTGATGTGTTTTTGAGACTCAATCAGTTCGGACATAACGACTTCAGCATCTGTGGCTGTCCTCTCAATTTTTTTGTCTTCCCTGGAAATCAGGGGATCTGAATGAGCCTTGGAATATAACTGCAAATGATCATTTTTGTCCTCCTCTGATAGTTTATCCTCCTTTTCTTTCCTCTGGATCTCATATTGGTGGAATTCATCAATATAGTAGCAAGATGAACCTTTAACCAGCAGAGGGATTCCTTTCTCTCCTGGATCAATACGCAAAATACTTTTGGGTTTATTCAAAGCCTTAAGACCACTTCTTGCAATAGTATTAGCAATCTCACTGTGAGAAGGTGTGCAGCCCATCTTTTCTCCGTCTTTGGCTTTATTTTTGATTAAAAATCCAGATGAACTGGGGAAAACACAACAAAGAATTAAACTCACTGTTTCGTCCCGAACTGCAGACTGGCCTTTTTCTCATGAGCTTTCCATCACGATCCCAGTTTTTTTGTCAGTTTTCATTGTTGTTTGCCTTGAAATCTCACGTGCTTACTGCCTACGATCTGCTCTTGAAGTTGTGCACTGTTCCATTGTACGTTCCAACTCAGGTTTTCTTCCTTGATTCAAAAAGGGAGTGTGAAAGCTCTGCTGGATTTAGAGCTAATGGATTAAGAGGACTTGTGTGCCTCACTTCTGTCTTGACAGATGTCCACTACAAATAAGATTTTAAGCTCATTAGGGTAAGCAGGCACCAGCCAGTCAGCACCCGTGTTGTATTTATAAAGGCAGATTTTTTTTTCTGCACTATATTGGGAGGCAAAAGGACTTCGTACCTGTTCCTCCTTTTTTCCGTTGTTGCAAAAACATAACATACAATTGAATGCAGAGATCCAAAGGAAGAGACTGTATTTTGAAACCTTTTTGAAGGAAAACTATTTGAACAGGTGCGTAAATGCCACTAGATATTCCTTAACCAAGAGAAAGGTGACCTTGACCGAGTACGTACCCACTGGAGAGTACAAGACACGAAATCAAATGGGTTAGAGATGCCTGTTAGACTTCAGCCTGGAGGGTCTTCAAAATTTTCTCCTACTTGCAAGTGACAAGCTGTTTACTTTTTCCTTCTCAGACTTCCGAACAAGATTTTGATTTTTTTTTTTTCTTGCCCTCAGGTGATCATCCTTGGAAAGTATTTCTTTCTGTTCTAGATAGCTTCCCAACCTGAAAACCCAAACTGCACAATAAGAGTATTTGTAGAACAAGTTTTGCATGTGTTGTTAACATTGTGTCTGCATCTAGTGGATCTAAATTGTGAATTTCAGATTAAAAAAAAAATTAAATGAAAATTCATCTTTTCCTTCCTCTGAGTGTCTTGGGATAAAATTTGAAGTCACAAAAGTGACTTGCTTCCCTTTATTTCTTTTTCATTGGCCAAGGCTTAGTTCTCTTAACTGCAAGACTTTATGGTTAAAACTCTAAGGAAAAAACCTAACAAATTAAAAATATAGACCATTTCTGAAAAAAAAAACAAAACCAAAACAACCTGTTGTTTGAATCACTTCTGAGGTCAGAACAGAATAATACCACTCTAAGAGAAATTAGAGGAGCCAAAGTAGGAATTGGGTGAAGCAGAAGGTACTTACCTTTTCCAAGTATTTATTTACGAAAGGCGGTATGTGGATGAGGGTGATAATAGCAATCACCCCCAATTTCCCTCTTCATTACTCAGACTGGCCTAAATGGATTCGTCTTCTAATTTCCAGACGCAGCTTTTCTACTGAAGGTGGCCATTTCTCAGTGTCGCAAAGGTTACAGACAACAGCGGCCAACTCTAACGCTGGCTAGAAGCTTACGGGTTCTCTTTAGCAATGTGATTTCTAACTGCATGGTCATGGGTATCTCGTCTGATTCCCAAAAATCTTTGCGTGCTGCCAAGCCTATAAAACATTCTCAGACTTTAAAGAACTGCTTACATGATTCATTCCTTGCTGGACTGCAATAGCTGAATATTTGCATGGAAAGTCATTATTCTTTGTAGCCTTATTGTTCAAATCTCTCTTTCTGTTCAACAGGGGCAGAAAAAATTACCTTGTTTTACAGGGGACAAGGCATGACAGTGATTCCCAGGAAAATTTTTACAACTCTCTATGCTTTCTTTAAAGTAATTTTTCTGGAACCCATAAATTGTACTTAATATACACGATGGCAGAGTCATTTCCCTCAATGCTTTTCTGGAAGGTGTCAGGTAACTACTTCTTGGTTCCACTTCTTGCAAGTCACGTAGTTCATGCTCTGGCTGCTTCTGTGTCTCACCACGATGTGGATTCTACACAACTGTCCCAGCTCTTTTTGCATTCCCTTTTAGGCACATATCTAATGTGTTCAAAGTGGAGAAATGGAGCAGATTTAGGCAGCTGCTTCATCCTAGTGATCCTAATGGGCAGGATGCTATAGCCCTCCACAGTAAGTCAAGGAAAACACAGTAGATCAAGCAACTAGCCTTGGTGCACCTCTTCTGTTTACAGTGGGAGTTGAGGGACGTCTTTATGTAGCTGTTTAATATTTGTGCTATAAAATGTCTTGTGACTTTACTTCAAAAAGCAGCTCCAACAGTTCCGTTGTTCACACTGGGAATTTTGACAATTAACTCCATGCGAGTTGTTTGTTGTATTTGGGAAGTTCTTTTTCTTCACTTTTTCCTTTGATTTTATAGTCACGTCACTTTTTTTTTTTCCTAGTTATTTTCAGGCTGTGCATTAACATCTTATAGGAAATACATGGATGGTTAAGAAAAGCAAAATCCTGTTTTATGATTATTTATTATGTAGTCATTTATTATTTCAAATATTAATATTAAATCAATATTCAGTTTATTATTTATTTATTATTAAATAGTGATCCAGGGTCATAGAAAATGTGTTTTAACAAGGCATCTGCTTTATCCTAACTTTAATTGCAGTTTGCATGTATATGCAATATGACTATTTAATGTTGCGTGAAATTTTTGAGCTTCTGGGAGAGAGCAGCAACTTTGACATGCCTGTTTCCAACCACTTATGAAACTCCATTTTCCTCATCAATATTCTTGTTACTAAGTAGTTATACGTTGCTTTGCATGTCTGAGGCACTTCAGAAAAACCCAAATGCTTTACCTCGTGGAAAATGCTAAGGAAAATGCTTTGTCTCATGGTCATGCAACAAAAGAGAAGACAAAATGGGTAACTTAGATAAAAAACAGTGGTAGAAGAGAATACTGATGAGGAGAATGACAAGGAAATATTTTTGATTGTAAGGGGATTAGATGAATTTGTAATCTGTAATTTATGATTGCTATATGTTGATGTCATTCCTAGTGCAGTTACTATAGTAATGTATTTTGGTGTACAATGCTACTGTTTGCAGAACACCAGTTGAAAAGGAAACAGTTGGTTATGTTCAAGTAGCTGCCCAAGTGTTGTTACCTGTGTACTTGCTGACTCGAGCAATTTTACAAGTGCCCCAGATGAAGACAAAACTGTGTTTGAGGAACAGACCCTAGGAAAGCACCAAACATAAGATAATTAAGGATTAAAGGAGACTTTCCTTTGCATATGGATTGTGTGTAAATTGTCTCTGCTCTTCCTTTCATATACTTTCCTCCTACTGTTAAAATTGGCAGCATGCTAATTCTGAGGGAGCTGCCTGGTCATGTAGCACTCCTCGAGGGAAGAACTTAAATGTTCAAACCCTGTCAGACATAGTTGGTGCAACAGATGATGAAAACCAAAGACTAGTCTGAAAGTGGCACTGGAAGTGCCCTAGAAAAGGCAAGAATAAGGCCTGAACCTGGACAGAGATCTGTGCTACTCAGACCCCAGAGGTGTTACCAATGCTGTAACCACGGGATGGATTTTAGGACCTCATGAAGGAAGAATCAGTTGATTAAAAATTATATGACATTTCAGTGTGAAACTAGTACCATAAGCTTAAAAATTATGGAAACAAGGAAAAATGATAATGAGGGACTGCTTTCGAGACATCGCGGGCTTTAAAAGTCGAATGCGCATAAATGCTTATACTGGGTCTTAAAAATTTAAGGTTTGTATTTGTGGATGACTTCTGGGGAAACTGAATTTCTGCTCGCTGAGGAACTACAGAGACCTTGAGTGATAACAACAACTTTAAAGAGCTATTTTACTCTGAAAGAAGAAAAAGCAGGTTTCTTTTGTATCAGCAATTTGAATATAACCAGGGAGCTCTTCATATTGTTGGCCTAGATATCGCTAAATAAATAAGAAATTGCTGGGTTTTATGTCAGCTTTCTCCCACAGAGCTGATGCTGTTCTGGGAGATGGAATAGATTCTCTCCTTTCTGTAATCACTGACAGAAAGATTTACAAAGCTTCATCCTGTTTCCCCTGTGGAAACCTGTTGACAATGGTAAGGAATAGGAATATCATGGTTTGAAGTAAATCTAGTTGCAAAGAATTAAATGAAACCACTGAGTCTCTATACATAGCCTTTATTAGTGGTGATGGTGCAAGTGAAAGACAAAATTCATCTTGATTCTGGGTCAAGGATAAACTTTTCAGAACAGGCTGTCTGAAGCTCAACTCGTGCCTTCCCTTTATTTCTAAGTAAATTGCTTCAGACGGATTGCATGAGGCAATAAATATGAACTCAATGCTTTCAAAAAACTGTTTTGTAAAATCAGAGCCCTTTTTTTAAACAGCAGCAGGAGAAGAAAAAAACAATTGTTCAAAACAGGTAGGAAACCAGTTTCCTTCCCCAGCAAAAATACTTTATAAAGGAATTAACAGCAGAAGAAATATAAGTACAAAATTAAAGAGAGTCAGTTTGGGCTGTTTGCCTGCACAGGGCTGTTGGTACACTCAGATGACCCAAAGGAGTCAAGAAAAATTGCATGACCACTTGAGGTCAGCGGTAGTTTTGTGAGATTTACATTTGTCTATTATTTTTGGAATGTGCATTCTGGTCACTTATAGTTTCTCTTTGGTAAGAAATCCATGGGTATTTAAAAGCTTGCTATCTGTTGTAACTAATACATTCACTGCTGGTTTCAATGGTTAAGACAGGGACTGGCAAAAGGTAAGAGTTAGGACCAAGAATCGTGTGACACAGCATAAAGCTTTAAGTATAGATTTCCAGAGTTATACAAATCTAGAAAATTAAGAGGGGACAGTCCCATTAGCCTAGGCAATGGTTACAGCAGTTCTCACAAGTGGAAGCAGGTTTGTGGTTGTGGAGCAATTTCAAGGAAAGCAAGTTTCTGTCAGGTGAGGGACTGGCAATTTAACAGGCAGGCAGTGGCTTCTGTCATTTCTAGTGGAAGGTGGTGGTGTTGATTTGGAATCTAGAAGTGAGGTCCAGGTGATTCGTATTCCTGAAAAATATCCCAAGATGCTATAGAAAAGAGTGCAGCTATTTAGCCTCGTGCCTCTTCCAGTTCTCAGTGGGTTCCCTCACCTAAAGCATCTCAGGGTTTCCCTGAAAACTGAGACAAATACAGCAATGCTCCTGGCTTCCTCTCACAGCGTGTCTCAAACCACAATGTGTGCACTGATAGCTGCGTGAAACCACATCAAACCCACAGGCAGCCCAGCGTGTGGCAGCTGCTGCCCGGCAGTATGGTGTGCTGCCGCAGCCGTCCTGGTGCAAGTCCTGACACGTGTGTAGAGCAGGCGTTTACTTGGGAGCGAAGGTGATCGCCTTTCGCTGCCTGGGCACTAACTGGAGAGGAGCCGAGTGGCTCTTGATGACGTGCTACACTCGAGGCTGTGGGTCCAGAAGCGGTGGATGTGATCTGAGGACCCGGGAGTTGGCACACCTAGAAGAAACTGGAAAGCGCAATTTACACGGTGGGGCGCTGGCTGATGCTTGGAGGGAGGAAGGGTGGCATGTCCCTTGGGAAATAATGGGCAGGGCTGGAAAGACTGACAATGACTGGTAGCCTTTTTTTGTAGGAGGGAAATGTCCTGACTGCAGGTGGATACACAGATCTGAGGGCAGCTCCTGGAGTATCCACTGTCTTTTGAACATGCCTGCTGTCCTGAAGCCGCACTGAAAATGGTATGTAAGCGCACTCACTTTCAGAACCTCTCTGCTGCCCTAATCCTCGCTCTAGAAGGGCTCTACTCGAAGCTGCGATGTCTTCCAAAGCCATTGAAATGATCCCTTTCCTCTGACACTAGATTTGTGAAGATGAAGGAACTGGTTAGTAATGCCCTATTTCTGACCAAAGGAGAAACAAGAAGTGAAGTACTATTTTAGTTAAAACAGGTTTGTTGCTCACAAGCATTGTTTCCCCATCTTCCTCCCGAGGTGGTCAGAGCTGCTGCAGCCCATTGTTTTGAGTTCTCCAGGTGCTCAGTAACTTTGCTGCCCATGGCAGCACCGAATGACTCAGACAGGATAGGCTGAACAGACTTTTATTTGGACTCATATCCTGGCACGTAGGAGTGGCTGAAAAAGATATTGTGAAAAGGTACAGAATGAGGCTAAAGATTTTTTTAAAAATTTCCATTGCAGGGCCCAGGAGTGGAAGTCAGGAGAGGCAGGGGTTTTGTCAGGCAATGGTGTCCAGTCTCCTTTGCAGTTGCACCACTAAGTCACAGGATTCACTCTGAGCTAAAATGTTTGCTCCAACCAGAAGGATGTTCTAGAACCTGAGATGCTTTGCTAGGTGCTTGCTTTCATTTTCTAGCATGAAAGTATACATGCAGTTTTATCCTCATATGCAACATTACCTTTGAATTCACATACCGTTTTCCATGGTTTACGGCAGATGGCAACCATACCCTCTGTCTCAGCTTTCATTCTGCTGCATTAAACAAGCTATGCACTAGTAACCTCCTAAAATAGACTGTTCTTTTCCTTGACTCTGCTAGCAAATAATCTGTGGACATGCTAGATTAGCTGCCTCTCACTAAAGAATGGTGGTCAGGACCGCATGCAATTTCCCAAGGAGATGGCAGAACCTGCAGGCATGAACACTTTCCTGCCAAAACTCTCCAGTTACACATCCTAAAATAAGTACTTGCTTTTTATGCCATTGCATCGTATTGGTAATGATGCTCATTGTGTAGCTGTCACCTACAATTGCATCTTTCTCTTCCTCAGTCGCTTCCATATGATGATCCCATACATCAATCTTATTAGTTCATTCCTTTTTAACAGCAATTCTCTCCCCCCCCCCTTTTTTCTTTTTAATCTCATCAGTTTGCTGTTTTTTCTGCCAAAATCATTGAAGGAAACTATGAAACAAAGATTAGTTCCAAGAATGATACCCCAGGATGTCATCGGTAACCTTCCTCAGCCCAGTAATTTCCATTCACCTCAACCATTTCCCCCTATGCTTGCGCTTTATCTCCATTGAAGTTCTCCTAAATTCTAGTCGTCTTCAGAATTGCTAATAATTTCCATTTCAGGCACCGCACTGAAGTCCATTATTCAGTATCAGCCATAAAACATTTGCTTTGCCCAGAACATCAAGCATCTTAAAAAAGGCAGACATCAACTGCCAATACTAAGGTGACTTTTGATCTCGCTTACATCCACGTGTTTGCTTATACTTCAAACTGTTTTTCTAAAGTACCCTTGAGGTGAAAATAGCGGGCCTGCATTTTTCTAGATTACAATTTTTCTTTGCCTCTTCCGAAGTATGGAATGTTTCTAAGAAATGGAAGAATTATCTTAGCTTTTCTCTAGCCATCTGGTATCATATTTACTATCACAACTGCAACTCCATGTTCCACTTCTTTCAGTTTTCAAGTCGCTGGGATGTGAGAGCACTTGCAGCTCTTCCCTTTTCCAGTACTTCACTTGAGGAAATTTCTACTTGTCATTCCCATTATTTGTTCTGCCTCCCCCTCCAGTTAATATTATCACTGGAAAAAAAAAACAACAATAAAAAGATTATAAACATCTTGATAGCGACCCACATTGTGCATAAAAATACAGCAGGACTTGTCTGAGTTTTTAGCCAGGTCAAATTCCCCTCAAGTAGCCTGGGCTCAGGCTGTATGAAAATGGGTTTACCACTGCACGGGTTTCTTAGAGATTACCA
Source organism: Aquila chrysaetos chrysaetos (assembly GCF_900496995.4). NCBI lineage: Eukaryota > Metazoa > Chordata > Aves > Accipitriformes > Accipitridae > Aquila > Aquila chrysaetos. The sequence goes on from NC_044016.1 coordinate 4,452,838, forward strand.
ACCTTTGGATTTAGATCCTGATTAGGTTTACAGCACTGGATAAGCACCCCCGGAAAAGCCGCCTTGAAAGTTATTACTTTCGTTCCTCCAATTGGTTACTAAAATAACTGGGAAGTCCAGATTTCTGAGTTCTGTGCTTAAACCTACCAGTGATGATGTGTGACCTTAAGCAAATCCCTTCACGCAGCTGTCGGTGCACAAACGTTTTATGGCGTTAGGCATTTGTGAATACTTGGCACCCGAAATCCGCAGTTAAGCAGCACTGCGCCGCGTCTCTCTTTGCTCCCCATCCTCTCTACCCCCGGCCATGCCTCCTAGCCCTGTTTTTCTTCGGGTGCGTGAGCAGTGTGGAGCACCGGGATTATTTCCCTGCTCCCCCACAGGCCAAAGCTGCCCGATCTGCGCTTTGCTGGTCTTTAATTTCGCTTTATTTCTGAGGGCTGGCCGGGGCCCTCACTGCTGGGCCGCGGGTGCCGTGTGGCCGTGGGCAGGTGCAGCGGATTAAGCTGGGCAGATCCGTCCTCTGCGTCGCCCTGGCCGGTTTCCAGGCCCGTCCCCACCCGGGACGAACCCATCAAGGAGGGGTCATGGTTAGAAACGTCTCCCGGGATGGCAGAGGCGAGCTGTCTGCGTATTTTCTTTTCGGAAAGCCGGAGTCTGAACAGCAGCACCTGGAGGGGCCGCGCCCCCAGCCAATCACGTCTCTCTCGCACCTCCTTTTATACCTCAGCGCTGCCCGTTTTATAACTGCTCCGGAATTACCTGACTCATCCCGCCCTACGTTTCGGGCGGAGGGGCCGCCCGCCTCCGCCGAGTCCCAACCCGCCGCCCCGCCGACAGGACGGCGACAGGCCCGGGCCCGCCGGAGTGAGCGGGGCGGGGCGGGGGGGGGCGGTGCTGGCCGCCGATAGGCCGGTGGGTGGGGAGGGGGCGGGGCGGTGGCCGCGAAGGGGCGGGGCGGGCGCGGGGCCGGGGCCTCGCTCTGCTCCCTCAGCTCCGGGAGGCCCCGGGAGCGCCCGGCCGCGCCCCTCCCTGCGGAGAGCAGGTAGGGCTTGGCGAGGGGGGGGTGAGGCGGCAGCCGCGTCCCGCAGGGGAGCGGGACGGGGACCGGCGGCCTCCCGGTACTCTCCCGTCCTCCCTCCCTCCGCGCGGGGTGGGGGCGGGGTGGCAGCGGGCGGCCGGCCCTGGCCCCCGGGGCGCAGCACTGCGCGGCGATTCTCCCTCCCCCCCTTCACCGTGCCTTGGGGTCGCCCGACGGGCTGCGGTCGCGTGGGTCAGGGAAGGCGGGAGCACCGTGTGAGGAACGGGGAGGAGGAGGCGGGGGCGGCGGTGGTCCCGCGGGGAGGCCGCGGCTCGGTGAGGTGTTACTGCGTGCCCCGGCCCGCCGAGGCTGGGAACTACACCCCCCCCCCCCCCCGCCCCGACTCCGGTGCCCGGGGGGGGGGTTTCACTCACGTAACCGTACCGTGAGCGGTACCTGGGCTTTCTGCTGTGGGGGAGGTGAGGCGGGAAGGTTTGAACGAGCAGAGCCAACCCGGACAGCTCTGAAACCTGAACTCTCTTAAATTTCCAGCTTCGCAAAACAAAGTGCCGCGTTGCAAGAGGGCCCCGCACGCCGGTTGAAAAACCAGTCTTGAGTGTACCTGTATACACGTAACATGTCCGCCGCTCGTGCTGTAAATTTTGTGGAGCAAGCAGATAGCGTATGTGCAAGAGTCGTGTTCTCTGAACTCAATTTTTCTTCTTGAGCGCATACAAGTTCACGATAAGTAGTCCATTATGCATGGTTATTGTCAAAAATAGCATCACATCCGTGACAAGTTCTGCTATCAAAGCCCTAGCACAATTGTATTTCATCACTTGATGTGCTTTAACACAAATTGCAAATTACAGAATCTGGAGTATGTGAAAAAGTTGGATCCTGTATTATACAACTTTTTTTCAAATATGCAGAGATACCGTGCGCTTCTCTGTAACGTGTGGATGTCAGGAAACCTGTAGTTGCTCTTCAATCTTGTCAACATAAGTGCATGTGCATCTGATGACTCCTTCAGGGTTTGGTTTTTTTTTTTTTTCCCAATGATATTTCTATTTTTCACTTTCAGATTTAATTCAGTTAAAAAAATAATAAGTATGATACTCTCTGCCATGCTAAACTATGCTTAGTGGTAGTTTGACAATGCTGTGAACAGGAAAATTCTGTCCTTTCTTTCATTGAATTTCTCTAACCATTTCCTTCTGTCTGTTTAAACTGATCTTACTAATGTAGGGAAATCATTGCTCTTCTGGAAGACCACCTGTTCATTTCACCGGGACTTCCCACCTGCGTCTGTATGTCTTGGATAATATTGATACCTCAGGCAGTTGTGTTTTTGCTTAGAGCAGAAGTCATTACAAGGACAATGCCTGTTTGTCCTTTCCCTTTCTTTGAAATAGTTTTCAATCTTTTGCTTTCCTTTTGCCTTTCCAGGTACGCGTGTGTGACGTTAACTGGTTGTGATGTTCTTATGCCTGAACTAGCAGTCTCTGGAGGTAGTCATGGGTGCAGAACGTATTCTTGCCTTGACATTGCATGGTTCAGTACTGTGCTATGACATGGTAATACGTTTCTAGATCCAAATTAAAATCCCAGGGTGTAAGGATGTGCACGCTTAGGTCAGGGGCTGTTGGCACTAGTGTAAACATGTGAAGCCGTTCTTTATGGAGTTGGGTCGGCGCATGTGTTGTAGCAGCTGGGTCTTCATGTCACCTGCCCAACAACACGGGTTGTTTCTCTGCCTGCTTTGCTTTGGTAGTTTGTGTGCTGAAATTTTTTCACTCCTGTGACAGATTGTATTCTCCCCTCTGGCCCGTCAGAGTAAAAGATGCCCTGGATACTTGCAAATGCACAGATTCTGTTCTGTTCGGTCTGCTTTTCTGTGTGCAATGAACAGTCTTCTTTTGTATTAATTTTCAAATGTCTCTGTTGATTTCTAATTCTAGTAACTTTTGTCATTGTACTTTACAAATCTCACCTCTTCCTGTTACCATTTGCTCAGTCAGGTCTGGCTACTTCTCATTGTGTTTCTTTTGTTTCCTCAGTCTTGTACTGGCAGCGCTGTGCAAAAAGCTTATAATTCCTTTCCTGTCTTTTTCTGACTGAACAGGTTTAGCTATCATCTCTTCTATACTCATGCATGTTACTTGTTCCTTTGTGCGTTTCACAAGAGTGTCTGATGTGCTACCTGTGAAACGCTGTTGTGGATTCATGTGTTTTACAAAGCTTTGTTTTGTTTTGTTTTACTGTAGCCTCTGAACAAATATTTCACTGTTGCCCTACAAAAGAGATTTAATTAGTGACTTGCAGCTTAAGAGACTCTAGTCCCTCATACAAGAAAGCCGTTGCTGTCATGTTTATGATGACTATAAAGCCATTCAAACTGTAAACTCTAACTTTTCCTTACTGGATGAAAATAATAATTAAAAAATTAGTGGTATTTTTGGCCTTGTTGAATCTAAGAATGCTTAAGCCAATGCAATTTAATAATGCTGTGGGAAGAAATAGACTTGCCCTTCCCAGTGGCCTCCTCCTTGATCTTCCTTTTGTGCCAGCACATGCATTTGTACAACTGCATAAGACTGAAGAAATAAACTAGTTGGAGAAAAATGAGCATTTTTCATGTGGACCTCTTTTCCGAGTTGAGGACAGGGTGAACTGTGCATGGAGTGCAAGAAGAGGAGGTTTCTTTTATTTACTTCAAGATCAGCATCTGTAATCCACTGCTAAAACGCCTTTTATATTAGAATGCAGATTATGTGAGGTTCCCAGATAGTGTGACAAGTTTATTTGGGGAAATATTAGAATAAATCTATTCACATAGCTACTTGTGTGCAAGATACAAAAACCAGACTACTTTTTTTATTTTTCCTGTTTACTCATGTGTATAGATTAAATGTAATAAAACCAAACATGCTTTGAAACTCCATGAATTCTTTCTGTCAAGCAAACTGGCTAAAAAAATTCCTGAGTAAAGAGCATGGTACAGCAAACTCCAGAATAAAAATTCAGCTTGTTTAGTAGAAGTGTTGCTTTTACCCTGAGTATTTAACCATGAAAATTCAAGATGTAGAATTTCAGGTTTTCAGCTGTGAGATGTAGTCTCCAATAGTGTGATAATGCCTGTTTCTATTAAGAATGTTGTTTTTCATTATTTGTTACTGAATTTTCCTGAGGAGAAGTCTTACAAGCGGTAGTCAGCTCTCCTCTGATCTTAGCATGTGAACTGTAACTAGAACGTAACTTGGCCTGGTTGTTAGAAAATGTCACTATAACTCTGTATGGCCATTTAATCTTTCTTCTCTCTCCTAGGTTGCTTTAAGGCCTGAAAAGTTGACTGGAAACACCACCAGAGTGGAGGTTACAACACTGTGGTAAGTATGCTATTTTAAAACATAGAGGGGAGAAGCTGGGAAAGGAGCTGATATGGAATCATGAGTCCAGGAGTGAATCACTCAGTGATTAATTGTCTACAGCTTTGTGTGGGAAGATTAAAGTGCTGAGAATTTTAAAAGAGGAGAAGGCGGTAGCTGGTAGCACGTTCTTGCTCACAGTGAAGGAAGGGAATATGAATGCAGAGTATTAGGACAGGTACTTGATGCTTCACGTTTTCATAAAACTGTAAAATACTAATCCATTCATCATCACCATGTGGTTGCTAGTTATAGCATTATTATTTTCATTACTGCTGAAGTGGAAAACTGGGGAGAAACATGTTTTCCATTAATAATGTGCAAGTTTAGTGACGAAGTCAAAACTGGAAGTTGGCTATCCTTGACACCATACTCTACTAGCTTTTACTAATTAACTTTATTAGTTTGTAAGAATGCAATGGTAGTGGTAGTTTATCTTTGCAAAAAGGAAAGATTTTAGTCTCATTGCATGTTATATCTTACTACAATAGAACTAATCCAAAGTATTTCTAATGAGGTTATTTATTCTTTTTTTCCTCCCAAAGTGGCTTTCTAGAAGATGACCATAGAGGATCTCCCAGAACCTTCCGTAGAAGGAGATTCTCTCATTGAAAGAGAACGGTTCTTATTCTCAAACTCTGAAACATCTGTTACTTTTTCTGTTGCTGCAGCACCAATGCCTTCAGACTGTGGTATGTATTTTTAACAGAAAATGAATTTGTGATCAACGGAGAATAAATTTGAATAATAAATTTTAAGAAAAGCTGTCAACTCTTAATTTATTCCTTCTTTTCAGAAGTAGTTTACTGCTTGTAAATGAATTCTCTATTATTTTTTTAAAGGAAATGAAAGATGAAGACGCGTGCTTTTTCTGTTTTTCTTATTGCATGCATTTTAAATTATAATATCTTCTTCTTACTGTCTTCTGGGTGTGTGGTCAGATGTTTGTAGGTTTTTTACATCTCAGTGTAGAACTGGATATTGTGTTAAGATGTAAAATTGCAGTAATTAAATTTAGTTAAGCATATACATCGCATTTAAAATCTCTAGAGTTACACTTTTTCTCATGCTTTCAGTATGTAAACAATATAGGGGGATACTTCTGTTGGAAGTGTAGGTGTTTGTGGTGGTAAGGACTGTGAAATGAGTGTTAGAAAACTATAGCAAGTATTGGTGATCAGCTTTTGAAATAATGTTGAATTGTCTTTGCTTGTATAAATTATAATATTTTAAACAGGATATGTAATATATTAACGTGCCACTGTAGGTAAGGATCTGCATAGATAGCTACAATTATAAAGCCTTTGAATATTGCAGAAGATGTTAATAACATCTATATACCTTAAAAATTACTGCATCCACCTGTTTTTCCCATGCATTGATTAGAGCAATCAACTGTATTCAGGAAAAATAAATACATGTAACGTTCTGTCTTTGACAGACTCAGCATTCTGGAGACCTATTTGATGAGTTAGCACAGGTTGGAATTTTAACAGGTCCATAAGATATATTTCAATACATGAACATCTGTCTTTACATGGTTTAGCCCTGTTCTCATAACTTCTCTGTCCTATTCTACTCTTAAGTACTGCCATGGTTTATTCTGTTCTTCCTTCTTATCCCTTAGAAAAATTTTCCATTTTCTTTAAACATTGTTGTGTTGTGATATCTTCTAATAACACTACAATATTGCTACTGTCTGTCCTACTCGGTCTATGCCTACTCATTGAATAAAAAAAATTCCTTTTATAGGAGGTTGCTGTCATCTGTGTAACAGTAATATTACTGAATCTGGGTAAAGAAGGTTAAACCACAACAGACAAAGATTTTTGCTTATTACATTAAGTGCATTTATTTTTTCTTAATACAGTTGAGTACAGTAATCAATGCATGGGAAAGATAGAGGTGGAGAAAGTAATGTTTTAATGTATCTAGGTGCCATTGTCATCCTTTCGTGGAACTTTTTGTTTTAACGGATTTTCTGTAACATATCTTTGGTTTGCAAACACTACAGCTGATCCCGTTAAGCACTTATGATGGTTGTTATTAATACTTCATATATTCTCAGGTTTTTACCCTAGCATGCTGATTGTAACATTCTGTTAGAGTTGATTTCTGATATATAATTTGGTTCAGGTTTGTAGCTAGAAATCTTCCTGGTAGAGTAAGAATCATGCATGTTGTGTAAGATCATTAATTTTGTTGGCTAGTTGTCTGTTTACTTCATAGCTTTCAGCAATAGATCAGCTGTGGTTTATATGGAAGTTAAATATTAGTAGATAAATCAGATCTGTGTCAATGCATAGGATGTAGGTGAGAAGCACACTTTGTGTAGTGCTGGGAGATAAGGGGTTTGCTTTTTTTTATATGCTAGGTGCAAATACAAATTCATGCTAAATATCAGTGAAGTTGTCCTCCTTTTTCATTCTTATTGAATCATGGCAATGCGGTGAGAGGAACTCTAGATAGCCAGGAAGTGAGCTCCATATGTGCTTTTATCTGTTAATCCAATCTAGAAGTGCGGTATGCTCTTTCTGAGGAAAGGTTATGATGATTCATCCAGAGGTAGTTTATACCATGTCATACACCCAGATGGCTGATGCTCTATTTTACTTAACCTGTATGTCTGTCCTGAGAGCCTTGTATCTGCGATTGATGCAAGCTGACATTGTACATTTATTTGAAACCTTTTTAAAAGGCAACTCCCTGATAGCTGCAGCGGGGGTAAAAGTTCAGTGTTTTCCATGATTCAGTCACTTGCTGATGACAGTAGGTTCTGCTTCCATTCCCTCTCCTAATAGCCACTGCTATCCAGATTCTTTCATATAATTTTCCAGTTGGAAGAAATTCCACAAATTTTGAAGTACAGTATGTGTATACATGCACACACAAGTGCCTATAAGTAACGTGAAATATCATGCTTTAATAATAAGGTGGTTTTTACACCTATACTTTGGGTTGTCTGAAGCAACATGAGGCTTAAAATCTTGAAAATAATCTTTTTTTTTGATCTTGGTTTGGTGGCTTAATTTTTAAAGGTGTTACCTGCAGCTGCCACCAGCTGGGACTGATACATTCATGAAATATCTGAAAATAACGGAGGCCATAGAATGCCTTCCTGATTTGTCATGTGTTTATATTTTGGTATGTTTTATGTAAATTGTGATGGAACAAGAAGGAAAAGACGCGTTTTGTAGCATATGGAGAAATCATGTACGCATTTAATCACTGAGAGATCAAGAGGCTTGTCTGTGCTTGGGAACAGCTTAGAATCAGCAGTCTTTGGCTAGCTTGAAGCAAGAGTAAACCCTTATTAGCATAATCACTGCACATCTCTGTTAGTCCTTGCCTAAACTTAAAATCAGTCTTGGAGTATCATTGTATTGGTTGCCGATTCAAAGCTTTTTCAGAAGTATAAGCAAGACCTTAGTGTTAAAGGAAAACTAGACCAGATCTTAAAGAAAATTTTCTAAATTAATTCAACATTCTGATTTTCCAGTGTAATTAGTGGTGAAGTGACTCTCTCTGCTATTCTTTGTCTCTGAGTTTGAAAAACTAGATGCATGTTAAAACTTAAAATTGTACCTAATGATTCCTTTTTTTTAACAGAGTTTTCCTTCTTTGATCCCAATGACGCAGCATGCCAAGAAATACTTTTCAACCCCAAAACATCAGTTTCTGAATTGTTTGCTATCTTAAGGCAATGGGTTCCACAGGTCCAGCAGAATATTGATATTATTGGGAATGAGGTGAGGTATAAATGAAGATCCTTGAATGCTTTCAGTGTTAAAGAAATACTCCTTTGACAACAAATAAAACCAGTTCATTCAGAAGCAGAACTACTCATAAAAGCAGATACAGTTTCTGCCTTTCAACAAGTAGTTACTGATCAGTGCCTTGTATTCCAGGTGTTGTCAGCTTTCATTTGGAAAGAGAAAGATGAGGGATAAAAAGTCAGTACATTTGGATAGATGGTAGAAACGTTGTTTCTTTTCAAAGCAGTTGTTTAGAGACCCTTCACCTTGGTGTTTCAGTTTCCTATTTAGCAGTGATCACAAACTCCAATATATGAAGTTACAGTGAAGCCTGACCTTAAGGGCAATGTTTCCAAGGCACAAAATGAGTTAGGAACTGAAATCTCTTTGCAACCTGCAATAGGCTGCTTTCAGAAGACACCTTGTTTCTATTAATTTCATCCTACTTTCTTATTTTTCTTCTTCCGAATTACAGGCTTTTCTAAACAGGTGGAGAACTATAGTAAACATTCTTCCTACCATGGTATAACTGAGGGCTTTTTTTGCGGGGGAGGAGGGGAATTGTTGAGAGATCAAAGAGCAAGGGGAGAGACTTCATAAATGATGTCATTTTCCTATTGTTCAGTTAAGCAGTTAACTTTTCAACATGTGAAATGTTTGTTAGAAGTAATAATATAAAGAAGCTTTAAAATCTGTAAACAATGAAGGTTAATGGTATTCATATAATACTATTTATTACATTTGTGCATGTTGTTCAGTTCTGCAGTTACAGTCTATTCTGGCAGGCTTCTTTGTTATTAGCCATTGAAATGAATCCAGGAGTCAATATATCTGAAATAACTTACTAGATAATACTGATGTCACAGATATGCCAGAGCTAAAACCTGCTGCTTTTCCACTTCTCCCTCAGATCATTAAAAGGGGTTGCAATGTGAATGACAGAGATGGACTGACTGATATGACTCTCTTGCATTACACTTGCAAATCAGGGGCTCATGGTATTGGTGAGTAAAGAAACATCATTATAGATATAAAAACCTAATTCACAAAGGCTAATCCCACTGACTATTACAGAATTTTTTCTTGCAGTAGATTTTTTTTCTTTTAATGCTTGGTTTTGGCTCTTCTAGTGGTCATCAGAAAGGAAGATACAGAACTGTAGCGCAGTTATAGCTGTGGCAATCGGGAGTAAGTTGAGTTAGTGGTATAGGTATTGCAAATAATAGTACCAGCTTAACCACACATTTTTAACGTAGCAAAGGCTGTTTCAGACTGACATACAAACTGCGAACTAAGCTATCAACGGTTTTCTAACATTGGTGAAACTAGAGCATTAGGTGACTGGCTGTTCTTTTTTTTTTTTTTTCTTTCACCTTGATCATGTCAGAAGAAAACAATAATCTTTGTTTGCATTATTATGATCATAAGTACTGGAAATAAGAGCATATTTAACTCTGCTTGAACACCCATATTAGCTTTTCTATGTTATGCTACTTTTTTGTTGACCCTAACCCAGCTCTCCTCTGAGTTTGAACTAAGTTTCTGAGTGAGGTCTGGCATAGGGTAGCTTTTCTGGTGTTGGCAGATCTTTTAACATAAACTTCAGCATTGTGGTGTGTAATTTTTTTTTTCTTCTATCAGATACTAAAATCCCTGGGTTTGATGGGTGACACATTATTTACATTAGAGATAAACAGGTAGTGTTATTATATACTGTAGTAGAGATTTGAGTCCTTTATGATAAAAGGCAAAGATTTCTGCATCCTAATCCTAAAAAGAAAGGCATAGTAATTGTTCTGCTGTGAGCTTTAAGGGTTTAACGTACATTATGTGTAACACATAAGCATGTGCATGCTTTTTGAGGTCACGTAAATCTCTAATGCTTATTTTACAAAATTTGCCTTGCAGGTGATGTTGAAACTGCTGTAAAATTTGCGACGCAGCTTATTGATTTGGGTGCTGATAGCAGTTTACGCAGCCGCTGGACAAATATGAATGCCTTGCATTATGCTGCCTACTTTGATGTTCCAGAACTTATTAGTGTTATTTTGAAAAATGCAAAGCCAAAAGGTAGGCATTGTTACTTTTGTTTCATGCAGTTTTCCATATTTTGTTACTCTGTTGACCCTAAGCTGGTGTGTAGTGGTCTTTAAGTGTGGGGTTTATTTATCTATTATACATAAATAATTTCTAATTTCTTATTCTTTTAGTCAGCCTCATTGGTTCATTTTTTTCTCTTAACTTTTTTTTTTTTTTTTTTTTTTTTTTTTTTTGTGGTTTAAGCACTGATTCCATTGCTGGCTTTTAAACTTGAGCTTTGTACAAGATTAGGTAGAGAAGTATCTAATAGAATGGAAAGTAAAGAGGTTAATTCCAAGTTGTTGAGGACTAAGAGAATCTACGCAGAAAACAAAAGATGTAACTATTCTGGTAAATTCTTAGGGTTTTTAAGATTCCTTAAACACTGAGAAGTATGTCTGAAATGCTGGGAGAAGGGTAAAGGAGAAGTGGGGATTTGGCAACGGCATGTGGCAAACTAGTGACTGAAGCAACTTTGACATGCTCATTTTTCCCACTTCTCAGCTATCTAGAAGGTCATGTGTAAGGAACAGTTTGACTTTAGTGTTTGGCATGAATAGATAATACCTTTTGGAATGATAATATGAAGGATTGGTAATTGGAGAGTCCTATTTATACTAATGCAAATGGAAATACAGAAATGGTTCTGAACCAGAACCATTTGTTCCTAATTTGGTCAGGATATCAAAACCTGTAAGCAATTTTAATACTGAAATTGTACAAATGTTAATTTATTCTATTGAATAATCTTCTGATTGTGCCATTTTGCAAAATCATTAATGCTCTTTTTTTAGCTAGTTCTAGCTAAAGACTCTGTCTCAAAATTCTAAAAAGCTGATAGGTTTTTGGAGTACACAAGGCTTGCTTACCAGATCTTGACTCATCCTGGACGTAATTGTTAAACAGGGCTGTTATTGGTATGACATGTTTAAGAGGTAACAGGTATAGGTTGTAACTACCGTGCAGTCTTATTTTGTCTTTTGTTAAGTCCACATCACATTTCAATAGTCCGGTCTCCATAATATGCATCAGCAGATTAGGTCTTCTTTTGGACTTCGTTTGCATTTGGTGTTCTCATTTCCTCCTGTGCAGTGCCTACAGAAGTGGTGGGAATTTGCTCAGATTTCCAAGGAAACCACTCTGGATAAATGCCTTGGCAGTTGGCAACTCTTGGATAAGCAGATGATTTTTTTTTATCTCAGAAAATGTATAAAATTATTTGCCCTGTGAAATGAAAACAACGTATGGCCTGAATTAACAGAAAGAATAATCTTAGCTCCATGCTTCATCAGGCAGCATGCAGAGAAGGGAGGATGTACGTAGAAGGCAAATATGCCTTGGATGGATCCATACTGAACTGGAGGAAAAACAGTTGTTAATGTATAAATAACTTTTCAAGACAGTGGTATACTGACTCTTGAGACACCCATTGTGAAACAGTCAGTACCACTGATGTTTTCCTTTTGATTTACTGCTAAACTATTTCCTTTATGACACTTTACGGTTAAATTCTTAATACAGATTTACTCCTCAATTGTTAGAACAGAGAGCTAGTTTGATCTTAGATTTTTAGAGGTTTTAAATATAAAAATTGTGAAAGGCTTAAGAATTAGAAATGTTGTGTGGTGCCACTAGACAATGACTGTAATCTGCGTGGTTTGCTAATGACAGACCATTGCTGCATATTGATTTCTCCTAGATAGTTTGGGGGTAGTTACTGGGTAACGTTTGATATATATGTTTCTTCTTGTCACCTGTATTATGCCAACTTAGACCTAGAACAAAGCTGTAAGAAAACAGTGTTTAAATACTCCAAGCATGAAGCTTGCAAGTCTGAGGAAGTCACACTAGTCTAATTAAACAAAACAAAAAACCCCAAAACTCTACATGTCAGTTGCATGTACTCCTATTTTTAAAAGTAACTGTTGCTGACTTAGTAGCTGATGTTACTGATCAGTATTTCTGCAAATTGGTTCCTATGTGTGCAGAAAATACTTACTCGATAGCCTTATTAAACATGGAAGTTTCAATGGTTGTATACAACTACACGGCTTCTACTCAGTTTTAAACTGGTAATGGTCTTTTGACATTTGATAAATTAAACTTACATCTGCATACACAGCTGCTGTTATGATTGTGTCATGTGAATGCAGTCTTTTTTCATGCATGTGCCAATTAAATTTAAAATAGCTAAGTTTGTATTCATATTAGTGCAATTGTAAACCTCTTAAAATTTGATCCCAAATTTGTTACCTTTGATCTTTATCACTATGTATAAAGTTGACGTATCTATACAAAGACATATATATTTATATATTTTCTATATATGTTGATGTTTTATTTGCCCCTGAAATACTAGTTTAGTATAACTGTATAAGGATGTTGATACAGTTGGGATATACTTTGTTTATCACATTGTGAGAGGGGCTAGTGGTTTTTGGGGCAGAGACTGATACTGGAAAATACTGGGAGACTGTACAGCCCTGAGGTAGAAAGTTTTATGTTCTTCACCAGTATTTCAAATTGGAACATTATTGCTAAAACTTGTTGGCTTTTGTTTTTTTTATTAAATCAGCTGGCATTTTTAATTGTCGTATACATAATTGACTCAAACTGACATCTCTCTTGTATAGTTTAGGAGAGGGGCCAAAGACTAAACAGACGTTAGAACTCCAATCTTCTAGAACAGTAATAACTTCATAGCAGATTGAAAGATGTATTGGGAGCAACTGACAGAAATATATATTATGCTAAATCTCTTCTAGTCAAATGCAGTGCTCTATTTTCCAAACTATCAGTGCAAGACCCTTCAGAGTGCAATTCTTTGAAACCAAAGAAATTATAAAAATCACTAGCTCTTATTTTGTTCTTGACCATTAGTAATTGAATCAATGTAAAGCAGAGGTATAATCAGTTTCCCCTTGCCCCCCTACCTGCTCACAAAGGAAAACAACTTGTTGAAGATGCATCTCCTTTTAACATTTGACATCTAGAAGCAATAAATAGAAATATTTCTGAAACATTAGTTTACATGCGAACCTCAAGTTACTAACTTGTTAATCTTAGCACAGTTGATTGGGCATCCTGAATAGCAACAATTTTGCAGTTAAGTCATCAGTATTATAAAATGAATGAAAGTAAATGCTCATCTTCCAGACTGGTTCATGGTATGAATAAACAGATGTAGATAAGGTTGATGTTCTATGTAGAATTACTTCTCATATGCTTTTAGTACATAAATAATGGTGTCTCTATATAAATGTTAACATAATCTGTAAAAATGAATGTCCTCTCAAAGACTGCGTATGGTGAAATGTTCACGTAACAGACTTGCATACCTCACATGTGATGTTTAATTGCAGATGTGGATGCCACCTGTAGTGATTTTGATTTTGGAACAGCTTTGCATATTGCTGCATTTAACCTATGTACAGGAGCTGTCAAGTGTTTACTGGAACATGGAGCAAATCCTGCCTTTAGGGTAAGGAGTTAGGTTGTAGATTCACCAAAAGGTGAAAAAAGTACCTGGAAAATTTGAACAGTCTATCCAGGATTTTGGTTAGCTAAAAATGTGTTATATGGAGTGATAGTGCCTCATAAAAATTATTTATAACTCATAGTGGATGATTTTGTATGCTTTGTCATACTTGCGTGTTGAAGTTTGTGTTTTTGTGTCACAGTCTAGTTCATTAGTTCAAATAGCTTTCAAGATGTTCTTCTATTTGTTGCTTGAACTTTCATTTGTTAATACTCCTTTGTGTCTTGCAACAGTTGTCATGGCAGTGGTGGATCTTTTCAGAAATACAGGAGTGCAATCTGTGACCTCCAGAAATGCAGTGTATTGCTTAGCAGTAAACTTAGCATAAGTAGCTGAAAATGAAGAAACATTAACTGTCCTGCTTATTAACCAAATAAAAGGCCTGAGTTATAGTGTAAAGTGCTGCTATATGCATGTAGCCACAAATCTTGGGTTTTTTTGTGGGTTTTTTTGTTTTGGTTTTTTGTATGTTTTGGGGGGGGGGCGTTTAGCATAGGCAGTATCTCAGTTCTCCATTTTCAAATTCAGGGATTTTTTTTTTTTTATAATGAGAAATTATAATTGTCTTAAGGGTACTCAAAAGTCATTATTTTATGTATCACTGATGGTGTGAAATCTTCTGGAACATCATTGTTCATACAGTTCTTCACGATATTCAATCTAGATCTCTTTAAAAACGCTGTTTTTCTTCTTTGTCTCATTATTTAGTGTGCATGTACATGTTTCAAATTCTATGGCAGCTGTACGTTTAAGAGTCTGTTGACACAGGGAATACTGCTTTGTAGTTGCACGAGCATTCTGAGCTGGCAAAAGGTGGCTCTGCCCTTGAGAAAAGCAACGCTGTGCCACTGTGCCCACTTATGCCTTCTTGCCTCTGCTCTGCCCCCTGCCTTGTGTTGACACAAAGTTTTGCAGGGCACCTGATGGGCTGAATTGCAGGACTCATGTGACCGAAAGAATCGCTAATGTGATGACTAAAAACTCAAACTCCCCGCTTAACTTTAATGTAGCTATATCCTGTTTTTAAGGTACTGTGACTTGAATGGGGCTGACCTTTTACTTACAGAATGACTGTAGATTTTTAAGGAATGCTAAGTGTTTAATTCTTCAATCCCACAATAAAGTTCTGACCAGAGACTGTGTAGATTTTGCCTCTGTGAGGACAGCAGAGTGTAAATGCGGAGTAAGGATTATAGTTTTCTAGGGTTGAGACAGGGAGATTTATAGGGAGCTCAAGAAGGTTGAGCTTTTAGTCTGTTTTTTAAGGAAAAAAAGCAAATACAGTCTCGCTCTGCGTCATTCCCTCTGAGCTTCCAGTAATTTCTTAGTCCAGGGGCTCAGTTGAGACAAATCTGGAAGTCTGAGATAATTATGTTTCCACAAACTTCGTGAAAATTGGCAGATAGGTGAAGATCCATACTAATGCCTTTGCTGAAGAAAGCGTAGGTAGAACTTGCCATTGTAGCAGCCTGACAGCCCAACAGTGTCCTTGCTGTCTGGTCACCTGGCCTTGAGTTAAGGTTAACTCCAGGTGAGCTGGTACTCCAACAGCTCTGGCCTAGGGCGAGTATCACATGGGACACACAGCGTATCACAGTCACTGCTCTCTGGGAATGGGACGTGTTTGGAAAGGACTCCGTCCTTAATTCATCTCTCATGGAATAGTTTGTATCTAAATAAAGCTGAACAGATGTATTCAAGTATTTATGTGAGACATCAACTTTGTGTATTCTATACATGCAACATACATTAATTAAATTCTATCTTAAATTCGGAATAAGCCTTACCAAGGAGTAAACTATATACTGGGTAAAGATAAATTCTTTGGGAGGTGTTAGCTTTACAGTATTGGTGTTACAGACCAGAATTCTTGCTTAGTTTCCTAAATCTGTGTTCAGGTACACAGATATATACAGGTGTTTTTTTCATGTGTTCTAAGTATTAATGATGTTCGTAGGATTAAAAATTTTGGTAACTTAGCACTTTTGAAAATAAGACACTGTAAATGCTAGTTTATATACCTAAGGATGTTTTGGCAGCCTTATTTGAAAATTTGGATGTTTTTATAGTTGTTGATATTCTAGGAAAAATACCTAATGAAGAGGATTAAAAATTTCATAAACTGCTGTGGTTTTGCCTGATCAGGTTTATCTTGTCACAACATTAAACTCTATGTTTTGTTTCTACAGAATGACAAAGGGCAGATTCCAGCAGATGTGGTTCCTGATCCAGTAGATATGCCACTGGAAATGGCAGATGCAGCGGCCAGTGCAAAAGAAATCAAGCAGATATTGCTGGATGCAGTGCCTCTCTCCTGTGACATCTCAAAAGCCATGATTCCAAACTACGATCATGTCACAGGCAAGGCCATGCTTTTATCGCTTGGCCTGAAACTGGGAGATCGTGTTGTTATTGCAGGACAGAAGGTATGATGAGCAACCTGATACTACCCTCATAATTTCTGGACAGTCAATTTATTTACCCTTTTGGAGACATACCTCAAATTTGAGGGTCTAAAACACTTTCTGGAAGGTATGAACTCTGGATGGCAGTAAGGATCTAGTTACAGAAAGTAATAAGCTGAACAGTTATGTGTTAAAGTCACTACTATGAAAAGCTGTTTTGACAGGCACAGTCTGCATTTTATATCTGTAAACAATTTTTTAACAGTCTCCTATAGTATGTCAGCATGGCTCAGCTTTTATTAATGTTTTTGGTGTTGCATCAAAATGATGGTAAAATTTACAGATTACTTTGTGGGTTGCCCAGCTTTCAGTTATGCTTATGCATTTGTGAATTACCCCGATAGTTTCCAGAAGGCGGTAAAAGAAAACTTTAAATCTGCTTAGCCTGTAGCAACCCAGTTTCACTGGTGCAATGCAGCTAAAATCTTTGAAGCAGTCCTGTGCCAATGGGGTTGTTACACGGTTCTGTGGAAGTGCAAGAATGCAGCTAGTACTGGTCCAGCTCAAACGTGAGTAGCTTTTAAGAAGCTACCTTGCCAGACACATTTTAAAAAATGTATTTGAAAAAATGTAACATTGACATTGCAGTTAGTATTCATACCTTTTATTTGCTCTGATAGCAAGGGCTCTGAAATGATTTAAGAGTGCTAGAACTCTTACAGATTTCGGATGTTTTTTCTGGTAAATATTGAAGGCATTTGTGAGCAAAATTTTATGTTTGAGTAGCTTTACCTTTAATAATTTTTCTAGTATAACTTCAGATTTGTAATTGTCACAACTGAAGCATTCTAAAGTGAACTCCACTGAGAGTGCAAAGCAGCTTCCATTTTGTATTTTCATTTGGTGTATTCTTGAAATTGGGTCAGGAAAAGTGAAGGCATCGCGAGCTACGCAGAAGGCATTTTAACTGAATGACGTACAGGAAGCCACTTATTCTTTAAAGACAGAAGTTCATGGAAGTTTCTTTTACAGAAAGCCATAGCCCAGTGAAAGCTGGGGGAGATAATGTAACTGCAAGTTAATGGAGGCTTTATAGCAAGAAAGGGAAGAAACTAGTCTTCTTGTGTATATTTCCTCCAAGTAAGGCCCATAGAACTGTTTGTACTGTAATGTGCTTACCATCTATGGATAAAGCTTCCTGGGTTTGGTTACTTTTTTTTTTTAACCGAGTATGCTGTTACAGTGTTTTTTAAGAAGTTGTTGGAAGCTGTTTTTCTGCTGCCAAAGGCCAGCAGGGCTTTCCAACTAGTTTTTAAGGGAGCCAAAGCTGTCATATGGCAGGTGGGAAGGAGGAATGTGATTGTGCTTTTTGGTCTTCCTTTTCCGCGTCTGCTTTCCTCCGTTCCTTTCTTTGTGTGCGAGGAGCTGTTCTGCATTACTCCCACAATGTTTCCCATCCACTTTCTCCATTTGTCTGAATGGAGAAGTTGATCTCAGCCCTCTCTTCCCCTCCCCCTTGATACTCATAAATGTGTGCAGGGTGGAGCAAAAGTGAGAACAGGATGATGAAATGGTGCCAATTCTTAACCTCCTCTTGGAGCAGTTCTCATTTCCAGAATATGGAAGCTGGGATGAGGGCACTAGAATGGCAGCATTTTTACGAGCAACGTTTATGGATTCCTGTTCTCTTTCCTGCTTCTGCAGTCTCCTAATAGATGGGCTTTAATGAATCTGGAAAGCCAAACACAGTAGATGCCAGAGGGAAAATGGATTCCTCTCTTGATTCCTACTGCACCTGTCATTCTAGTTGTCTCACAGGGTAGGAAGCTGTCTGTGTAAGCAGGTGTTTATGTGTACATGACTTGGGGTCCCCCAGCTTCATCGGCTCCTGCCGTGCTAGATTGTATGTTATCTGAATGGACACTCAGTGAAATGTGAGTGCAGGGAAACCACCAGCTGGGAGAAAACTCTTCTCCTGTTCCTGCTGTGTTTCTCGTGTGCAAGAGGTCCTCTGCTCCTTGTTTGCATGAGTCCTAGGATTTGTGCAAAATTGGAGCCTCAGTTTTGCCATCTCCACCTCCAGTTTAAGACGCCTGCTGGTCTCTTCTCTCTGCTCAGTAAGTGCCCTTTGGCTGGTGCCTGTAGAGCAGAGGAATCTGTTAGGCCGCTTGGCCAAGCTTCCTCTGGCTGAATTTGATCTCTAGGTTGGTAGCTAAAAAGTCTGAGTCTAGATTAGTGTGATGTACCTGCCTGTAACAGTCAAGTTTAAAGCAGATCTTCAGAGTAAAAGAAGAACAGGCTCTGGGTCACATTTATTTCTTTACAGAACATTAAGAAAGAGTAGCTGGAAGGTTTTATAGTAAAGAAAAAAAAATGGTTTCCTGTCTGTTTACTCTCTGAGGGCTGGATTAGACAGTGAAGTCATAGTCAAAAATGAAGTAAGAGTCTTAAGGTCTATCAATGAGATAATGAAAACAGAGCAACTGAAAGATCAAAGGTTTTTATTACTAAAACTAATTTAAAAATAAAATTTAAAAATGAATTTAAATCAATGTTAAATGCATCTCTGTTAGTTATTCCTCCCCCCATTTGGTTGAAGTGTGTGAGCTTATAAGGTATGTTTGTGGAGACTGAGGTGCACCAGCAAGGCTGGTCTGTCTTGATATTCTTGATATACTTATCTGTTCAGAGTATATAGTATAGTATATATTGAAACGACAACAAAATGTTTAAAACATTTGGCTGGCTTTTGAAATTTTGTTTAATCATAAGGAAGGAATAAGACTTATGAATCTTTTCCAAAGAAAAAAATTAAGTATGCTCTGAAGTTTACCCTTTAAGCTTTGCTATATTTGTATACTTATATGTATATATTTATACAGACACAGATATATTTATAGAATTTTTTATCTAGTATTTCCATGGAATCTCCAGTTCAGCCAGATACCTAGCCATGATTCTGGAACTACTGTTGTGGAAAGGCACTGAAAGTAAAGCTTCCCGTTAGGCATGTACTCCTGTACCTTGCTGACTTGGAGCTGTATTGTACAGCAGTGCTTACTGTCTAATTCTTGTCTGTTATGAGATCTGTCAATAACCACTGCTTTTGTTTAATACAAAATATACACAGAAGGACTAAGACGTTTTGGAAAATGCATTGGCTGGCATTGAAGGATAGGAATGTCAATAATTGAGGGAGATTATGTTTGTATTTCTCTGTTTTGATCAAAAGCTTGGAGGTGACTTGCCATCTCCATAATCTATACTATATTCTCATGAACAATACTTGTTTAACAAAGTCATTCTGTGTTGATGCTCTTTGTGTTAGGTTGGTACATTAAGATTTTGTGGCACAACGGAATTTGCCAGTGGCCAGTGGGCTGGTGTAGAGCTGGATGAACCAGAAGGAAAGAACAATGGAAGTGTTGGAAAAGTCCAGTACTTCAAGTGTGCACCGAAACGCGGTATAACCTGTAATTTTTTTCTTAAATTTTTTAAAAACCTGAATTTAAAAAAAAGCGTTGGACAATATGAACCTTTTGGGAGCATAGAAACAGCTAACAAATTCTGTTGCTTTTCTTTGTAGTGGTTTATTTGTTTGGTTTACTGATTCTTTTAACTGTTCCTAGTGTTTTGGCTGCAACTATTTGTAAAACCACTGAAATAACCAACCAGTCAAAACTTCTGGTTATTTCCTTGAAACTGTGAGATCATTATCTTTCCTGTTTTTTCATCTATATTGTTGAAACTATTTTTTTGTGTTGTAACAATAATGGCCATGTTTCTTTACCTACTTTGTCTTCCTTTTTAAGAGATTCATGCTTGTAGTTGTTTTCTAACTTTCAGCTTGAGATATTTTAATTGATATTTCATGGACAGTCATGATATAAAAAGTCTTGTGTTTTGTAACACCAGAGACTGGATGTTACTGTTAGGACAAAAAGGAGATTCTAATCGATAGTTTTACTGACTTCCTGAATTACTCTGTTCATATTGCTTGATAAGCCTTTTGGTTTCACTGTCCATTTGAGCTAGCCCTTCCTACCCTACAAGTGCTCTGACAACATAGCAAGCTATGATTGTGGCTGAAAAAACCCTAAATTAATTGATGTAAGAGATAATAGCCTGAAAATTTTGTTACATTAATATTACCCCTGGTTCTTTTTTGGCACATACAATTTTCTCTCCAGGTATCTTTGCACCTCTTTCTAAAATAAGCAAGGCTTCTGATCACAGAAAAAGCTCTGTACGAAGTTCTTCCATGCGGTCTTCACCTTTGGTCAAATCCAAGAAAATAGATGTGACGCATGTAACTTCCAAAGTGAATTCTGGTGAGTATTTTCTTCTATGTTGAGAAAGGATAGAGAGATACTAATCTTTAAGAATTAGCACCAACCCTGTAAATCTTTGTATTAAAATACTTGTTTGAAATTAGTTCATCACTTGGGATGAGAAGGTGATAGCCTGTAAACTGGTACTGGAAGGACATTGTGTGTAGCTGTATAGAGATTTGATGTGCTATGACAGGTTATAGTCTTTACATATTCTCTAAAGAAAAAAAAAAAGCTCCCCACAACATTTATTCTTGAGCCATTAAAGTAATTTCTGATTGGCTGTGACACCAGTTAAATGTCTAAACTTAATGTGATTCCATTTACTAAGATCTTCTTGGGTAACTTGAAACATCTCACTAAAATAGTGAAAATCTAGAAACTAATCTATATACACCTTTATGTACAGAAATTGAAGAAATTTAATTTATATTCTGGCAAAATTATCAAGGAACTGTTTAACCGATTGTATTTTATCTGCCAATTAAGTTATCTGAGTAAAACCAGATGCAAATGAGAAGAGAAAGGATGTCCTGGTAATACGGTCTCAGTCTACTGATTGGAGTTACAGGCTCAGTCCCTGACTCTGGTTTAGTTTCTTAGTAATTTACTCGAATTACTTAATCCTTCTGTGTAAGTTCCCTCCTTGGGAAGTTAGAATTATGCATCTTTTCTGTCTGTTTAGTTTCGAGGGTGTTTGGAGTACAGACTCTTCCCTGCTGTGTGCAGTGCCCACCATGCATAATCTGGCCCTGTGTCTGGCTGACTACATAATAATGTCGTTAAAAGAAATGCTAATGTAATATATTTGCCTTTTGAACCCTGTTTAGGTGACTCATACTAAGGTGGCACAGCTTAAGGGATGGAAGATACGCATACATTCTCATCAAATTTACTCAAGCACCCTATAACACTACACACTTTTACCAGTAATACGCAGGGTATAGAAACACTGCCAGGCTGGTGGAAGAAGAGATGCATTTTGGCAGCATTTTGGATGACTTATGTAACTCTTCTCTATGTAGATTGAGGGCGAAGTAAGCTTTAACTATGTGTGTTTACAATTAGCACAAGATCTAAGCTATTTATAAATGGTCATCTTGCATAAAAAGCTTCTCAGAATAATCGCTTTGTTAGGAGTATAGCTCAGGAGCAGATCTAAGCTGACGTTCTCTGTTAAATATTTTTCAATGTTTGATTTAGTTTGTTGTGAACTGTTTGTAACTCATTAAACTATAATGGAAAGGACTGTTTCCTTTGTCACAGACGGTGTGTTCCAGACAGTTTAGCCATAAACCGCCTTTCCTGCCACAAAGGTGCATTTGTGTCTTTGTAAATTTTACACATTTGATACTTTGCTTTAGGTAAAAATCAGTGAGTTATGCATCACCTGCCCAGCAGAGCTTACATCCACTAACAGTAATCTGGAAGCTGCCGTTTGTAAGATGTTCTTGTGTTGAAAGGTCCATTAGAATTAACGCGCCTGGCTGATTCACTGTCTGGAGTGGGAGGATAAAGCTGCAAAGGCAGAACTTTGTTTTGCAGTGTTTACGTGCATCACCAGATTACATTTCTTTCCTTTAAACTTCATCCCTGCAATACAGTAGTCTGTAATGATCCAAGAAAAATTAGTATGCTTTTTGTAGATATGGTTATAAGCTGCAAAGTAAAATATAATGCTGTATAGAGATTTTCAAATTTGATTTGTTTCTACTGGATTTGAATAACCCATCAGATTGATGATAATAGGTCTTTTTCAAGTTTTTAGGAAAAGGATTACTAAGATCAAGTTGAGAAATGTGTTATCAGTCACAAACACTATTTTTTTGATCTGATGCCTTAATAGCTAAACCATAAAATTTTGGAAAATACAGTACACTGGCAAACTAGTTCAGTCCCTGTAGCTGAATTAAGCCAAGAGATGTAGTTAAGTAAAAAAGATGTGATTTTTCTTTCATGACAGGGAGGGGATAAATCATAGATAAGCTTGTTCTTCATTGAGTTAGGGTAGGAAACTGTCAGAAATGCAAAATGACTGTTCACAAATTATAACTTAGGTGGCAGTACTAGTTCATATGCCTATCTCAACATTGCTGTTCTAAGAGTGAGGCTCTTAAAAATCGTATTGGCATACGTACTTCATTATTTGTAGACTGAAGGAAGATTTGGTCTCAAATCTCTCTCTCAAAACTTAATTGTGTAATCTTTAATGCAGAAATTGTGAAATTAATACTAGTGAATGGTATATCTTAAGTACTATAAAAGTGAATGTTGTGTGTATAATAGATGTAAATGTTTGAAAGATTTAAGTGGAACTCCTTCAATATAAACATTACTATTTTGCAGACAATTTGTTTGGCAAGATTGGACTGTTTTAATGTGTTAAGGGGTTTAACATCTGTGCTTATCCATCAAAACAGTTCTGCAGTCTTGTTTTACCCATTTATCAAGAGTCTAAGGAATTGTACAGTTTTATCCGTTTTGTCCATGCATTCGTAAATCTGTCCAATTGTTTTCATACATGACTTTCCTGTAAAGTTACTGTTCACTGTTAGGATGTATATATTTAATTGTATATATTCTTTCTACAGGCCTACATATGGCAAAAAAAGACAGTGTTTCTGAAACCAACTTTATGACTGCTAACAGGCGAAAAACTGTATCTGCAAAAGACGGTAAGTAATTTTTTTTTATTTTTTAAAACCTTGAGAAAAATTTTGGGTAGGGCAGAAGCAGTATTATTACTGCCTTACCTCTGTAACAGTCCTGTATCTACACCATAAAAAAAGTTGCCTTGCCTGTCTGTATTCAAGTCCCAAGCAGGCTGTACACATTTAGTTTAGTAGGAGTAATTTGTGTGGATATTTGGTTGGCATTCTGTGTTGGTTTGGTAACAGCTTCTATCCATATACATGGACAAGAATATAGACAAGCCCTTAAAGCTAAAAGCTGTCCCTTAGTAAATGATGTTACAGAGGATCTGCAGAATTACCTTCTTAGGTTTCTGAGGGAGACCTTTTGCCCTGTATCATTACTGCGTAGATTTTGATGAAGAACTGTGCATGTATTCTGTTGGCGTTTTTATTGTCTGTATGTTCAAGCTTGTATAATAAACTGTTATCATCTAACAGCACTTAACAGTCTTGGCATTGTATCATGGAAGACTCATAATAACAAGCTTCAAATATGAAAAATGAAACTCTAGCTTTTTAAAAAGTTCCTTTTACATATGAATCATTCTCTGCAATTATCTAGTTTCAGAATTGGATAGTGACTTCTACTGCATCAGTATTTTGTTTGCTGAACTTTAAACATAAAGGGACCTTGCTTTCAGGGGTGTCTTTAACAAATGGTAAAAATTAGGTCTCCTTTGATGTTTTGTCTATAAAATCATACTCTAAGTGTTCGTAAAAGCAGTATTTCTTTGAAATAATTTGAAGTGGGAATTTGAATATACCTTCTTTGAAGGAAAAGCATTTTTTTAGATCCTCTGTCAGTGAACAGTTGTGAGAAAGACACTTGGGGAAGAGGCTAGCGTAAGGTATTTAAGCACTGTCCTGTATGATACATTCTCAGTGGTGAGCTAAAGAACTTGTGTAGACAGAGATTTCCAACATTTTGTTCATGGAGGGCACTTAATGGCTTGGTCTTCAGGTTCTGGTCACACAATGAAATTATTTGGCAGGACAGTGTGTCAGTTTGATGGATACAATATAATATCTGCAATTAATAGGACCCCAAAGGCTTTGCAGGCTTTACGTGATGTGGAGTGAAGCCTCATTTTGGGATTTAGTGGTTTAGATGATACTGCTATAAGGCAGGTGCAGAACCTTTAGGAAAATCCAACATCTAAGTAGCTGGCAGTGGTTCTTTGGCAAAGGCGGTGGCTATTTCAGCTTGAGGTTTTTCTGGGGTTTGTGCTGAGTCTTGTAATATTTTTTTTTTCAAAAATTTTTTTTTTTTGACAGAGTCTGTTCATGAAATTTGCAGATGATGCCTGGCAGATAGTTGAGTGGTTTAATATTAATAAATCCCACGCCCCCTGCCCCCCAACCCTTGACAAATTGGAAAAAACATCTTGGGGGGGAAAAAAGATGCAGAAAAGTAAGGAGAACTACAAAGTTATATATATATAGTAAGGCTGAAACAGTCAACTGTATAAATACACCCTGGGAGTGACATGCCTGGTAACAGTTTGTAGAAAAGGACATGGGGATATTGAGTATTACACGGTAAACATGGGTCACCTATGTCATACTGTTGCAAGACGGGAAACATACTGGAATGTATAAAAAGGAGTGTCAGCTGTGAGATACATGAAGCGACCTGGATGCTTTACTTGGCATGAGTAAGGCCTCAGCTGAAACACTGCATTTAGTTTAGACACTGCATTTCAAAAAACATGTGAATCATCACATGGAGAGAATTCCGAGAAGACACCACAAGAACTGGAGGTATAAAACATGACTTAGGAGAAAAGACCGTTGGAATTTGTGTTGTGTGATTAAAAAGACAGAAGATTAAAGGGGTAAACCAGGAAACTTTCAAATACAAAGAACAGGATAGCCCGTTCTGCATGTGTAATGAGAGTAAGAAATCTTGAGCTAAAACTGTGGTAATTTAGGTTTATATTAGAGGGAAAAACCCCTTTAACAGTACAGATAATTATGTGGTGATATACATTGTTGAGGAAGTCCGAAGATCTCCGCTATGGGAGGTTTTTAAGAACAGGTCAAACACTCACCTGTCAGGAGTGATCTAACAAATAGTTGTTTTGCCTGATGGAAGAGGAATTGATTATAGGACCTGCTGAAGTCCCTTCTGCTCTTCCTTCTCCCGCCCCATGATTTCCCACAAAATGAAGCATCTCAACGACTGGTTTAGTTTCAGCAGCTTTGGTGGTGTTCATGTGAAAGTGGTAGGTGGCCTGACCTCCAGTGAATCCATCGCTGGACTGACTTCTAAATATGGACTTGCAGTATGTGTTCACAAATGCAAGCGTAAATTTATACCTTGGACTTGGAGTTGAAGTTTGCCTGTTTAGTCACCATTTATTTAGTAATTTGCATTTTCTTCATTGTAGCATAGCTGCAGCCAGTATCTGAGAGTCTTTGTATTTCTGTGTCCAGATACCTAAGCTTTTGCTTTGACCCACTGCATTTGCCTTTCTACAGTTCTTTACTGTTTTGCCAAATTGGAGGATTAAATTATATTGAAGACGCTAACCCTGTGTCGATATCAAGGTGCTTTGCGAAAACTAGTGAATTAAGCCTCTCAGAGTTCTGGAAAGTTCGATAAGCAATATTATCTTCATTTTCCACACTGAGAAACTGAGGCATAGACATGTCTTGCTGTACCTGCCTCTCTTGCTGTACCTTCCTCACTTTGGGCAGAAGGTGGTAGGAAACGGGAGAACTGGGAGAGCCTTGAAAAGGAAGGAGGAAAGCCGAATGTAAGTCTTATCGGACAGTTTAGACATCAGGGTTTGCAAATGGAGATAAAAGTGATTTATTTCCCATTCTTATTTTATAGTACAGATTTTAATATTAATACAGTATGTAATGGAATATAGTAGGCTTTAATCCAGACAATAATTCACTCACATAATATCACCTTCCTTCCACTTTTCATCAAATCTTTAATAGGCTGGATGCTGAAAGTGTGGTGGTATGATCTCTTATTACTAAGGCTCCCATATTTTAATAAATATGCTTGGGACTGTTTAGAAGAACTTTCATAGAGTAATAAAGAGGTGGCTTCCTCTTCCAGCACTCAGCTATCACCTTATTCCCAAGGCAGGGTCAGATGTACCTGTGTCATTCCTGACAGGTGTTTGTGTAAATGCTGCTTAATGACTTCTAATTTTGGCTCTTTACTTTGTATTCTGCCCATCATGGAGAACAGATAATTTCCTTCTTACAGAAGCTTTCCCTTCTGCTTAACCTGTCCTTTTCCAAATATGATCTCTGAAGGACTATTTCCATTTATGTCTTTTAGGTTTTCCTGGGTATAGCAGCTCTTCCTCTTCTACTACCTCCTTGGAAGGCAAACAGAATTACTCCAAGAAGCGGAACTCAACTAGCAGCAATAAAAAGGCGGTGACTCGCGTGTCTTCTGCCTCATCTAAAATTGGTGCTGGTACGGTCTGTTTTATTGAGGTGTATTTTCACAGGTGGGAATTTACTGCTGTTTTGAGTGCTTATGTAGAACTACTTGTGCCGTTTCAGAATCTGAGATAGTTCAAGACAGACACTTGGGAAGTAGTTTAACCATAAACTTAAGCTTGGCAACTTTTAAAAAAAATTTTTGGAACATCTTCAAGATGAAAAGTGTTCTTGTAGTTGGTCACTGTACCTTTCAACTGCAGAGAAAAGGCTGTAGTCCACAGTTTTTCATGCTGAAGCAAAGCAATTCTTTGTCTAAGCAAAATTTGTGGTGTGTTGTCATGTGTTGAAGGTCACTATGTTAACATTAGATACTCTATTTACTGATCATTTGGCTTACTATTGAAGACTTTCTTAAATTTTAAAGATGTAAGGTCACTAATTTTAGATCTTGTTCTTCTGTTGAACAGGGTTGTATAGTTCTTCTCCAGCTACGAGGAAAAATCCTTTTGATGAAGGAGAAATTCAGGTTGGAGACAGAGTACTGGTGGTAGGACAGAGGACAGGCACTGTTAGATTTTGTGGGACAACAAAATTTGCACCAGGTATTTGCAATACTCTTTGTGCATGTTTAGAATCAATATGGAATAGCTTACATGTGAGCGCATGAACATTGAAAGAATTCCATCTTTTTCCTCACTGTCTACATAAAAATTCTAATTTTACTGGTTTGTTTCAAAGTTCTTTCTTTCTCCTGTGTTTCATTGAATGTTTTTTACTTCAGTGCAACTGCCAGAAAAAAAAAAATGGTTTAAAATGTGACTTTTACTTGTCCACTAACATGGCTTAATTAGGAGAAATATTTTGATGTTGAAATTGTAGGTATTGTTACAAAGCTTTCTGAAAATCCTCAGTTTAGTCTCCAAAGTGATATATAGTTTATTGAGATCATGTCTTTACTCCTTACTTTCTGTAGTAAGCCTTTTTGACACAGCTCATCTCTTGTAATACTGGTACTCTTATCATGTCATATACCTGTCTCATTCTTATCTTCTTGGCACCTTTAAGAGGGTAATTGTGAACATTTAAATCTTAACTAACAAACCTTTAGGTCACAGGACAGATGAAAAGTTACAAGCGTCTCAGAAAGCCCCAAACCCTAGCACCATTTTCTCATCCTTCTCCCTTTCAGCTTCTCCCTCCCTTCCCCTTGCTAAAAACACATTGTAGTGAAGCCAGGTGTTTTCAAACGGAAGCTAGTTGTTCTGTATTCTGGAAACCAATTTCTGAATACTGTTTTTTTGTAACCAGATTCTATGTTCTTTACGTCTTTGTCTATAATCTTATTGCAAGAGTAATGCAAAACCAGTTCGTAAGTATTGGTTAAGTGAGGTCCATTTGATTGATACGTAAGCGGCAATACTCTCTCTTGACACTTGGTGGCATCGATATTTAAAAAAAAAAAAAGTTAGAATGACAGAATGTAAGACTGTGGTGCCAAGCTACGAGCTTTTTTCATTCTTGCCCCTTTCCCCAATTTCACTGTAGCCAGTCCTTGCTTAAGGTACTGCGATTAACTGACGCTGCTGCACTTCAGTGTGATCACTCTCACCTTCATGTTGTTGCTTACAAGTAAACCATGAGAAAAGGACTGGTTTTCCAAATACACTGTGACAAGTGTGAAATCAGAAAGCTGTTGGACAGTGTTAAGTCTCCTCCCTCTCCACTCCAAAGTAGGGAACAAAATTTTTTGGAGAAAAACATGGTATTGTAAGAAGCGAGGACGGAGAGATGACAGATCTTCACTATTTGCAAAACCAGTAATTTATAGAAAATGTAACAAACAGATGCATTTTTAAGTATTTCAATTTTAATATGTATCAAAACCCTGGGAGTTACCCAAAGTTTATTTCTTTTTCTGCAATGCAGATCTTCCTGCCTTTAGAATTAAAGAAAGGGGAGAACTTCTGACGTACCGAGCCCTTCTAATTCATAAGCTGTCATTCCTGAGTTTCTTGAGCTGATAATTAGAATTACCATTTTATCCAGTGCCTTAGTACCAAGTGACTTGAATTAAATTTTGAATCTTTTGGGGATGGATAGCATAAGGACCGCTAATGGAGTATGAAATTTAGCACCTTTACATAATTAGCTCACATTTATCACAGGTTATGAGTGATCAAGCTTATTAACATCTTGATGCCTATTCAGTGTTCTGTATGAGATAAATTGCTGGCCAGTTCTGATTCTTACACCCTTCTCTTGCTATCATACAACCAGCCTTGCAATTTGTATTAATTATAACTTGCTAGATGGAGAGAAGGAATGAATTAATATAAAAACTTTAATTTTACTGTTGATGATCTCAGATGAGGCATAAACCATGCGCTCAGAGGATCTAAAGAGGGAAACTTGAACCACCACTGCTCTTTCTGGTCTCCTTTTTGTCAAATAGCCACTGTTACATTCGGTAACGTTCCATTTGGCTTTAGTATACATATCAAAGGTTTCACCTTTTCTATATTAATTCAAATGTCAATAATTTTCTTGAAAGCATATAAAAATGCTGAGACAATTATCTTTAGATTTATTCTGATAGAAATTTTTGCATAGTTACATAGTTATTTTATAATATATATATATTATCTAGACAGTTTCTAACTAGAAACTCTTTTCCTTGATGTGGGTGAATGCCAACTGTACCAGCTGTCTAGATGAAGAAAAGCCTGTGGTGTTTTGTTCAAAATACCATGATTTTACTGTTTTGAAATGTAGGATTCTGGTGTGGAATTGAATTGGACAAGCCTCACGGGAAGAATGATGGTTCCGTGGGAGGCGTTCAGTACTTCAGTTGTCTTCCCAGATACGGTATATTTGCACCACCATCTCGTGTGCAGAGGTAAGCACTGAAGCTGTTTTAACATTTGTGTTGCCAAATGCTTTCTTAATACATTTCCAGTGGGAAACAAAGTTTTACAGCAGGTATGGAAGAAATAAATGTTTTCTTCTGCTAATGGAAGTTTATAACATCCATTAAAAACCTGGTGGGTTTTAGATCAGCTTTTTGAAAGCAGAGTATAAATTGGAAATGCAGCTCCCCATTTCTCTTGCAGCCACTTCCAGTATTTTCATTCCAGGGCCTCTGTTTCTGATCCAGTCTGTGTTCATTAAACCTTACTTTCATGACCCAACCCTGATGTGCTGGCTTAAATTTGGTTATATAAGGAAGTTGTCCTTGGACATGACTGGAAATACTATTCTCATTCCAGCTAACTGCACAGAGGAACCAAAGCATCCACCACTTTGTAGTCTCTTTGTTAGGTTTCAGGAAGAACATCTGAGGAGTATTGTGCTCTTTCCTCCTGCATTTATATCTAGTTACTCTGCCAGACATGTTCTTGCTTTTCTTTCCCTGAATATGCTAGCTCAGGCAAACTGTTAAAGAACTTGCCTCAAAATTATACATGCTCTCTTGCTGAGTAAAAGGCAAGTAACTTGAATAAACTAGTTTGCTCCAGGCACCTCTTGCATACCAGCCTGATTACAACTGAAATGTTAGTGTCTCTTGGGGGTGGATGGAGAAGGCAAAGAATCAGCACTTAATCAACATTTGACAAGAAGGACTCCAGCATTACGTTTGTTCAGAGTTGAGTTGAAATTACTTCTTTGTTGTGTTATTGCTTTGCAGGCTAACAGGTTCTCTGGATTCTCTCGCAGAGACTTCGTCGAGTAAAATAAATCACACTTTTCCAGGTAGGAGCGTAAGACACGCTCATTTGGCTCGGGTAGCCTACCGCAGGCTACCATTCTACCACCAGAACCTACTGCACAAAGCCCACTTCTCAGAGAGCACAACAGATTTTCAAGAAACCCAAATGCCAGCCAATAGTCTGGCTGGTCCCTTCCTAAAAATGTAGCCTGCAGCAGGAACTGTGGAGTACTATGTTGTTATTAACCCTATATGGGCAGAAATAATTATGTCAGAGTTAAGATTGTTGACACTCTTCCCTTATTACTGTATGGCATTCTAATCAGAGTTATACCATAAATTGAACCTGCACCTTAATCTAAATTGACATTGATAAAGGGATCAGTGTAGGGAGGGGTCCACATGAAATTACTAAAACTTCTGTGAGATACTTGAAATAGTTATTCTTCTTTTTCCTTACCCAAGCTTTTTGTGAAAAGGCTGTTTCCAATTACCCTTGTTTGGTTTGTTTAATTTCATTTCTGTCCTCTCTGTGAATTTGAACGTGTTATGAACACTTACTTTCATGAGAAGTTTTGTCACTTAATTTCCAAATTGGAGGGGAGAATGTGTAGCAAATGTAGTGGAAGCAGTATAAAAGAAAACACAAAGAATATGAGTTCGTAAGGGTTTGTTTGTTTTTTTTTTTTTTAAGAAGTCTTACACAGCTTATTAACCTTTCCACTTAGGTTTTAGACGCAGTCTAAGCACCACTTCTGCATCTTCACAAAAGGAGATAAACAGAAGAAACTCCTTTGTCAGGTGAGTGTTTTGAGTTTAAAATGTTTTCGTGAGCTGGCTGTTAGCTCTACTGTTTCTTGTTCAAAAGAAAATCTTTATGCATGTGTAGTATCTAGACCTTTACATGTTCATTTTTTTTCCTTCTAAAATGGACCAATTAGACTATTTTTCTGTGGGTATCCAGGAGTATAGTTCTTGCATTCAGATTGGCGTTAAAATTGTCTTCCAGTTGTTCATTACTGCATATTCTCCAAATTCTTGTTTTTTCACACAGCTGGGTGAAGTTCAGAGAGTCTTGTTAAAGGACTTCACTTTGTCCTGGTGATTCTGACTGACGCTGGCACATTAAAAGTTGTTTTGGCTAAACTCTTTCCAGCCCCAAATAAAATGCTTTGTGCTGCTTAACTTACCAGTGCTATAACCTACGGTAAATATTGTAGATCCTATCATCAGGTGAAAGAAAATTGATTTTCCAAGTATTTCAGACTGCCACGTGTACTAGCCTGTTAATGTTATTACATGTTTTGCTAGTGACATGAGATCAAACCAAATTTTTTTAAAAAGGGATTTGAGTTTTTTTCCCATGCACTTCACTGAATTACAGATTTGCCCTGGATGTTTTGTAGAAAAACAGACTTTTTTTTTTCCTAACTAGATCCAAGAGCTCTGTGTTACGGCGCAGCTGGAGTAATACCACTACAGCTAACGCTGAGGGACCAGTGAAGCTGCACGAAGGCTCTCAGGTTCTTCTGACCAGCTCCAATGAAATGGGGACAATCAGGTACATTGGTCCTACAGACTTTGCACCAGGGATATGGCTCGGACTTGAACTCAGAAGTGCCAAGGGAAAGAATGACGGCTCTGTGGGGGAAAAGCGCTATTTCACCTGTAAGCTGAACCACGGGGTCTTAGTTCGACCTAGCAGAGTAACCTATCGTGGGATTAATGGGGCAAAACTTGTAGATGATATTTGCTGAGCCAGAATGTGCTCATACAATAGGAAATAAGTATTTTAAAGCACACAAGAACCCCATCTAGAATGCAAACATTTTTTTAAAATTAATAAATCTGCATTTGCATTTTACATATATATAAGTATATATGTATATGTGTGTATATATAATATATATTTATATATATATAAAAATATATAGAGATAAAAAAAGTTCATTTACATTAAGAAGTAAAACCACTATTCTGTTTCTCTTTCCCAGCACTTGCCTGGGAAGGTTATTGCAAAAGCATCTTGGGTTTGAGATGCTGTGTTATTTGAATAATGTCCCAGTTAGAGAATGCGAGCATCTCCAACGTTCTCTAAAGTTGCTTTGTGATTCATGCCGTATTTAAACGATTTTCCTCTACGTAGTAATGAACTGATAGTGCTTTGTGCATTGCCTGCTTTTGACAGAGGAGGTGGTTAATGAGTGACATTAGTCTGGTTACCAGGCACTTTGTCAATTCCAATACCAGCTGCTAGCAATAAGAAAGAAAAAAAAAAAAAAAGACCCCTTTTTCAATCAGTTGTGAAGTATTTTTACATTTTATCATTCAGATCCTTCCTCTTCTTTCCCCCTCCTATTCTCCCCTCCAGAACGCAAAAGGGCTGATAAAATACAAGGAGTTGCAGTTATCCTAGTGAACAGCAGCAATTAAATAAAAAGCCTTTAAAAAGCACAAATATGCTGCATGTCAGTCTATAGTAAAAAAAAGCACTTTTTGTTGTATGCATTTGTAGAAAGAGCTATATATAAGAGGCACTCTTTAAAATAATGCACTTTGCACTCTCCTGGAGAGCTTTCCCTCATTTTTAAAGACTTTTTTTGTTTGGTGTGCTGTAGGCTATGAGTATCACAGTTTTTAAATGCAAATAAACCCAGAGTGGAACTATACATAATAGCCTCATCATAAATATTCAGTCTGTATAAATACAGCATGGTAATTCCTGCCAGTGGTATGGATTATATGCAGGGTTTTCAAGCAAGCTATTAACATTATTTGATTTGTTTGTGATACATGTTTCTTTTTGTTTCCTTCAGAACAGTTTCCAGTATAAATTTCTTGTCTAAGTCTTATGATAAATTAAGGATAGTTTTAGGTGCAGCTTTGTTAGACACCTTGATGTGACATTATTTGCATATCAGCCTTTTAAAAAACCACCTAATATTTTGTCCATGTTTTAAACATATAATATATTTTAATTGCTCAGCATATGTAGACATTATCTTATCAGGATGGTTTTGTGTTCCGGAACAGTCATTTTATTCTTAAATTATCTGCTTGCTCTTACCTACTTGAAGAAGTGACACTTTAAATTACATCATAATATCCTATTTTTAGACAGAATTTTGCTGCTGTTACTTTCTTTTAAATATTGCTGTAGCTATTTTTCCTGAGTTGTATTTAAAATAATGCCTATTGTATTCTAACTTATGGGAAATTTTAATTGAATTTAAAAGCTGTAAATTTTGAATGTAAAAAAATTAATGCTTTATATTTGAAGGTGCAGATATTCAGTGATGTACTAAACTTTACTTTGTCCAATATCTGTTTCTTGCTGGTATTAGTAAAATGGAAACCCCAGTGAATGGTATGGCAAAAAGAATTTTCATTAGGTTGTTACAGAATGTACATCCTCTCACTTCTGTTCTTATGTACAAATTAGGCAAACAGGATACAGCATGGAACAGCAGCTGTAGAATATAAACCAGAAGGTTTTGTATCTCGTAGTTATGCGGTACAGAACTGCCAGTTGTCAAACAAAGCGTTTGTACAGCACGTTTCACTGGTTTGTCCCAGCCTTGCACTCCTGGGTGGGCAGTTTAGTTTCTGTGATGAAACACTCATTATCAGAAATGCTGTTTTTCCTGCCTGACAAGATGGAATGGATGTAGCTGCTTTATCTGACAGGTAGCTGGAGTCCTTCAGGAGGTACGCGGGGGAATAAGTGTGTGGGTAAGGCAGCAAGCTCAGGCAGTTTGTTATAGTCACACCATTTCTGTGTGGCACATCTTGCACAGATGAAGGAATATATGGGAATAACCTCTTTCCAAGACTTTTCTGATTCATGGGTAACTCTTTTTCTCCAGGGGTGTCAGGCTGCACCTTCCACAGCTCTGTAGCTGCCCCCAGTTCAGCTGGAAGTGGGGTCTCAGTGGCCTGGGCTAACAAAGACTGCAGGACTTCATTGAATCCTGTCTGATGGGTAGAGAAGAGGGCACAGATACTATCTGAGCAGTGGTGTAGTGTGCTTTCCCTTCAACTTTGGCTTCAGCTAGCTGCACCTTTCTCCTGAAAGCTCTGGCTATAATCAGCTAGAGCAGTGTAGGTTAGAGGAGCAAGTCAGGACTGTTATCGCTATGGAGCCGTTTTGGTAGCACTGAATCTTCTGCAAGGAAGCAAGAAGCACTGTAAATTTATGCAGCCTGAAACAGAAATAAATCAGTCCCTCCATTCCAGAAAGGATTACTGATGGCTGTCTTCAGGTTGGTGATGTGAAGGGATTTGCGCTTCCCTAAATCCAAGGTAAGTTGCCATAATCCTTTTCTCCAACTCTTGCAGGAGGACGCTTCGTGTTGTAAAAAAAATTCTGAAAATAACTGGCAGTGAAGTTTGAAATTAGGTGCTGTGCTGAGGTCTGTATGATCATAGCCCCAGACTGGTTAGAAAAAAAGACAAATGATCCTCAAGTCCCTATAAACCATATAAATAAAATATTATCTGTTTTATAAATAAATAAACAGATGGTCCCCAGCAATTCTGTGCTGCCTGTGCAGACTTTGAGGCTTGTCCTTGTTGCACAGCATGTCTCTGGGGTCCAGTTTCAGAAAATGTACTTCTTCAGTGCTCTCAGCAATGAAATCTTTTGAGCTTAGTTGGACACTGGGCTGGAAAGGAGAGGTCACAGGTGTGACAGGAGGAGGAAAACTTTCTTGAGGTGTTCCAGGATGGAGAATTCATTTCTAGGGAGTTCAGTCCAGTTGGATTCAGTGATTATTTTGCAGATGTTGACAGTAATGGTTTTCTGGGCAGGGTGCCTGTGCTTTTTAAGTGTTGCTATCCGGCAAGATCTGAGGCACAACAATCCAAAATTGGCACTGCAGATTTGCAAAACATAACCTAGTTTCTCTGACAAGTTAGCTCTGTTACCTGTGAGAACGTTGCATAGGGGGCTAGTCCAGCACTTACGTCATGGCTTTTACAGAGTTCAAATTTTGCAAAGACTTGTCAAACACCAGGTAGAAACTGAAACTGTGTCCATGAAAGCCACATAGCAGAGTACCCACCTGCATCCTTTTTCCTGCCTCGCTGCAGACAGACAATTCTGGAAAAAATGGAAATTATAGCAAAGATTGCCAGCCAGTGCCAGATCAAAACCGTTATGTGATGGCTGTCTGGTGACTAGCTCTACTCCTAGAAGAGCACAGGAGAGAGCTCCCTTTTCAGTTAAGACAGGCAAGAACCAAAGCGTGGGGGAAATGGAGGGAGAGAAGAGGTGCCTGCCAGATACCTGCTCAGGAAAAGTCTTGTTAACTAAACCACAGCACTGTCCTGCAGGAGAATAAGCATGTGGATAAACAAGTGAAGGAGAATAAGGTTTATAGGTAAGTCAGTCCTAATTTCAAGGACCATTTCTTGAGAAAGCAGCTACCTCTGGCATAGGAGTGGTACAGGGAAGGGAGAAAAGTGAGCATTTCGGGGCAGGAGCTACCTCTTCCTATCTTTGTCACAGGACTCAGTACTGGCACTCCACTGTACAAAAACACAGCTCATAATTAGACCTACTCAAAGTCCATGTCCAGACCCAAAGAAAAATGCTGTGTTAGGATATAAACATTTAGGAATGAAAATACCCAAATGCTCTCTTCCACCATATACTTTGTTCTCTTTTTATACTGGCCAGTTTCCTGTAGGTAAAAGCCACCCTTGGTGTTTTGTAGTAGGAGGAACACCACCTTTCTCTGTAAGAAGCTTGGAGGTACGACATTTGCAATGCAAACAAGTCTTAAACACACTGCTGCTAGCCAGAAAGGTGGCTGTCTCGGTTTAACATCACACCTGCTCCTTTGTGTGTTGGTGTACCTTAATACTTCTGTAACTTTACCAAGTAAAAATTGATGTCCAGAGACCTCCCTCTGACATTGATCCAATCATTACACAGCCCAAGACAGAGAAAGCCAGCTACAGTCATTTTATTTGTCTTCATGCCTTGTGGTTCACTACACTTGTTTACAATACAAATACACTAGTCAATACAAAATACTCAATGACCATATATTAGTATTTTTCTTTATAGTATCCCTGAAGTGCACAGGCCCTTCCTTTATAAACAATGTTGCATAAACTGCTGTACATGAGACAGACACTCCTATAATGAAGCTTGTTACTAAAAGAAGCCAGATGCAGACAATTTGGACATTTTCCTGTGATGGGTTTAACTTTGGGACAGACAAACAGTGATGTCTTTGCTGCTGTGAAAGGCTGTTTTATGCTATTCCTATGTCAAGGTTCTCGTCACCCAGAAGATAGGCTCAGTAACAGGAGCAGACATGCAAATTCAAACCCTTCATAGCCTGTTTCAGAGCTCTTACATCGTGCAGCGTATGAATGACTGCGCCCAGCGGTGCTGCAGCTGCTCTCACGCTGAGCCCGCGTCCTTTGGTGAACACAGGGGGAGGGAAGCCGCTGGACCCGCGATACTACACCGCTGCGAAGGGCTGACTTGGCCCTCGTGCTTTCAGCCTGCGGTACCTGTACCTCCCCTCGCTACAGCAAAGTCCCTCTCCCGCTGCCACCACTCCTTCCACTGCTCCTCGAGGAAGCAGAACCAGCCAAACTTCTTGCCTCTCTTCATTTCCAGGCACACAATGGAGAAACAAGGTTCAGTAGCAAAAAGGAAGATGAAGGGGCCACGGGAAAGGTAGATAAACAGGCATCCCAACTTAGTTTACCCTCAGCAGCTTACAGAATCAGAAACCTACCTAACATCTATAGGAAACAGGTAACATCCACATGGAAATAAGCCATTTTCAGAGCATGAGAGTGGTAGCACAGGATTTTCCCAGTCGTGCTTTACATCCTGTAGATCATACTGCTTCCCGCTTTTCCACTGTAGAGTGAGGAAGACACATAAGACCAGAATGTAAATATTGCCAATGAAAAAGATTAACAGTCTTAAAAACAAGTTCCTTAAAAAAATTCACATTGTCTCAATAAGCGACATTCTAAAAAAATAAAATTCATAGACAAAAATGGGTAAGAGGGTTAAAATAACTTGGGATTTTTTTTCTCCTACAACACTGTAAGCCCAGCGTGAAGTGGTTTAATAAGGGAATTTGGGATTTACACA
This sequence comes from Aquila chrysaetos chrysaetos, assembly GCF_900496995.4. Classification (NCBI taxonomy): domain Eukaryota; kingdom Metazoa; phylum Chordata; class Aves; order Accipitriformes; family Accipitridae; genus Aquila; species Aquila chrysaetos. The sequence continues at coordinate 4,490,334 of NC_044016.1, forward strand.
TGCCAGGGTGCTTTGGTGTGGTGAGCTCATGGTGACTTAAGCCCCTTCTGTTCCCTGCAGCTCTAAGAACTGAACAGGTGAATCTTTCTAGACACAGAAATTAAAAATTCCTAGTTCATGACTGGACAAAATGCTCTTGCTAATGGTGTACAGCTATAGGAAATGTGCTAGAATGAAACAGCTAGAAACTGGAACAGAAGAAACATGAACACAGAACGCTTCCAGATGTTGTAAGAGAAATGCTAAAATAAATTCAATGAAGTACCTTGTACAGAATTCAAGCCCCAGTGTCCTTACAACTGCGTTAATTAGCTCTTTACCACACACACACAGAGTGTATAACCTCTGAACTGCAGTCTGTTAGCTCTACCCCAGCACGCAAACCCCAGTTTCTGTTGTTTCCCTCTGCCCCTCCTTGGACTGTCCCTGGGAAAGCCCTTGAGAAGCTTCTTTCCTACCTCACTGAACAAACTGCTGCTAGTAATTCTTCCACCTGGGGCAAAGCTGCACAGCAATTGCAGCTCTCACAGGCTTACTGGTTAAATGTTAGATCGTTTCTGTCAGCCCTTCAGCTAATTTGAGGTGGTGCGATAATTGATAGTACCGGAGTGTGAATTGGTACTTCAGTGACAAAGGAAACGGGTGTCATTAAGGAAAGCTTTCTTCACATCATCCCAGTGATAACAAATAAAATCTTGCATTGTCACTGAAATCCTGGCAATGCTTTGGCAACAGGACAGACAGTTAAGCAATGCAATTGCAGAATGACTGGGAAACTGTCTTCAATGCAGCCTGCACACAAGTAGCAGAGCACCCTTTGGTCCAGGCAATTAATTCATGGAAATCATTTGTCAGTGATGGTATTATTTATTTTCTAAGAAAAAGGACAGGCAAATCCCCCAACCCTTGTTTCTGAGTGGCAAGATTTGATTAGCATCAGTACTTACAAAACAGGTTTTGCAAACTGGGGTAGTGTGCTTGGACAGCACATGGGAGTACCAAACTAAATGCTTTCTGTGGAAGAGCTCAGAGATGTTATGTTTTTTACATTAAAAACAAGCCCAAACTAGATTTCTGAATTTGTCTAAATTCCAAGAGTTAAGAGCGGGGGATTTAAAAAAACCACAAAACCAAACACAAAACTCAACACAAAAAAATCCCCACAACAAAGCATTTTACACTGGAGACACTGTAAGGAAGCTTACTTAAAACCAGCTGCTAGTGCTGAACAGTATTTCTCTCAACGCACCGTACCCAGCAGACTGGAGAATTTCAGTAGTAATTCACCACTTCCCCTGACCAGAATTATCTCCTCACGTATTCCATAGCTGAGCAGCAGTAATGTGTTTAGCTCCTTCATTTTTTACAACTCCCATTCTGTAAGAGTATTTCAGTTGAAATTCTATGATAAAATAACTGCAGAGCAATAATCATGCTATCACCATGGCTGGGGAAAGCCTGCCTTTCCCCTTCACCTCCACAAACTTACAATCTATCTCTTGCTGCTTGTGCTTTTAAAGCTTCTTTAGAATGCTACCCTTAACATCATAACCTGGCAGTTTATCTGCATTTGTGCAGCATCAGAGCTGCTGCCCCAGATCCAAGAATTCATAATTACAGCTAATCAAAGATGATTAACTTTGCAACTTTTTGTTCCGGTGTATTGTTTAAGAACACTCAGCAGTATACAGGTCAGATTCTGCCCTCAGTAACATGCAAGAGGCAGGGCAACAAAAACTCAGAGTGTGCTCCTATGCAAAGAAGAGTTGAAGAAAACAATGAGGAGCTTCGACCCTCCTGAATATGAGAAAACTGGAATATTTAAATGAAAATTGCTATTATATGTGAATACTATACTAGTGTAAGAAACTGTTCTGATAGTGCTTACCTCCTAAATTAAGCAGCTTCCCTGAGACTCTAGGAAACTACCCCATTGAGTTTACTGAGATAGAGACCAGTGTGACACTAACACAGTCCTAAGCTAGGCAGAATCCCTCCCCAGTGACATGACAAGAGCTGCGAGCCTAATAACCTTGGAGATCACAAATATTCCCTTAGTTCAAGCTAAAGAAGCCTTTGCGCAGCAGCAGCAGAACACCCGAAGTGTAACTCTCGTTAGCCCCACCAAGCCCATGCAGCAGCAGTGCGATGGATCCCTAGCAGATGAGCATGAATTTCGGAGCAGCCCCTGACTCAAACTTCCCAACACAAGAGCACCGCCCCATTAACCAACCACCACATGCAATTTTGGCATTCGTCTAAAAAAAGGTTTTAGTTCAATGTGTCAGAAAGGTAGGTTATGAGAGCATACTACCTCCCCCCTCTTATCTTTTTTTTTTTTTTTTACAAGGGTGGTGGCCCAATTCAAGCCCTCTGATTTCAGTCTGCACATTTCAAAGGTTAGGAGTACGTATGCGCGGATTCTGGTTTGTTCCCTTACGAAGACAGGAAGCTTACCTCAGTGTTTGGATCCAGGGCCAGATTCAGAGTCACTTCACTGAAATGAAGTCTTGGACTAAAGAACACCTTCACATTCCTTTGCTGATGCTCCAGTACACCCATTTCTACGGAAATAGGCACCCCTTCTTTGGATAGCGTCCATGGTAAAACAGCTCCTTGCAACCCTAAGTTGAAGTTACTAATGCATGTCTTTACACATGAATTATTTCCTACATCTATGTTTTGACAATACACTTAACTGGAATATTTTTCATGCACAAGGTGTACAAAATGAGTCAATGCAGTGTTTGTCTTTAGACCACTATCATACACGTATTTTGTTAAAGGAACAAGGGCTCTAAACCCTTCCAATACAGACAGTATCTGGCATCCGGATTGTGGCACGATGTAGTCTTCTGCCTTTATGTTGCTGTTTGTACAGGGTATGTCAAAGGCTACTGAAAACCTGTGAGGTATGCAGGTGGCTGTCCATTTTCAGGGCACGGTGAAAGTTTCTCTCATGACCACGGTCCTTTAAAACTTCACCTGGGTTCCACTTGACACGCACAAGTTCCTGATGAAGGTCATTTCTACTTTTGTAGTACAGAAGAAATTTTAAAGGGCTTTACTCAGTTTTAGTGCTTAAGCACAGGAAAAAGAAAACAAACCAAAAACCCCATCAAACACCACTCCCTCCCAACCCAGAATGCCTCATAGCATCTACACCCATCCTCTATGCTTCCTCTCCTCTCTCTTTCAAGCAATGCAGTATGACCAGTGTCTTTCTATTGCCCTGCCAACACCCCCATAACCGCTGTGCCTTGAAGGACTTTCGAAGACCGGACTGTAGCTGGAACACAACTTGGGAATGTGCTATCACGTCACTGTTCAGCGCTGTTGTATACTTTTTTGGTTTGGATAGAGGATGCTCTCCCCAAACCCACCACAACCTCTGCCAGCTGCAGGAGATCTCCAGGTGTTCCACAGCAACCACCAGTTTGGCACGGAAAACCCCACACATGAAACACTCAAGGCAGTGAGTCGCGGCTTTACACTTAAGCAGAGAACGCACAACTGAGAAAAGCTCACAGGAAGGGCATGACAACAACCATGCGTATGAGTTGATGCAACAGCAGCTGGGCCTTGCAGTTAACATCTGTTTCCTGTATCCTCCCTCCCCCTTGTTTCTTTTACTGTATGGGGGCTCCGGTGATGTGAAGCCTCTCGGGTTAGTTGAAATTACAGCTTCGAGGGTGGCACTTTTGGAGCAAGTTGGCACAAAATGGAAGGTAATGCTGTCAGATCCCTTGCTCGTGGTGTACTGGGTAACAGGACATCTCTTCAAGGCTCAGGGGCCACAAGGGGAAAAGTCAAGAGGGTAGAGGGCTCTCACGGCCCTTGCTGGGTTATGTGGCTCTTGTTTCTAAGGACGGGGTCCTCGTAACTGCTAGCGCAAGGTGGTGTGGAGGCTTCCAAGGGTAAGCCCTGCTGTTGGTATCCGTAGTTGACATTCCCACAGGGGAAGTGGCGGAGCCTAAAGAGAGGCACTTCTTTAACACTTGCTGTTAGGGAAGATGGCTCTAATAGCAGGGAGGAGCCTGGCAGCCTGCCAGTCACAATGTTGGGCCCCACAGTACAGTTTCCTTCCTGTCCCAAATTCTCCCTGTCGGGCACCTCCTTCTCCAGCAGAGAACTGCTTTTGCTGGCCTGCTTCTCCGCAAACCAGGAACCGTAGGTTGGATTCCAGAGGTTGGTGGGCTTGTTTCTGGAGCCCCGGCTTTTGTGCAGCTCAGAAGGGGGATTGGACTGGGCATAGGCCATGTTGATATGGCCCCCCGCTGAGGCTGACTGCACCTTCCCCGGCACTGGTGGTTCCAAGGCTCCCACTTTCCCTAGAGGTTTTCCAGCAGTCATGGCTGATGGCAGGGGTGGTGGAGATGGCAGAGTTTGCTTGTCATCCTTTCTGTCTTGGTGTGTGGAGACCAAGAGAGGAGGAATTCCTTCTGGATCATCAGGGCGCATCGCTACCTTCTCCTCCTCCTCAGCTGATGGGCCATATTCTACTGGCAAAGCCGTGTTGATGACATCTGGATCCTGCCGGGGAGAACAATGAGAATTTCTCAAAGTCTGCTACCATCATACATACTTGGACTTGATTAAAGACCCAACACGTCTGACAGCTGTCACGCTATGATCACAGAGCATCGTTCCCACTACCCAAAGCCCACATTCCATGTGTAGAGGATGCTGACAAAATGCAGTTAGCCATGAGATGCAATTGTATACCCTTAAAATTGAACTCCTCAAAAAAAAGCAAACCCTAAAACTCACCACAGAACAGCAGAGGCACAAAACCAATGAAAAACATTTTTTATGTCCAGCCAAATTTCCTGTGGGAGCGTTGTTTTGGAATCTATATCATCTCAAAGTTCATAACATTCTCAGATAATATTGAGAAAGTTTCAGCCATGAAATGATTGCCTCCACACAACAAAGGAGGAATGGGAATGCAGAGAGAAGGCAATACTGGCAGACCCCTTGAAGCCCGAATCGATAGGGACTGCGGTTCTGAGCTATTTAAGCAGTTTTGAAAATTAAACTGAGAGAAAATGTGGTGATCTGGGCAACCTTTAATTATTGCTAGATACCACGGCAAGCTATAGATAGCAGGAAACAATGCCCCCCAATCCCAGGATCCAAACACACATGAAAAACAGACCAAGCCTCTCAAACAGTGAGGGAAAGCAAACTGACTGAGGCAAATAACTGTGTGAGGCCACAAAAGAATCCTGTGCTGCTGCAAGCAGCAAAAAATTTTCCAAACTACTCCACTCCTTATAAGCTAAAAATGGTAGTAGTAAAAATTAAATAAATCAGATTTCAGCCTGGAAAGCCAGCCACATCCCTTCCTTGTTGCCTAGCCTCAGAATCCCCAGTCCTTTAGCATAGCTGTCCCCACCTGCCTTCTCCAGTGCAGTCAGATTCAGAAAATTGCCTACAGCTGCAGAAGCCACCTGCAAAGGGTGCTCTGAGCCAGGACCATTTCTGCTCTGCTGACCATGTCGTAAGGGTGAACACTGGGATGGAGTGGCTGACGTGAACTGCGTATGGGTGCTGTCCTGTCTTGGCTCTTTTGCTTGTTGGAATCTGTGCCTTTATAAGCAGAAGCGGAGCTACAGGTCTGCTCTTTGTAAAGCTGTGTAAGCCTGTGCCTTTCAGCAGTGAAAGAGAAGAAGAATCAACCTCCAGATGAGGTGAATGTCCCAGGCTGACATCAGTCTCCCTGGACTGCTGACTGCAGTAATGCAGTGCTGCCTTCTCATCCCATGTTCTGGCTTGCCTAGACCGCTCCTCAGGAAGAACTGTCTCTACCCATCTCATTCGAGACAAACGAGCACCAATACCTGAGTGCAGTACTCAATCCTCTCCAGGATTATGGCAAAATTTGGCCGGTCTTCAGGCTGGTGCTGCCAACACTGGGTCATAATGCGATAACTGAAAGAGCAGAACGGGAGAGGCTCACAAATGGCAGATCCTGTTGGTACATAACAGCTAGTCCCTGCAACTTAGACACCATAAGCACGCATCACCCCTCTGACTTCTAATAAATAAGAGTGCTCTGCATTCCCCAGAGTCGGACAACTGATGTACTGGTAACCACTGAAATGTGGCCACCAGTGGGGTGAAATCCACAGCACATCAGAGAAATAACTCACCCACCTGAAATCCCTTGGACAATTCACTAAAGGTAGGCAGGGCTACAGATAATGGAGCCGAGTTTTCCCTATCTGTGAACAGTCTCATGCACTTGCAGTTTCACAGCTAACCTAAGACACAGAAATATTGCACCATCTTTGACCAAACAAGCAGTGGCCAGTACTTCTCAAAGGGGCCCTGAATTACTCTCCAAAACAGACAGAAAAATTAAATAGTAGAGAAGTCACTGGCATTCAAGTCCAATAAGGCAGATCAGCCACAATAAGATCAATCCTAAAAGTCATTAACTTTTGACTAGAGAACAGCATGTGAAACGGAAACTTATTTGCATGAATATGTCAAAGTTAAAATCTCATACACAGGGCCAGGGCAGTTTTTAGGTGGATCCATCCTTCCTCCATTGGTGACGAACTCCAGAACCTCCTGGTTACTTTTGCTAGGGTAGGGCATGTATCCCAAAGAGAATATCTCCCACAGCAATACGCCAAAGGACCTGAATACAGAAGTGAAGGAAAACAAAGTGAAGGATACAGGAATGACCATTACCAAGGGGCAGTGCCCTTAGATGCAGTACTGCCAGCGTTGCTCTTTGCAGTCTGTGCTCAGGCAGCTTGTGGAAATCACTGCTGCAGGGTTCAGACATAAATAAGCTGCACAGTTGTAATGGTGGACTTTGAATCATTTAATAAATACTAGTACTTGACTGTTAAGTGAGTGAAGTCTACGATATAGGTAGGTAAATATGGTTGCTTTGTCCTTGTACTCAGATGTAACAAATGTGAAAGTCAGGTTATGCTTTTGTGATAAATACACAATAAAAACATTCCCTAGCTAACACCACAGCCATGGGCCTGTGTGGTGTGGCCTGCAAAGCTCTGGGGACAACATCTGGAACAGGACCCCCTCCAAAGCATTCATCTGGTCAGCTGCTTGGAAATCAAAATCTTGTTGATTAAAATAGCGAGGAGCTATGTGCAGCAATGGGAAACTCTTCCGCTTGGTGCCGAGACAGGCAGCAGCTCAGCTGTATGACAGAATGTACCTCCACCCCTCTGCTGGGGCTTGCTCAGGAGCTGTGTCCTGACCACCAGCCCCCTCCCCTCCACACATATCCCGAGCTCTTGCCTCCTGCTCACCCCATTTCCCTCCTCCTCCTCTGGCCACCAGCAACTCAAGAGCTTACAGTGCTGCTGCAGGCCAGGAGAAAGACGAAAGCCACAATACATAATGCCCTTCTCCCTCAGTGGCAGGATGGATCCTGCCTGCAAGTCTCCCGTGGAACTTACGCTTTCCTCCCTGTAGCAGCAAAGCAGCACCTGCATCTGCCTCAACCTCCCTTCCCCGCCTGCTCACCTCCCCAGCAGCACCCGCCTTTGCACAGGTCTGATCTTTCTGCTCCCTTGTCTCCTCCAAGATTACTGGCTCTGAAAGACCCAGCTTATCTTTTTAGTAAAGGAGAAATGAACAAGAACATGTGCTTTTTACAAATATTCACACTTTAGGAAAGGGGTTACAACACAGACAGACCAACCGGACAAAGAAGGAAAGGAAGCGCACCATGTGTCTGTTTTTGATGTAAATATCCCTTCCATGAAAGCCTCAGGAGGCATCCATTTGACAGGCAACATTGCACACCCACCCTTCCGATAGTAGCTGGCTCTGCAAAGAACAAAAAAACCAGAGTCAGCCAAGAATTCAGAAAATGCCATTAATTTGGGATTTTTACAATTACAAATATTAGAATTATAAGCCAGAGGAGAGACTAATTTAGGTGAAACAGCATGGCAGAGAAAATGCTGAAGAAACCTGTTCCTTCTCACAAAAATAGTGGAAATGGGCAGACCATCAAGGACTGCTCTAATCTACCTCACTTTAGGCCTGATCTGGTGAACCCAAGTTATCCCTATCTGTGTGCAGACTCCTAGTGAATCACTCACACAGTAAACTGCTGGTGGCAGAGCCACTTTTCAGCCACGGCAAGATCTCCACCTCACCTCACACGTGGTCACCTTGAGCATCCCCACCAAAAATAAACAAAGCCTGTCCCATATGTACCCAGTCTAAAGCACTGCAAGTGAAATCCAAAACCCTTTATAAGAATGAGGAGCTTGATGAGGAGGATGCTTGGCCATTAGAGCTGGGGCAGTAGTACAAAAACCACCTCCTGTGGTCCTGAGACAGGAATTACATCAGTCCTTTAGTAGTGTCGTCATTTAAAATAAAACCTACGAGCCCCAAATCCTGTGCTGGCAGCTGCAGGAGGCTGCTCATGCAAGCTGGTATCACTGTTCCTAACCACACAGCTTGAGCATCCAAAGGATATTCCTGGACACAGAAACATGTGCAATCTTCAAAGGCACCTTCAAAAACCCAGCACCAAAGCGTTCATCTTGGCAGTCGGTTCTGCTGATTGTGTAAGTGTGACAGATGCTACTTTGTCCCAGCAGAGTCCCATCTGACAGTGGGGCAGAGTGGGGGCTCTTTGTGAAGGGAGAGAGAGGAGGGGAAAAAAGAAAAATGAAGGCAGCTCCCATACACTTGGGTTTTTGAACGTAGCACTCTGTTTGCATCACCTCAGGCTGTGATACTGTCAGATCTCAAGCTAAGCAGAGCCAGGCCTGGCTTAGTAATAGCACAGGAGAATCCCCAAGCAGGAAAAAAAGGTGGCAAGGCACTGGAATAAACAGTGTGGGTGACTGAGTACAAGGCATTCCTTCCTCCTAGTCAGAGGCAAATCAATTCCTCACCACAGCAGGACGTGGCACTGCACTTCTGGAGGTGCTATCTGGAAGATGAGGTATCAAACTGCAACCCTCATTGCTCGTGGTCATTAAAGATTTCCTGGCACTTCTTGCAAGAGGAGAGTAGTTAACCCTGTGTCCTGGCTGAATTCCAGTTTGGGTGATTACATTTTCCTGACCTTCCTCTGCACTTTCCTCCTTTATGTGCAGTAAATTGAGGAGATTTACTGGTGACACCAAACCAAAGGGGCAGGGGTAGTAGCAAGGAGAGAGATTAAACTCAGAATGATTTGGGACCACAAGACAAAGGGCACATCAGTGCCATTCAGTGTGGAGAAAGTAAAGGACAAGAAACTGAGGACAGAGTACAAGAGGGAGGAAAAATGCCTTCCTTGACCATCAGACTTCAATACCCAGAAGAAAGCTGTCAGGAGTGGGAGAAGTCTCCAGAGCACAGTTAAACTACAGGTGAAGGCAAACACCAAGAAAGCATTAGCTGGGGTTCATCAGGGTGGGATCTCCACTCTTGCCTTGCTAGGATTATGCACAGGAGCACACCAGCCTGCTCTCCTGCGCAAACACTGCTCCTCCCTCATTTTAGCAGCTTCCACTTGCAGATACCCTGGGCTTAGCTCCGCTACCTGTATATATCCCGGGCCATTCCAAAGTCTCCGATTTTAGCCACTCTCCCAGGCCCTCGACAGGTAAGGAGGCAGTTCCTGGCAGCAATATCCCTATAAGGAAAGGGAAGAAAAGCAACAGAAAGAGAAGAAAAGAGAAGAACCACTTAATCATTCGACAATTTTGCAAGGCAAAAAGAAAACAAAGAACAGTACCTACTTTCCTAAGCTGCAGAGAGCTCACAACAGCCAGAAAAGTCAGTGTTTATGGATAACTAGTGACGTTCCAAATTCCAATCTACCCCAATAGCAGGAGCCGTTCTGGTCTTTAACGTTTCCTTTTTAAACTTCATGTAACATCTTCCAGGTGAAAGGATGGGCCTCCTGTGAGCCTCCATTCATCCCAGGAGCTATTTTATAGTCTCGAAGGAGTTGCAAGCAGTGGGGCTGATTTCAGCAGTGTACTAGTCCCAACATCAAGCTGTCTGGGGAATGATCCACTGACCTGTTCCTAGTGTGCTTGTTCAAATATTGTCAAATGGGTGTCGTACTGTCAGAGACAGGAATAACAACAATGTGCAGGTGTTGCTCTGAAGACTGAAGGTATGGGCCTGAATCTGTGTATGCAGGTAAAGCTCCAGCTCCACCTCTGCTGTGCTGAAGTAAACCCTGAGATCTGAATAACATGGTGGCATACCTTGTCGTGGTACTTCTTTCAGAAGAGTGAACTACAATCTCTCTCTACTCATCTCTACCCAATGGGCAGAATTTTAGACACTTGCCAAACACCCTGTTCTGCAGGATCAAGTAACAATAGTCACAAGGTGTTGCACTTCTGGCTGTACTTGTACAGCTGTTCTTCGAGAGGGAGAAGAAAAGCGTTCCAGAATGAGCAGAAAGGCACTAAGCAAAATTCATGACAGGGACAGCTTTGAAGACTTCTGTCACGGGATTGTGTTTCCATTTGCAGAGTAGCCAAACAGGCTGCACAAGTCCAGGCACCGAGACAGAGCTCAGGATCTCTGGTAAAACTACAGACCTCTGCAACCTGATTTACAGCAGTTTTTCTGTTAATTGCTTCTATTATTCTGATTTTATCTACCTTGTTTAAAGGTATCCAGCCACCAGAGCGCAGCAGGACATGAACATATCAAGCAGGGCATTATGAGTCTGTGCTGGCCTGTATGCAAGTCATGCCGGTGCTGACACAGACGCGTTCACCTACCTGTGAATGAAGTGGTTCTCCTCCAGGTACTGACACCCACAAGCAATGTCACGAGCCACATGGAGCAAGTCCAGCATAGAAAGGGAGGAGGGCTGATTCTACCAAAAGACAAGGGACAAACGTGGGTTAAAAGCAAGAACATGGCACGATTTGTCACTGATACAGCGCTGAGAACTCTCCAACAAGTGACATAGCTCAGGTGTTAACACACAAAGGGATTACCAAAATGCACAAGAGAGAGTTCATATCCACGAACTATGCAAAGGATGTGCAGGCACAATATCATACAAATCCCAGGGACAGAATCAAACAGCTGGATCTGACTTTCCAGCTCCATTGCGATGCCCCTGTAAGAATTTCCCCCAGTTCTCATGGGAGGTGCTTCTGAATTTTCAGCATGGTTTTCGAGGATCTGTAGCCTGAGCTGGTCCTCACTCAGTTTCTTTGTATTATTGCTAGCTCCTCTCTAAAGTAACCTTGAACAATGAGAATGACATTTTATATAATGGCACGAGTCACATTTGCTCTTTACCTCCTCCACATCTGTGTAGGTTTTATCTTGCCCCTCAGAGCACTGACACAGGTTTGTGTAGCCAACGGCTACGGAAGATAAGGCTGCCAACTCCTTGTTCCTGCCCCTCTGATGAAGTCTACAGCCCTTGCCAGCGGGAGCCAGATGCTTTAGTGAAAAGAGCAGGCTTAGCACTGGCTTGTGTTTGCCGGCCTCTCAAGCCAAACCATCAGCTTCTGCAGTGAGGTGTGAATCAGTGATCCCTGTGGCCAGTCCTGTGGGGGAGGAGGAAATCGCTGCTGCCAGCGGGGTGATGACAAACAACTGGGTGGCAGTAACTGCTTATTCCACAGCAGCCATTTGCTAGCTAAGTGTTTATCTGTGGCCTTAGTTATTGGACCAAACAAGCCTATCGCACCCTCTAGCTCTCTCTTATGACACCTGCCGTTCTGCCCAGTGCCCAAAAGGCACACCTGCTCATGGGTCTCTCCCACTGATGCACAAACCAGTACGGGTTCTCCAGTGACAGGGACTCCTGGCTCTCCTAGCCCATCTGTTGTGATGAAACATATCTCCAGACTGATGCGATGCTGTGCTGGCCATCCCACCTGATCTAAACCTCTGCTAACTGGAACTGGAAATAAGTCCAGGCTCTGCAGCAGGCAGCAGCCAGTAGTTAAACAGTGGGCATTTGCTGGTAAAACCTAAAAAAGTCTTAACATCTTCTGAAGAGATTAGGAAAAACCTGGCCTCAATACTTGACTAATGAAATAATTGAAAAATGCCACATCTCTATGTGAACAAAGCCTGTTTTTTTCAGTGTGGTGCCATAAACCAAAATCATTTGTGACTGTGTATCACCTGCCTATATTTTATTATTCATACAGTATAGTTCATTGCATATATATACTTAACTGATTCTTCAAAACACCAGACGGCGTCTCCACCTAAACCTTTCTTCTTGTAGAGTAACCATTTCCTGAAAACATAAAGCCTCTTCCCTGCCCCCTTTTGTGGGGAGCAGAGAATAATCTTTTTTACCTCTGTGAGTTGAAGTGACTCACCAGCTACACAAGATGTCTACAGTAAGAAAGGATGCAGATGCCTTCTATTTCCCTTTCAGGGCATAACCAAAGGGAAATTAGTATCTCGATCTACCCATTCCCTTGTCTTCTGAGCAAGGTTCAGAAACCTGAAGTGAAAACCACGTAGAAAGCCCCATTCTTTACTGTGCAATTGATTCCAGACCTGAGCTATACTGCAAGGCAGTCAGTAGGCTGAAGCCGCAAGCTGATTTGAACAGTGCAGCTTTTTTCTTTTTCCCTTTCCTTCCCTTCCTTGGATGAATTCCTTCCACCTTTTATTTGGCTAAATACAGTCCTAAAACAGACGTGACTGCCCAGCCAAGGACAATTTAGCTATGTAATTTGTTTGAAAAATGGAGGTTTGGGATTCATTTTGCAAGGGGAGCAGCCTTGAGACACCAAAGGATTCACTTTACAGCTTTTGCTCCCCATATGAATGGACAATGCCAGCTGCAATGCACTACTGCTCAGAGCAGTGGGAATGCTGGAAACACTAGTGTGACACCTCCCCGGGCGAGGCTGAATCTTGCTAAAGGTGAATGAAATTCTGTGTATTGTTCAGTGTAATCACTGCTCTGAGCAACAGGCTGCACAACACAAAAGGAGGGGAATCATTTATCCATATACGATTTATCTTCAGAGCTGTTCTTTGATTGCTGTGCCGTGTGTGAAAAAGATCAGCACTGAACTTCCCAGAATAGACAATTCTGCAACGATCATAAATGAGCGAAGGCTCCGATTCCAGGTGTCTCTGAATCTTCCAGACTGCCTCTCTCCAGATGAGGGGGAAGGAGTAATCTTGTAATAGATGTGAAACTTTATTACAAATGGAACACAGAAACCTTTCAGGGCTGTAAACCCTGGACCCATGGAGAAGTATGAATCTGAAGTTTATGAAGTAGACCTGGCTGGCATAAACTGACAATATTCCACAAGAGTCACTGGTATTGTATCAGTGATGTTGGATGAACATTTGGCTTACAGATATGATCATTCTTGCTTAGAGTCCAGCAAAATCATTACGTGTTGGCTGAACATTGCTTTCATTATTTATATGAAGAACTCAGATGAACAATGTACAATAACCTGTGCTGGCAGCATCTTGATCTTCCATTAAGTTGGATCCCATGCCCTGATACCTCCTGTGGTAGCTCTAGCTTCCCATTTCATCTCCCTCGCAATGTCTTAAGTTCCCCCTTCCCTCGCCTCACCTTCTCCTCCGCCACTCCCTCTGCTCCCTTCCATGCTTTGCAGTGGTTGAGTGCACGGCAGCATGCTGTGTGTGTCTTGCTCCAAGTCACACAGGTTCTCGCTGGCCAGTGGCAAGCCAAACAAGACAACTGTTTTGCTCAGTGTTTGCTCTACTGTGGTGCTTTCTTTTTCCTGAAGCCTTGGAATTAATGCCAAGTTAACACCTTTCACACCTCTATTAAATTTGACTGAAACTGGCAAATGAATTTGAAGTTACTGGCAGGGGAGCAGGGAGAGCAACCGGGGGATGAAGGTAGAGAATGAAGACGTAAATGTCTCTTGCAATCAGGCTGAAAGCAGAATTAAGTGAGAAAGACAAGGTAGTAAGGAAATCAGCTGGAAAACACAAAACTCGGAAAAAACAAGGGGAAATGACAACAGTAATTCATATGGTGCTTACCGCACAGTAAGCAGTGCACCTCTGTTACTGAGTCAGTCAGCTAAGTCTTGTGTGTTTAATTAATTCCTATTGGAAGCAAAGCTCATCGAAGCCTGTTTACTCTGCACTGTTCCTTGTCTTTCCTTTCCTTTAATGGGCCTGGAAAGCTAGGTGCCCAGTCTGCCATGCCTTCCTTCTGCCTGTCTTCCTTGAATGAGCAATAGGAGGAACAAAGCGGCTCAGGGTTCATTAAGAGCAGTGCAAAGATACATCCAGCAGTACTAAGCCACGGGCCTTACGTACAGAGACTTTGTCACGCCTCAAGTACATGCAGAGGGTAAATCCACTTCCACAGTTGGATCCCATACTTCACAGAGCACAATGCCCTGCACACATCTCATCTCTCATCAGTCAGTCTCCTAGCCTCATAGTTTCTGAGCCAGCAGTCAAACCTGTGCACCAGAGGCTGATTTCTCAGCACTCACAGGTGCCATTAGCCCCTCAGAAGCTGCCCCAGCAGCCAGACAATGAATTACCCTGTCATTCTCGCCAGGCAGCCACCACGTGGGATCGCAGCAGAAGCAGGGCAAGGCAAGGGGAAGGAAGGTGTTAGAAGTGGAGCAGAAATGTGTGGATCTGTGTCTGCACACAGCCAGGCTGTCCACATTCACCCAACTGTTAAAGAGGGACTGGAAACTGTTTTTCTGAATCAGTTCCAGCTTGCAACTGCCCATCTGCATTTGACCCCAAGCTTTCCCAAAGTGTGACAGACATGGGACAGAGCAGAAAACAGCAGCATCAGTCCCAGGTCTGCTTCAGTCCTGGGAGCAAGTTAAATGCAGGAATAGGGGAGAATCTTCAAGGTGCTGGGAACAGCCCCTGTGTGTAGTAGTAGTTATGGTCAGTCTCAGATAACCTCAAAGAGGTCAGGAAAGACAAGGAAAGAAGAAGAAAGGAAGGAGAGACTGCGAAGGCAGAAAGAGAAATACCAAGGAAGTAATGTATGCTGTGCCTGGTGTGAACCATCCACCTCGTCTGACATTAGCTTTCACAGGGGTTGCACAGAGCTACCACTAAGAGAAATGGAAGCCCTGGCATGCAAGGAGGAACTCATGACTGGGGTAGGGGCAAACAGAAAGAAACTTCTCAGATCAGAAGGCTCCCATGACTGAATTCTGTAAAGATTAAGGGCTTTTCATCCACAAAAGCATCTGGCTTATTTTACTGCAAGTAGGTGAAAATTCCTGCTGTTCAGGACTGATGTTCTTGGTGCTTCCTCACAAGATCCTGATCATTACTGAGCTGGCTTCTCTAATTTAACAAGCCAAAAAGATGCTTCCATTACAAAGTGAGGGATACCCTTGCCCTATACCATCCTGTTTCACATGCCACTTCACACATCTAGCACAGCCTGTCCTGGCAGTTTTGAACAAAGCACCTACTAGGCAGCATACCTTGCCCATGCTACCACCAAGTTCAGCCCATTTGTATGAGCTGACAAGCATCTCTAGGTGCTACAGAAAACCAACCTCTATTTATAAAGAGACTATTTATAAAGACTGCTTGCTCAGATTTCAAACATCTTGACTTTCTGGGTGTTTAGCCTTCTTATCCAGGCAGCAGCCACTTTAATGCAACCTATCCAAGACTGCAGTGCTCCTGAGCAACACAAACCATTTTATATGTCTGAAAACCAGACTGCAAGGAAAAAACAGAAAGTCAATCTGTTTCCAGATGCCTCGAGGAAGAATCTTATTTATATCTGTTAGAGCCAATTTGTGTCTCTCTTGTACTGATAAAATCCAGCATTTTCCCCTGTGTCAAAGAAATGTAGAGACAAAGTATGAAGCTGGGCCCTGGTACTAAACTTCAACAACATCTGGGTGCCTTTCTGATCCAGGGACTCAGCAAACTTTATTCTTCTGAAATACTGATTCCTCTCTAGAAGTCGTAGTTTATTTCTCAACATTTCTAAAGGACTGTCATTTCCTATTGACGCTGATTTCAGTGGGAAAATCTTTAAAACTCTGGACTAAAGATATTTGCTGTTAAGTCAACAGCTCCAGGCTGGATTCTCTCCTTGCCTATGTCAAATTTGCACTGACAGATATCCACAGAAATGCACCTGATCAGCAGTTTAAACAACGGATTTATCATTACTAGGTCAATGCTTCCCCCCTAACCCGCCCCCAGCTGGCATGAGGAAGGTAAGAGTAGAGTTTAACTTCCTTTTTTTTAAACTTTGATTTTGTTCTTTCTTTAGATAGTATCTGCAATGCTATCTAGCAAAGTCCAGGGATGAGGTACCTCTGCATAACCCCAGCAGCATCTGTACTCTATACATCTGTGTCCTGGCCCCACTGTGGTCTTCCAGCAACAGAAATTTTCTGACCCTCTAACATGCTGAGAAATAGTAGCTGCATGGATCAGCTCTTTTATAGTTACGTATTTGCCTTGTGGCAGCAGCTTACTAAATAAAATTCAATTTTCTCTTTTCTTACCGGTCTAGGCCGTGTCTCTCTCAGGAATGATTTCAGGTCACCTCCAGCCATGAGCTCTAGCAGGATGAAACGGGGCAGTGCCTGCAAGCTCACCCCGATACAGCGCACGATATTCTGGTGGTTGAACTTGCTGCAGAGACAGGGAGACTCAATTATGGAGCAACTTTGATCCAAAAAGTACAATTGCAGAAAAGAATCAAAATGTTTTGCTGTGGGGAATTTCCCCCCCCCCCAGAAATGAAAAAAATCACAAAGGTAGGGTAACTGGATAAAGCTAAAGCGCTACCCCTGCACTCTTTGTCTGCATAGTGCAGAAACAGAGGTGGGGAAGGAGTGGCTTTTGGCTGCTTTTCCTATATTCTCCATCCTTTTTAGGCTACAGCAAGACTTGTGGTCCATAGGAAGCAGAGAATGTCTGATAACAGAGAAAACTCTGCTCCTAATTTCCCTATCCAAGGGGCAGAAGCTGGGCTAGGGCAGAGTTGTTTCAAATAACATAGTAACACAGGGATCTGCTTATGTAGGGGATATTCCTCCAGGTCTAGCCTCTAACACTTCCTTATTTCTCCAGACCTCAATGTGATGGGAAAATATTTCCATGGATTCTAGGACTCAGTCACTGACATGTGACATGACAGCAGCATTAAGTCAATGCCATCTGTTAGTTTTGACTAGTCAAGCCCAAACTCCTAAGGTTTGTTTTTACCTCATTTTCTGATCTCTAAGAGAAATCAAAGGATCCTGTTATCAATTCTGAAAACAGGGCCTAAAGAAATGAAAACCAGTGTGGACCCTCTTGAAAATTTAGCCCTTAATCATCTGGTGCCTCCTCATTTGTAAGAATAGAAAAGGATGGTAATCCTATCCTCTGTAAAATACTGACAGCCATGTGCCAAAACTAATGTATAGATGTGTTGCATGGGTATCACCTCTCAAAGCACCTTTTTTCTTTACAGTGCTGGGCTTTGCAAGCCTACAAAAGTGCTGTTCATCTTATTTATACACACCTAATAATGAGAGCTTCCATGAGGAAGTCCAGCTCATCTTGCTCTGAACACACTTCTGGCAATGTCTGGAAAAGAAATAACAGGTTGACAAGGAGAAGATATTTAAACTCTGTAGAATACCTGGCACAATCAAAAGCACTAACATTGTCTGCAGCAATCCTTGTTTCTCTAAAAGAAACCTCACTCTAAGATAATAGCTAGAGCACTACTAAACTAGACTGTGAAGCCTGTTGAAAGGTAAAGATCAGAACACATGGCCCATCAACACCACTGTCATCCTCCTCCCAGCAAAGGAAATAGCCCAGAGTGCACAGGGAACAGTGCTCAATATATGGGTCTCTGCTGTACAGAGGATGAGGAATGAGACCACAGTGCCTGAGCTCTCTGACAGTTCAGTACTCTTACCTGCCAGCAAGACTATGAACTCTAACTAGCAGTAGGACTGTGCTGCTATGTAACCTCTAGGAGAAAACAAGCTAGCTAGGCTGCTGAAGGCCTGGACCCTACCAGGGTCTCTTAGGATTTAGCTTCACATCCAGTGCATATCCATCCTATAATGGAGTGGTGAGATTCCTGGAAAGCCAGCCATTCCTACCTGCAGGCTCTTTGATGTACGTGCCAGCTGCTCTTGGCCCTGTGAAGACTTTTGGACTCTGACTCAAAGGCTTTGACAGATTACCACACCGGGTGTAGCATGTGGAGGATGGACAGAGGATGGATTTATTTCTCATACCTGCAGTCTACTGCAGCTGTATGGGAAATCTTTGCCTATTTACTATTTACAGACCTCTTTTAATAGTCTCACAAGCCCATGTACTACAAGCTGTACCATTGCTATGATGGATTAAAGTGTTGCAACAGAGCAGCAACCTTTCTAGCCACATCCTTCAGTACTATAGTAACGCTTAATTCATCTTCATTTTTATAATGCATTGGGACTCTGGGGTGAAAGGTGCATGAAACCGTCATGATAACTCATACACTGTCACTTACTTTCACAGCCACCTGCAAGGGAGTGGGGTCGCTGGGGATCCCTGCCACCTGACCTTCATATACCTCACCAAAGGCTCCGTGGCCCAAACCCCTGGACAGACCAGAGAAGACAAGAAGGTTTTACTACAGAGAACACACATTATAACACTGTGGTCACAGCTCACAGAACGGGCTCACAATTTTCATGGTAGTGAAACAGGGAGAACTGGATATTGACACTGACGATACCACTCCTCACACTATGTGGGGGACAAGACCTTGATGTGATCTTTCTTTGACCTACAATGTGTTTAATTGGTAGGGCATGCAATCCTCAAAAGTCAACGGTCGCCAGTGAAATCAAGCTGCTGGCACTGCAGTATGTAATAGATAGCACACTTCTATGGCTTTGGTGTCAATGCTCTAGTGGTGGGCGCTCCAAAACAGGTCAATAAAGACAGGTCTTAAGTCTTGGTGTTCCCACACCCTAAACACACTAACAGTTCCCATGATGTTTATGCATCACCATTAAAGAAAACATTGAACAAGAAACTAGGAAGCACAATGGTTCTCAAAGGACCTGAATTCTAAACCAAGTATCTTTTCCTGATTTATTTTGTGATTCTAGGTAAGTACCTTAGCCAGTAAATGGTGATGTTAGTGCTTTGGAAAGCACTTGGCTCCAGGAATTCATGCTGAGAATCGTTTCTGGCACTGATCATATTATGAAATTTACAGTTTTATTTTGAATAAGCGTACAAGAAAAAGAGAAAGGAACGAAAGTAATCACACAACAGATCTTGTCCTATGTCCTTGTGATACAGATTTTGCATACCTGTCTATTCAGTCTTCACTCGCCTAACGTTAAGTCAACTGGTACAACAACAGCCATAACACATAGGTGGCATGTCATAATGACATAGTGAACTCTGGCAGAGAACGAGGCTGCATCCCAGATCCTGAGTCCCTCTTAACCCTACATGGGCTGCATATTGGGCAGTAATAGTCTAAGCCTCTAAGAGACATTCCTGCATCTTGGTCCAGGTAAAAGGCTCTCAATAAGGCTCTCTTCTACAACACGCAATTTTCTGGTAGAGACAGGTCTGGCCTGAGAGCCGCACTGATTCTGTTCTCCGGTCTGTTGGTGGCCTGTTTTTCCATGGGCTGTTGCCCTCCTGTCCATTCAGACAGGTTGTGCTAAGAGCAATCTGCTCTCTTGTTGCATAAGCTCTGTGTAGTTTTGCCAGGCTAAAGACCAGTCCAGGCAGTGAAACCACAGTGAGGACTTGCATTGCCTGTGACTCAACCACTTCTTTTAATAACATTTTGTAGGTATCAGCTTGAGACACTATTCTTGGTTACGCCTGACCAACTTATTACAAACTAACGGTATAAAACAGATCTCTACAGCTCATAACTCACCCTCCTCCCAAAAAGTCCACCTTCCCTGCCCTTATCAATTCCCAGCTGTATCCTCTGCTCTCTGCAGCTTGCCACACTTCAAAAATTCTTTCAGAGCCCAAGTGACAAAGGCAGCAGCAGCACAGGGTACACTGGGAACTTTCAGATGCAGTCCAGCAAGATGTGCAGGTAAGGGGGAATGAGATAAGAGACAGCAAAACATTGCAGACTGCATAGACTGCTCTGAGCATCACCTTTTTTAGCACTGTAAGCTCCCTAGTCTTCCAAGCTCTCCTGCTTCCACTTCTTGGCTTTTTGTGTAAAACTGCATGGTACCAGGGTAACGTCACATTAACAAGTAGCATGCACTGTATCCTGCAGTAGAGCAAGGTGAGAAAGAACTCTGAATTTTCAAGTTTTTCTTAAGAGACTATTTCAAACTTTCCAGAAGTTCTGATCTAGACATGACTATCCTGCTGGCTTTATATTCCTGTCTTTTTAATACTGTCTGGCAGTCTCAAACCCATCGCTTTTCCTGCTATTGTACTTAAGGATGTCTTTGTCTTTACCAAAGATCCCATCAAAGACTTCAAAAGAGCCTCCTACAAGCCTCAGCCTTCCCATCATTTCATCAGTTGATACTGGAAATGGGCCATTCATTGCACAGTCTGCAAAAGATGTGTCTGAATTACTGGTGATGACTCTTCAGTTGCTCTCATAATCCCAGAAGATTAACACTGCACCTGTAAAAGGTAAAGGAGACTGCCAAAGTCTAGTCCCCTCCACCCAGCCTAACTACTGCAGCTCCACATCTTTCTTATGAAAAGGGGCATAAGTCTAGAAGTGCATGAGAATTTGTATGGGCCTGCACAAAGACATAGAGTTCACATCTGTGTAAGAGAGCCAGCATACGTGAGTGTATAGTGTGAAGCGTGGGGAAGGAAAAGATGAATTTACCGGATGAGGGAGATGTTTTTTCGAGGCACCTCTTTGAGGTCACTAATGGATGTGGTCTTTCCTGCAAAGCAGTAGTTGGGATTGTAGTCTGTCATGATAGTGGAGGTACGCAGCTTGCTCAGTTTATATTCTGGGCTCTGTAACTCCATCTGCATGGCTTGTAGCTCCTGGTGCTTCCGACGATATACTAAATATGGAGAACACAGTAAACCAGAGACACAGACTGACTTTGGAACAGGACAGCAGCCGTGCAGCATGTCTCACTGGAATTTGCTGTGTGGCCAAATTTCAGTGAATCAAACCAGACAGTGACACTGTCATATTTCTGTATGTCAGATAATTACAGACAGAAAATGAAATCTGAAGTTATGCAGGAACCTTTGATTTACACATCTTATGAAGAAACAGGCTTGCTCATGAACAGTTTGGAAGAAGCAAAATGAATTTCACTTGCAGAGATCTCTGATTTCACAGTTCTGAGATTTTTGTTTTGTTTTATTTAGTTTAACTGGACCTCCCAAGTATGAGTCCAGTTCCAAACTTGAGGGAGTTGAGGTATAAACAACTTTCCTAAATCACGCAGAAGTGACTAAAATCTGAAATACATTATTGCATCATATTGTTCAAAATGGATAGACTAAACTGTTACCTCAGAATAACATATAAAACTAGCTCATTTTGCAAAACTTCCTCTGTTTCTAAAAAACAGAGTTGGACTAAATTCGAAATCATTTTATGGTAGTGTTATATTCCTTGAATCACTTCACTAATACTTCTGAAATGTCATTAGAAATTACACCTTGAAAGAAGACATCCTGTGGATGTTCCTTGAAATAGTAATTGATATTGCAGTATTTTTTTCAAAGCAAGATGCCAATCGTGAGCAGGTTAAATCACTATTACCCTTACTATTGATTTCTGTGGGAGCTGGATTGAGCCCAAAGACTGTGACGGTAATAGCTATTGCATCTTCTCCAGCAGATGTTGCTCAGGGGAAGAATTTAAGGGGTAAACATGCACTCACAAAGGCAGATGGATGTAATGACCTATCCACAAACCCTTCCTGTCCTCCATTTTCCTCTTCATTGCTTTTGCTTTGATTTTTTTAAATCGCTGCTCTTTCCTGAGATGGCAATGATAGGCTAGTTGGATGGAAAGAGGATTACTCTTCCACTCCCTGAGAAGTAATTAGTAATTTTAAAGGGGTACTGTCAGGCCAGAAATCATACATGTAGGACCATGTGTGTGCAACTGATAACTCCTGAAATTCTTAAAACTGAAACAGCTGCGCAAATCTAATTTAATAGTTGCCGTTTGCGGCTCTGGGTACATCCCTCCCCTCCCCCAGATTATATACAGTGTGGACAAAGAAAGGTGGCAGAGCTGTGGTTTGAATCCCTGGCTGCTTTTCACTGATTCAAATCTATTCTGCTTGCAATCAAATGCAGGTGAGCAATTGTTTAAAATAAGAAAATGAAAGGGTGAAAAATACCTTTTAGAATTTCAAATAAAGATGCCAAGAATTCCCACATCCTACTAAGTAGCAGTTTGTAAAAGGGGAACCTATGCGAGAATTTCAAACTTAAATGTCATACAGTAAGAGGCTAAATCTGTATATAGGCACACAAATAAAGAAGATTGCTTTTATGCATTAAGCACCAACAGTTCTCAAAAAACCAGTGGCAGCTGTGTTCTGACAGCTTTACACTACAACACAAGCAATAATGTCTCTTTCGAGATGCAGTCAGTAACTGAAACCTCCTCAAATTGGTCATTGTGGTTAGAAACAACTACTGAAATCTGAAGTTAAGGCGTGTGTGTGGGAAGGTGTCATTAAATACAGCAGTAGCTAAAAATCTGAATCCTTTTGCCTCCCAGGGCCCAATTATCCCTGGCTCAGATCCAGCCCTCATATGAAAATATCTTTTGCAGAGAAACACTCACCTATCATGATTCCTGAAAAAGCCAAAATTAGAGCAGCCACCAATGCTGAAGTCACTACAGACAAGATCAAGGAGAGAGGGAGATGAACCACTGGCTCAGCTGTAATAGAAGCAGGAGAAGAAGGAATTATGTGTCTGAAATGATCTTCCAGCAGCCACTTTTTTGCAGGCAGATTTTTCTGCTCCTCCCTCCATTTACTCATCTGCTGTTCCTATAGTGCAGGAGCAACCTCTGGCATGATCAGTTCTCAGGATCTATGACCTCTAATACCTCATTGTTTCACTTTCCTCAATTAATATCAACCCATTAAAACAGGTGGTTTGCTATCAGTGAATTAACATGTGCATTCTCTGGGTATGAAAACAAGACTATAAAACCCAGGGTCAGGAGGTTGGGGAGGTGGAAAGAACATTACACTGCCAGGGTTAAAGTGCTGCTATCAATGCCAAATCATAGCAAAAGCAGAAGCAGGACTGCAACATATCATCTCCTAAATGCATCTAATCCAGGCAGAAAAACCTGATAACAGTAAGTGTAGTACAAAGTATTCCATAGCTGCATCCTCACTTGGGACCACAAGGCATTCAATGACCACATATTAAGGTTTACTTCACCCTGGCAAAATGACCGTGCTTTTTGCCCATTTTACAGATGGGAATGGTGAAAACACACAATAATTTTCCCATGCCAGTGACAAAGCTGAGAGCAGGATTCTGAAACCCTGGAGTCACTTGCTCTAACTGCTGGGCAAGAACATGAAGGAAACCTAGTAATGGAGCTCTAAGCACTTGGTTTTTCAAGTAAGGCAAGTACAGGCACTGTCTTTAGTTTTGGTCAGTGAGATCTCATGCAGAATTTCTTATAGATTCTGCACCTGCACCTTATATGTCCAAATCCACAGGAATTACATTCTCCTTCACCTTGTACATTTTTCTAGTTCTTAAGAGCACTAACCCAGAATTTAAGTTTAGCTGGAAAATTCCTTAAGTGAGCAAATTTTCATGATTTCAGAGCAGAATGCGAGCATCAGCACAATCAGGTGCAAAATTTGACTCTCCTCAGTTCTGCCCAACATGCCAAACATATACTGTATATCAAACCAGCAATGCTTCTCTGTGCACCATTCCTCAGCACTCATGTGTCTATATCCTAGCAAACTAACTCTGCAGCATACACCAGCAAGAAAGAAGGTAACATTCAACAGAAGCCAGTTTTAAGAAAGACTAGATAACACTTTCAGAATGTCTTACAGTCCAAACTACAGATTTTTGCCATGCATTTTCTGTTTCACACACTAGCAGCCTACCCCATACATCTACTTACCTATGCAAGACACACCATCCTCAGCCAACTCTGTGCCTGGCTCACAAAAGCAAATGACTTTTTGAGTCTCAAGATCAACACGGCACTCGTCCATCTCACAGTGACTACAGTTAAGATGCAGCTTAATATCCACCTCTCCGTGCCCCTCTGTCACTAGGGAGTGAATGAAAGAAGCTGAGTTAATTACTGTAAAGATCATTCATATCATTCCCTTGGGCACTGACAGAAACAGGGTGGTCACTGTTGCCAGATGTGGCAGGTTAGATCCCATCTAAGAAACTGATTTCTCTCCACCTTCCATAGGTTCTGTCCTTTTCTCATGTAGAAAATAACATCCAGCTAAATTAGCCCCACTGCAGTTGAGGTGCACTGGCTCTCTTTGAGCAGATAGCCCTACCACGTTAGCCATGAGGTTGCTGCTGAGGCTAAGGGAAACTTGCCCTTTCAGTGGTCCGTGGGGCTCACCCTTTTCTTTCCTGGCCTTTACTCCCTCTGAGATCAAACGCTGCAACGCTTTCAAAACTTTTTGGCTGAATCTATCAGGCCAGAGTGCAACTCTGTTTGAAAATACTTCTAAAGCAAACATTTTTTTTGAGCAAAAAAGATATTTTTGTATTTTCTGAACACATTGCAAACATATTCAAGACATTGACTTCTGGGCAAACACAGGCTGGAGTGGCAGTATTTATCACTCCCACACACTGCTAGGCAGCACTGCACTGTTTTCTCTAGAAACACCCTGGTCCAACCTGAATACTTTGCTGAGGGATGCTCTAAGGAACACGTTTGTTAGTGAATAGTCAGGTGCTTTGTCTGTTTCTTCCCTGAATTATCTGAACTATGAGGTTCTGTTACCACTTTCCTTGGCCAAAATTATTCTATAGGGTGGAAGACTATATTGTTGGGAAGTGTTTTCTAATAGCCTTGATGCTCTCTCCACCTGCTTTCTTCCTGCTACTTTTGTTTATTCTCCATTGAACTTTGTTAGGCTATGTTTCTGCCTCCTCATGTTCATGATGTACCCAAAGGATTGTAAAGTGTCCTACAGATGCAAACTATTCTTAACATGAAATAAGCCCACTAGAAGAATTCTGACCAATATGAATACCTTTAAGTGCTGGAGTGTATAAAGTACCAATTGGATTAATAAAGGACACACCATCCTCCCCATCCATCTCTGGGTCATTGTCCACTGCAGCATTGCCACCTACATCAAACCAGAAGTCACCTTAACAGACTGAGGCTCATTGGCACTAAAATACAGACAAGCATTGCAACATGCATGACTTCAGCATATTTAGGGAGGCATCCAAATGAGAAAAGAGAATAAATCAAAGTATTTGACATATAGGGAACACTTAGCGAGTTGTGGCATGAACCACTGGTCTTTTATCTCTAGAAGTTCAATTTAATAGCAGCAGCTTGTGACAATCAATTTCTTAGCTCTGTTTTAGGCAGACTGTTGCAAACTAAGGCACAAACTTCATCTTTAACTATTTGGGTGCTGTGAAACATATAAGCCCTTCTTAAAATTAATGTAGCCAAGAGACTGGAAAACACCAGTACTCAAGGGCTAAGTTCAGTACCCTTGCTGATCAAGGTATGTACTGTGTCAGCAGAGGGAACGAATAATCCGATATCCTTCCTCTCCTTTGCACCCTGAAAGCAGGGTGGTCCACCAGGAGTGGGGACTGAAGGAATTTATGAGTTGCTCATTTGTGCTTGGGCATGTAGAACATATCAGGAGCAAAGTACGGGCAATACATAGAACATATTAGAAGCACAGTACAGGCCATATATTTTGTACTACAAGCATGCAAAGATTCCCCCACCCCACCCCAAAATGGCTTTTCCTCTTTAACCATCTTCAGCAAAATTAAAATTATGTCATGTGAGGCATTCTGTTGGAAAAAGAAGCATTACACAGTAACATTGGTACAAAACATGCACTTAATCATTTAAACTGATTACTTCTCAGGATTTCTAGTCTATCATACACTTGATTTAAGCTGTGGAGAACCAGGGGTTAAAAAGTCCACCACAGTGCAGATGGCTGAAGAAACTATGTGGCCCAGGAGATTATGGGTTAGTAGAGATCTTGAATCTGGCCCACACCAGTTATAATCAACATAATGCCATCTGACAGCTGTCCTGAGACCCGCAGCATGTGCAATTAGCTCCTTGTTGACTGAAGTCAACACCACCGTCGTTATTAAGAGGGGTCCTGGCTGGCAGCCTGAGCCTCTGCCCCCAGAGACCACCTGCGCAGGACCAAGACCCACCCGCAGCAGGGCAGGGTAGAAGAAGCTGCAACTTTCCCCTGGCATAAAGCCTGGCTGCCAGTCTGCAGGACCAACGTCCTCAAAACACAGGTGCTGGCAATGGGAGCACATAGCCTGTGGCTCCTCCTTCTTCAGCACTATAACCCCAAAATGGAAGGCTCAAGAATCACAGCAGGATCTTGATGGCACATTTTTCAGAGTGCAAAGCCAGGATTTCAGCTGAAGGACTGACATCTGGCTATTTGCTCGAAGACTATATGCCATACGTTCATCTATTGCTAAAAAAGCAACACACAGACATACTAGTACATAACAGTCAAATATGCTAGCTACAGGAGAATTATCTATCAGCGTTTTGCTGATCATTAGCACTAAAGGAGGGGAAGGGACACCTTGAACACGAAGCCACTTTACCTATATATCCTCCGCCTCCTCCACCTGAGGAGCACCCCCCTCCACCCCCTCCGAAACCCCCTCTTGTCTCCCACCCCCACTTCTTCATGGCCTGGGGGCAGGATCTTCCTCCAGTAGCACCTTCCAGCAAGGATTTTCCTGACCACAGGAAGGAAGTGTTATCATTCCAGCCACCTCCACCACCTGCAGTTAAGAGAAGAGAAAAGGCACAGGTAAGGGTTATTTTTGTGTAAAAAAACACTGCGGGGATCTGCAGAACAAGCACTCCTTAAAAGCACCTCAGCTGAAAGTAAGAATCTCATGCCTTGGTTAGAAGAGGGGATGTGCTTGTTACACAGTGCTACAGTGACCTTTCTGTAAGGCTTTTGACCACATTAATCATCTGCACCTCTTTTCACCTACTGTACAAGGACAAGTATTTTCTATGAAAAATGTAAAAAGACATCCCTGCCTACTCCCCAACCACTTGTTTCTGGCTTACAGAGCCTTCCCCTTCTCTTTGCAAAAAATACTTTTAAAAAACCCCTATGCCAGTTCTGAAGTGGAACAAAAGGAATTTAGTGAAAGGGATGTGAAAACATGTCCCAGCCCCGCTCTAAATACAACATACTCACCAGTGACTCACTATCAGCTCTGCTGGTTGTTCAGTCCAAGGTCTCTTCACAGAGACTTCTAGCCAGGGTGCAATTATGCTCTTTCTGCATAAGCCAGGGAAACTGTGAGTATGTCTACACAGCACAAAACAGGGCAGGGAGCAGGATGGCCACATCGGCACTGCAAACTCTTACATCAAAAATCAAACAACTTTGCTTATGAGAGGTACTACATTATTTTGGGAGAATGTTGCCATTGCTACGGCTTTACCATCTCTGATACCCTTATTTAGGCCAAGTATCGTGCACTGTGGTACATCCTATATGCATCTGTTATACTTCCAGGTTCCCTCTGAACTGCATTTCATGAGTTTTGCCTCACCTCCTTGTGAGGAGGAATCTGGGAGTACCACATATTCACAAATGTTTTCTTAAAAAGAATAAACTTTCCTTACCTGCAGCTCCTGAATTTCCATTCAACCCTGGAACAGAGGAATCATTCTCCAGCCTTTCTGGATGAAATGTGTCTGTTTTGGCCCTGTAGGCCCTGCCACCACCTCCTGCTGCAATTATCAAGGGGACCGGTTCTCCATTCTCCATCTTAACAAATTTAGAAATAAAGGCAGTGTTCAGACTGAGTCAGGCACACAAATGGAAGTTCAACCACATGCTAGTTACTGCATGTTGCGCTAAGCAGGCATCTAGGACTGCTCAGTGCTACAAATTACCATTGCATTATTTATGCACCCACATCCAAAAATTAATGATAAGTTCTGCAATAGAGAACAGTGGCATCAGCAGCAGTATGAATTGCACCTACAGCGCTGATGGCTCTTAGAAAGCTTGTAATGTTACTGTGTGAATGACTTTCATCAAATGAAACAGCTAAGGAGCACTGCTCTATATAGCGCAATATGGTGTCTCCACTGGTAAAGGACTGTTACACTGGAAACTGTCTGAGCATGCAGAGTTATGTAGAATTATGTAGAAGCTGGGTGATCTAAAAATATTGTTAATGCCTGAAACCAGTGTTTGGAATAAGTACTGTCTCAGCTAGTACATGACAGAAAAGATCAGTGGTCCCTAGCTATAGGGTTGCCAACAGAAAACACACAGGCTATCCTCAACTTTTCTTGTCATTGCACCATATAGGCCAAATGCGTAGCTCAAGTCTAATGTTCTACAATGATAGATTTGAATAAAGTCCTGTGGAATTTGCCCTTTGCTGTAGAATTACACTTCAGCATCTCAGCTTGCATTGAAAAAAATCCAATTCAAACTATTATGTCTGCAAAGGAAACTCCATGCCACTGAAGCAAGCGTGGCCAAACTGTGTAGCAGTTCTAACAAGTGCGAAGGGTCAACTCAGCTCACTACAGCTATCAAGTGAAATTAAAGATAACCACAGCTCACTTTGTGGACCCTTCCGAGAGGTATATAAAGGGTTCTCAGATATTTCAGGCTGTGATACTAGAGGCAAGTGGTGAGATGTGTTCGTGCTGAAGGTGCACGGGGACTACGTTTCCATACCTTAAATATGTAAGTTGCACCTCCCCCGCCTCCACCTCCTCCTGCCCACTCATTGACACTTCTGTTCACACGTATCTCTTCTTCGATCACATTGCTCTCTCCAATGCAGACTTTCTGTATAACATCATTAGTCTGCAAACAGAAGACCAGGTCTGAATTCTGGTAAGAAATCTCCATGTCCCTGTACACACACAGGCCTTGTGGACCCTTCACCCTCCCAAACCAATAAATTGTCCTCCAGTGAAACTACATAGGCAGAAGCAAGTGAATGCTCTTCTAGAAGAATCTCGCTTTTTGCTCCAACCTTTGTCAGAAGAACTTGTTGCCATTTTAATTGAATTACTTTGAAGCAAGCTCAGTACTGATATCTATTACCATGTAAATAGTAAACAGCTCCATAAACTTTTAACATACAAGATGTAGCAGAATTTACTGCAAATACTTCCCAGCATTAACTATCTGTATTTCACAAGTGGGGGAAGGGAGTAACTCAGTGATGATGTGACTTACCCCATGACATGCAACAGCCAAATGGCAGAGACATAGAGAGAACCCAAGTTTCTTTACTCCTCTTCCAGGGCCCTGTTGGTTGGGGCCAGGCAGCCAACATGCATCTATCCAGAACTAAGGTGTATTGGTGGCTAATGTAGATGTACTAGAGCTAGCTTTAACCTAGGTAGTCATAGCATGGACAGTAGCAATGGGCTCAGCATAGACTAGCCACCTAATATTTATCTAGACTTCCAAGGAAGTTTTGATGTTGATCTGACACTTATGCTGTAGCAGCAATTTTACTATAATTACCAGTGCTAGCTAGTTCAAAACCTACCAAAAGAGCTGCAATCCCACCTTTGACTGATGTTAAAGAAAATACCTCACGCCTCCGTGTTTCCTACTTAGCATTTTTTCCCCTCCACCAATTAGCACCAAATGTAGTGAACCTTCTGTATTAGGCAAATCACTGAATTCACTAACTGATTTCAAACACAACATTAAACCATCATTTGTAAGTACTTCTGAACTGTGACCTAAGAGAGGTAACTGGCGCTTTGATTTTAAATTGGAGCACTGAAGTGCATGACAAGCAGGACTCTGCTGTGAGTATTTGTAAGTTGCAAGCTTTGCTTCTAGCTTATTTTACTTTATAGTTTCATCTCCGTAACACTATCTTGTTATGCACACTGAACTCACTAAGTCAACACTTTAAGGGAAAAATGCACAAACAGTTGTTAGAGTAGGATTGACCTTCTGCTTCCTTCTACTTTCATATATGTCTTTTTCTTTTGGAAGAGGAACCTGATAAAAGCATCCTCAAGTTACAAATTATTCTGTTGACCACAAAATGTGTCCCAGGTTGTGCCAGAGAATGAATGGCATCCATTTTGTGTGTGCAGACTTGCCTATGGAACTAAACAATCCTCCTTTCCCTAGTCTTCCCTCTCCTTAATTGATTTGGAGTTGGGTGGGGATGATTAATAAAATGACAAAGTCAATGACCCAAAGGAACCACTAGATTACAATTGAATTAAAAAAAAAATAATCCTTCATGGCAAAGACATAACTGATTACAATCCAATCTAGTAAAAGTCCCTTCTACAAGTCAATGCAATCTCTTTGCCTCAATGAAAGAATTACATTAGCACTCAATAAATTCTCACTAAGATTACAGTGGCCTGCAATTTAATGAGTCCATATATTACACTCAGCTGGAATGTCCTAGTTATAGATGTTAGATGGAAGTTTGAGTTAGGGCATTTCTCATTTCAAAGAGGCTTCATATTAATGGTTTCTTTGTAGATACGTATAGTTCCAGTTTTAACATTATTTACTTCAGCACCCAGCTTTGAGAACCCCTCTTTCTTGTCTACATCCTTCAACCTTTCTCTGCTGTAACAGACTGCTAAGCTTTCATCTCTTGGATGCCAGCCATTAACAGTTGAGAAATGCACAGCATTTAAATGTCCAGCTCAAATCTGTAGGTGAAATTTCATCAGATAATGCTTAGTTTCCTACATAAGAATCTCCCATTCCCTCACCCTCCAAAGAATACTAAACAAATTAATAGATTATTGTGCCTGCAAATGGTGGAAGTTGCACCCTTCTGTCAAGGCATTTGCAGCAACGATTGGTTAGTGACACAAACCTAAGAACTGACCAAGCAGTGATTAATTTGTCTCTCCCATTCCCATACAGAGAATAACCAAACAGGCCCTGTGAGGTGGGTGCCTCCAGCGTTGCAGAGTACTATGATAATGGCAGGGCTGGGCTCAAAAGCGGAGCAAAGACAAAGCCCTGTGAAGTCAACTCTGAACACTGAACTCCAAAGGAAAGGAAGGCAGGGTTGTCTTTTCCCTCTGAAAACCTACACGGACGCTCTGAGATACGCAGATCAATCAGGAACCTGTAGTGTATTATCAATGGGCCTGAACGTTGAAGAGGAAGTGAGCACAGTGACATGGTACTTCACCTTTTCACACTCGCACCCTCCCAGTAAAACTGTAGCTACTACCCCTTGAACCATATAACCCAAAATCCCTCAAAGACAATGTTTTTCTCTGTAAACAGATAAAACTCCATAGATTTATAGAAGGGATTAAGGCAAAACAGAAAGGGCAATCACTTACACTAGGACAAGCATCTTCTCCTTGCTGTCCCACCAAGATATACAAAGTATCATCCTTCTGGAGGTCAAAAATTCCCAGCACAGACACGCCGTGGGACCGCACCATGGTGTTCTTCCCTCCTTTCCCACCAGCAGCTCCATAGCCTGAGATGCTGCAGGAAACAGAAAACAAGAGCCTGGCACCCAAGTTGTCCCAGACAGGTAGAAGGTAATACAAACCACTTCTGGGCACTGTTTTGCACACCTGAACTGTACACAATGTCACAGGGCTGTGCCCTGAAGACCTGATACTCTAAATATATCTAAACCCAAAGCTTGAAGACTGAGGTTCTCTGTTCTACATGGACCTGTGAACCTGGGTAGCTACAAAACAGCTTCCTTCACATTGATTCTTGGGCAAACACTTGCTGAGGACAGAGTGAGCAAGTCGCTGTAGTTTCAAACTTTAATATATGAAACACATCTTGTTTCCCAGAAGGTATACCCTTGAGAGGTCTGCAGCAATAAAGCGAAAGAACAGAAGCAGGAGAACCGGTAAGTACAGCACATATGGCTAAAGAGAACATTAAGCAGGAGATTGACAGGGGGAGATCTGAGAAAGCAGACAGCGTAACTGGTCCTGGTAGCATGGACCAGATGGGAAACAGCTCTCCTATTCCCAGGACCAGAGGAATACAGAAGAGTAGATGGACACGACTCTGTCTGCAATAAACAAGGAAGGCAAAAGTCCCCCAGCTAAACTCACAGTCACCATGAACATCTCACTGTCTCTAGCCCGGAGTGACTAGGTTGCATACACAGGCTGCTGCAGTCTCAATTAAGGCTCTGGGACTTTTATTTCAAGTCAAGATTCAGAGGTCTTTACTGTTGTTGATGTACCCAAAGATTTGGCTGTACTACTGTATTGCTCAGCTCCTCCCTCTCCCTTTCTAAGTACACAAACAATTTACATACTTGAAGCAGCTTTTATCAAAGAATTTCAAAGCACTTTATAAAAATCATGATGAAACACACATCTCTGCTGCAACAAAAACCAGAGTTACTCAACTTTCTGAGCAAGTGAGTGGTGGTACAGCAAGCTCAATTTTGATCTGAAATAAGCTTGTGATTCTCCACTGACATTAATAGCTTTGCAGCTATTTCCATGAGAGCAAAATTCAACCTGGAGCACGTAAACAGTGACTGCAGGGCTGAGAACACAAAACTTACTCTCAGCTTCTGACCAGTTACAGTATAGGTGCTCTGCTTTAACTCCTCCTTTCCTCTAGCACCTGGTTGGTCTTTGCCCAGCACAGTCCTGCATGCAAACAGGCTACAAGCAGAACAAACCAGCAGTGCCCATCGCGCATAAGCACCCTGAACAGGTTGGGCAGCCAGCTCACTTTCATCCAGCAACTTGCCTTAACGATTTGCGTGAGGAACTCACCTAGCGATACCGCTCTGAGGCAGCCAGCGTGGAGCAGTTCTGATGTCAAAGCAACTATGGAGCATCAAGTGCCTCATAAAGCACATTAGCTCCTTGCAATGTGACATGATTATGTTTGTGCCACTGCTGATAACCAAAGCAATCATTCCTCAGTAAGGCTGCACTGGAGCCAGCAGAAAAAGTGATGGACACAGCACTGGCCTACCCTGAACAGATGCTGCATGAATCTGAAGACTGAGTTGATTTGCTGTAGAATTTTGTAATGGCTAATGAGATGTACTATCAGGCACAGCAAGCTGGCAGGGCTAATCGGCTGCAATTAGGGGCCATATTTTTCTGTGTATGAACAGATTTTGCATACAAGCAATGATGTCAGGAAGTTCAGGAGATCCCATTTTGGCTTCATTCAAAGGCTGCAGACAAATAAAACCCAGTAGATTCAGGTGACAGTCTTTTCCTATTCAAAATGGGTGTCACTACTTAAACAGACGCATTATCTTGACTTCAAGCTTTAGTAGGATTCCTTTCCTTAGCACAACTTTCTTTTACAGGAGGAATCCATTTAACCATATTGGCCCTGAAGAAAGACTCAGACCGCCCTGAGTAAATATAATCAGAACACAGAATACTTTCCACTGTCTTCCTCCTTTTCTTTTACTACGATACTTGTAGGAACTGAAAAAGAAATCTGCGTCTTCAGGAAGGATCAGGATGAGCAGAGTGCACTGGCTGTGCAAACCAGGGCTGGAGGAAAAATTCCACCTCTGGGTAGCCAGGTCATGGGAAACACTGGAGCTAGTTTTGAGAAGATGAGAAAATGCAGTGCCTAGGCTGGCCAGCTTAGAAGGACACCTTTTTGCATTCCACTGTGCTGTGTTCTTGTGCCACCTTACAAGAAGGGATCAGAGAAAAAAGAGGACAGTGGAGGTGACAAAAAATGGGGCACTCAGCAAAATGGACCAAAGACTCTTGCTTTAAAAATGGAAAGAATTTGGATAATGGATGGTAACATGTAATTTATTAGAGTTCACTTCTCTCATACTTGATCATAGGCCTAGATATGGGATGACAAGAACTTCTGAATGCTTAGAAGGAAATCTGAAAAGAAAAATATTCTTTTATATTGCCTAACTTTATTGTTACACAATGTGCAGTCCCGTGGGAGCAAACCAGATGATTTTGTCCATATCAGCATGTAGGATTCCAGTCTTCTAATGAAGCCACCTACAGTGTGTGGCAGCCTACTCAGACCTTCATAGATGCTGGGGTTTTCTGGCTGTGGTTAACTTGTGCTGGTAGTTTTGTGCAAAGTTGAGCTTTCTGTCTTTGCATTTTAATAATGCATATTCTGCCTCATGTTCACACGATCTGTATCCTTCTTATGCCATTATCAGGAATGTAACTCCCTGCTCTACATTAGACAGTGTAAACACAGTGATATGGCATAACAACAGCTTTCTTAAGAGCCCAACAGCCAGCTGGATAATTTTGTCTCTGGGTCAGGTATACTGGAGATGGTTATCAGGCTAACTTACAGGACCCACAGTGCAGCAGGCCTGCAGGGGAGAGCTAAATACAGGCAGTGGGTCCAGACTCTGGGAAGCCCTAGAATTGATATTGCAACTTGACATTTTCCTAGGGCTATGCTATACTGGGGGACTCTGCTGCCCCTTCAGCAGCCCAGACCCAGAATCAGGAAGATGTCAAGTTAATTTACAATTGCCTCCTCCTTTCCCCAGGCTCTGAATTCTCTACTATAGCCTTAAGAGGTGCAGAAGAGAATGTCATCCATTTATATATAGGTTACCAATGACATTAGCCATCTATTATCTATACAGAACCTAAAAGTCTGTTAGGTCATTTACAGGACTTGAATAGACAGGTCCTCCCTGCAGGACGTGTGGTTTGTGTTGTGCAGCAAAAATCTGCCTACAGTTGCACTGGAATTCTGGCTCTTCTTGGGCTGGGGGGTGATATTAAAGAAATGAAAATGTTGTAAGTTTATTGCCTCTTCTCTTTTGGGCTATACTTTATAACCATATTTACTGAATGCCGTTCCTGAAAAATTCTATTCACCTCAGGCAACTCATTTTTGATAGCTGAGTAAAATATCATTAATGTTCTTTTCATTACCATCAATCCTTGTGGTAATAGGCACTCAGGCAGAACTTGCGCCTAGCCTAGCCAGTTTCTCTAAACTGCTTTGCAGTAGACTTCTGTTAGAGACTGACATCTATCCTCAATATAAATATTCTTTTTCAATAAAAAGAAAAAAAAGAAGATGCCAGTAAGTTTTAACTGAAATTTGTTCTAAGCCTTCAGTGGAGTGTTCTGCTTTGAAATCCATGATACCATCATTGGTTTCAATATGAAATGTTGCATAAAAAACCACCACTAGACAGTCATTGATTCAAACAGACAGTTCTGCTTACAAACTGATGCATGTAATGGCTTGATGTCACCATTCAGATACAGTGAACTAAACTTTGATTGTACTTTTTTCCCCAGCAAGAGCAAAAAGAAAGAATGATTGGTAAAAATCTGATTAAGTGGCATTGAACTGTATCTGATCATCTCCCTTTGAAAATAACTCCACAGAGGGATTTAAGCATTAGAACCCTCAGTATCACAGAGCCTAACATTTAGGTGGCTGGGTTCCAAAATCAATTCTACAGCGGTGAGCCGGGCTTACAGGCTCAACTTACCTTGCCTAGATTCTAAACAGTCAAGATGCTGAGCACAGCTTGATGCAAGCTGTCTGATAAGAAACGCTCACATATGATTGTGCCTCCTATACCAGGTGGAGAGTGAGCAAACTCATTCTGATCTCAGAATTCAATGGATGGCATATGGGATACGTATGCCTCTTGGCCTGGGGAGGTCAAAACACTCGATTTTCGGTTACTTATAGAGCTCTCCCAACCCATTACCATTTAGGCTAAAGATATGTCTGCCTCAGGTGGTTGTTTCTCTCTCTCTTTCACCAAAAAGTTGCATCTTCCAGACAAGAAATCTGAGACTGGAAGGACTGGAAATCACAGAATCAGGGAGAAGTAAAACCCACGGAGATCTGGCCAAACTTCTGAATATAGTACTTCATATATGCCCAGCATGTACCTGCAGCTTGGAGAAGTTTCGAACGCAAAGATACATCGTGATAATTGGAGATGGTTCTCTTACCTGTATGTGTTGGTTGCTGGTACTCTCCAGATCTGAATGCCTTGGAGAATTCCTTCAGCTCCTACAATAACACTGAGGTTGGAGTTTCTGTAGGCATCATTGCATTGGCTCTGTGTGGGGCCATAGGGTCCACTGGCACCACATGTTGTGAATAACCAGTGATCTGAAATGAGGACATACACAAAGCATGATACCAACATCCCAAGATCAAGTAGCTGTTCTGCTCTTTATTCACTCTCTTGATGGACCAAGAGAAGAACCTGGCCCCTGAAGTTTTAGCCAGAACAGATACTCACAGAATTCTTTTAGAAGACTTATAGTGCTGTATATCTCAGTATTCGACAGCTTTTCATCTACATCTCCTGAAAGCTATCACAACTATGAACATAGCTTTACTTTTCCTAAGGCTCAAAGAGGCAAAGATCACAGAGTAGAGTAAAATGAAACACAGACCACCCAGTTTTGGGCTCTGCTCTCTGGGCTGTTAAAGTGCATGCTCATAACCTCAAGAATAGAGCATTTTAGCCCTTTCAGTTTCTACAGACATTTGATTATTTAATTTATTTTATATGAGAAAGCAGATGTTAATTAGGTAAAAACCTGTAAATACAACATCATCTCAGTGCTTAAAACATAACAATAAACTAATTGTATTTTGAATAATTATTTGCTCACAAGAGATTCAAGTTAAGCTTCAGAAGGCAAAACACCTAACTGAGGCCTGTAAAACAAACATTCAGCTCTGCATGTTCTAGGTCAGATCTGTGGGTGTAAATCAATGCATTCCCATTGCAGCCATTTTCATCAACTTGAAGTACTGGCCCCGTACAAATAGATTTCTAGAACAAGGCTTTGCTGATTTGTGCCTCAAAAATCTGATTTTTTAATTTGAATACATGATGTTGAAAATGCCATCCTTTTCCTTAAAGATTCCTTATTAGGGCTAGCACAGTTGTAAGACCACAATGCTCTTGTAAAACCCATCCTAACATATTTGCTAGTATATCAGGAAGTATTTCATATGCAAGCAAAACTAAGATCTGGATGGAAAATAAGTAGACTAAGCAGTTTTCATGTACCTTACATGATTTATCATTCATACTTATCAACAAGCTAATATACACAATCCAGTAAACTCCATTATTTAATTCTACTGCCATTAAAGACAAAATACTTGAAATACACCTAAAGAACATTATTTCTACAAATTATGTTGGGCCAGCTAGCCCTCCTTATGGCTTTCTTGAAGGGCAGCATTTTCCCACCCAGCTTCCACTAATGCAATACAACATATGCAGACTCTTTCAGTGATGGCACTAATTAGCTCAGACAGAGCATTAACTTGATCTGCTTCTTGAAATCTGCAGCTATTGTCTAAGCAGATCTGGTCTAGAAATGATGGTCTGCATGTGTCTGGATGAGAGAGGCTAGCAGTTTTACCATTACTGTCACTGGAGGGGTTCACCCACCAGAAATACAAGGAAACACATTAGTTTAGCCAGGCACAAGGTCTGAATTACCTTTTCACAAACTAATCCTGAAGCTGAGCTAAATTCTTTCTTATAATAAAGTTCAATGCATGAAATAGATCAAATAATTTGGCAGGACTTTAAGAAATAAAGTGGCTGGTATTTCTGAAAACCCTTCGTAATAGAGTCTTGGCTATTCCAAGAAGCAATGTAAAACTACTACTTCAGGAAAGTGTCCCAGTCTAAGTACTGCTAAGAGAATAATCTCTTCCTTCTTACTGCAAAATCTATACCACCTCTCCCCAAAACTCCCCTGGAAGTGTCTTCTAGAAATTTTGCTATTGTTATTTGTTTTGTATGGATACTTACATACTTATTTTACTTATTTTTCAAATCCTTCTGCAATGGGTGGCAGTATAAAGTCTTAAAATAAGTAGATAGCAAATGGAAGATTTCCCCTCTTCTCCTCTGTCTCTAATGCACCCCCCCAAAAAACCCCAAGAACAACAGGTCAGAGGGGAAAAGCACCTAAGCAAGCATGGTCTAAAAGTTCCTAAACAAAATGCTTCAGTAGCTCTGATATCGACAGTCTTGCACCAGATGTTACTTATGTTTATTCTTGCAAAAAAAAAACCCCAAACCAAAGCAAAATCTCACACAAAATGGAAGACGAGAGACTCATTCTGTCAGCTATCACAGTGATTTAACACTGCAGTATCCCAGTGGGCTAAGCCACCCGCACTGAAACATATGTTTAGTAAAGCAGGCAGGTAAGTGTCTTCGTTTGGAACAATAAGAAGCCATTTAGATGTCTCTGGTGAAACATCAAACATGTTCCCAAAGGTAGAAGCAGGTGACCTTCAAGGGGACAATAAGCCCAAAACATGAGAGAATCAAAATGGTAAACTGGAAGTGATAAAACCTAGGACAGACCACAGCATGTGCATACTGCTGCTACGGTTAAGCTTTGTATTTATAATTTACTCCCTTCAAATAAATCTCATTCCTTAGGTATCTGCTTACCTGGCCTTGGCAAAAGTATCTCTAGACACATGTAACACAGCACAGCTGGACCTGAAACTGGCAGCTCTTGACTCCCACTGGGTTCCAGGGACAAGGGATCAATGAACTACGTCTTATTCCAAAATGCTTTTCAACGCCCCTCTGTTTCCTAACAAGCCCAATGCCCTGGTGGAACAGAAGAAAAATACCCTCCTGCTGCAAACATTATGTCTCCAGACTTTGAACTGAAGCATCCAGAACAACTTTTGTATTTTCTGCCTTTTGGACCAAGTAGAGGGGGCTCACTTCCAGTGCATCCAGGGTCAGTATCAGGGTAAGAGCAAACAGTGCAGGTAATTTAAGATTAGTGAATGTATATCTAAGCTCTTATACTTTGCCTTTTAAAACAGAGTATGAGAGGTTTGGGGAATGAAAAACCACAGATATATTATGCCAGGGAGCATGATGTAATGAACCTGAAGATGACTGAGCACAGGAGGTACTATCTCAGATTTCAGAAGCGGTCCTGTTGCAATTGATACAGTGGTATATACAAGATCGCATGTAAAGCCTCCCGGGTTTGGCAGCTGCTGCAGTCAGTGCTAGCAAACATATTTACTTGCTCTGTTCAGGTAGATGGTAGACAGGAATGGGAGAAGACATGTTTCAGAAGTAGCAGAGCTGGGTACTGACCTTTGTCCAAAACACTGCAGGAAGAAGTCTGGCCCAAGTGAAGTCCATGGGGAGATTGCACCTGATTTGAACCAGCAAGGATTTCAGTAAAATCTATAGACAGGTGTTGCACGATCTCCTCATTTGTCACTGCTGCACTGACTTGCAAACAGTCCTCCTCCTGTTTATGTGCACTTCACATTTGATACTGAAAGCCAGTCCAACATGTAACAGCTTTGTTGCTGAATTAAATGGGACAGAATATGTCATGGGAAGAAGTCACCTCTCATTTCAACACAATTAGGACAGATGGGTCTTAGTTACAATTCTGGATACAGACTAAAAACCTTGCACTTCCCTCCGTCTGCTCTCTGAAACATTTCACAAAGCCAACCCTCAATTTGCAGATGTAACTGTAGCCCAAAAGCTTAAACCACTAACCCGGTATCAAAACAGAGTACTGCCTATCTTAGATAAGCCACCATTTCTTTTTTTGAAGTAAGAATAACCATTCGCTCCCTGTAAAGTATTGACTTTCTCCTGATTCTAGAAATGACTGCAGCATGTCTCATGAGCTCAGAGAAAGCATTTCTATAAGTTGCTTCATGCCACAGCAGTTTACAGTAATTCAATTGGAAACATTGTTTTGATCTCCAAAGACTAAAGCAGCAGCACTGAATCGAAACTCCCTAAGCAGCTAGGTGAGAAGCACAGATTTCTTCCATCGGTGCCCAACTGTGGTCTGTTGCATACTGCATGGCATACCTCTTCTTCCTTCTGCAGTGTGCAACAGGCTAACATTGCCGGCACCTCACGCTCACACGATGGGAAAAAAGCAGGACTCTCTGGTCTAAATCCTCCCAAACAACTAGCAGATTTTGGAAGTTTGCCCAACTTCACACAAGTTACAGGTGCCCGGTTTACAGAAACAGCTGAGCATTCCCACGGTGAAAACTATGAGGTAGTTAAGTGTAGGGTCCCTATATATTCTGTCATTGGTAGTTGCAAGGTGCTAACTTGCAACAAGAAATTCCTGTTTAAGGTGTGGGAAAAAGAAAAGAAGTGAAGACTACACTGAAATTCTGAATTGGGGTACTGTATTTCAGTGAATAATTTATACATCAGTTCATTTGACGGAATCCCCACTTTCACTAGAAACGTGGCAGAGGAAACATTTGGTCCTCTGGCTGTTCACCCACACACCTGTCCTATTCAACCTCCCCAACACATTGCTAAGGTCCCAGCAACATTTTCC
The DNA here is from genome assembly GCF_900496995.4 of Aquila chrysaetos chrysaetos. Taxonomy (NCBI): domain Eukaryota; kingdom Metazoa; phylum Chordata; class Aves; order Accipitriformes; family Accipitridae; genus Aquila; species Aquila chrysaetos. Next base: position 4,530,853 of record NC_044016.1, read on the forward strand.
AAGAAATGCCATTTTGGCTCTATTAAAACAGATTTTAAAAAATTCCTTCTTCCCAACTTTTCTTTCCAAATTAGATTTACTGATGTATTTACACACACAGTCACTCATGCTTATTTTTTTTTTGCACAGCAGAAATTCTAGTTTTCACACAGCTTGACTAGATACGTAAAGTGCACAGCAATCAAGGCACTGGATTTCAGCCACAGCAAAGGGAAGTGATGTCCTGCTCTTGGAAAACAAAAAGAACAAAACCCCACAAGACTTAAAATGACTAACTCATTTGAAGCTCTGATACTATTTGTGGCCCAAGGCAGTACTGCTGCAGGCACTGCTGCAAATAACAACCAGCAACAATGAAGAGAAAACAGTGGAACAAAGCCTAAAGCACATCTGTACTTTTAACATAGAAAGCAATTTCACTGGCACATATAGCACATAAACTCTGTATCACAAAACAGACATAGGCATTTTAGCTATACCTCAAGGGCCTAAATGTATTAACTGGCATTTGTTAAATTAAGCTCGTTTGAACCGAGGTTCAACTCATTCCAAACCTAAACTTTACTGTGATTTCAGAAAATTACCAACGAAGCACCATGCTACTTGGCTTATTTTGGAACCTAGAGTAACACACTAGTGAAATGCATCAGTGCTTTAAAACAATGTGTAGGCAGTTTGTGGAACTTGCTGCCACAACCTCTATTCAGGCCAAGAGGTTATTCCTACTTCCAACAGAGTGAAAAAAACATTAATAAGGGCTACAAGGTCTCATGCTTCATGGGCATAAGAACCCCAGTGGCTAAACTTCTGGAAGTAACTAATTCTGTTTGTTGTCCCTCAGGGAGTTCATTTTCTTCCTCTAAGGCAGATGTCATCAAACTTGATGCCATGAACAAACAGAACGCTTGCTTCATCTATTTGTAAGAACGTTCACAAGCTCCCTTACAATATTTGGCCAATATGGGAAATCAGAGGCTTACAGGAAACTGCCCATCTTAATCTTCACTAACATTTGGCTGCCATTGGCACCATGATATGAGTGGAGGGATATACCTTTTACTTAGTGCATGAACAATCTCAGTTATGCATTAAGAGTAATTCCAGGGTTGGTCAGTGCTGAAAGTCTGTAGTCAAAATATACTACAAGCGTACATAAGAAATGTGTTCAGTGATGTAAGGAAGGAAAAACCTTTCAATTTTGTTTTGGGTTCCGTTGTTTAACAATGTCCTGTGTGCAGTAATTTGAGATTATTACCTTTTACAGGATCAAGTTTGCCAGAGAATAACAGGGTGGGGCAGGGGTTTGAAAGATGATGGTAAATGGCAAAACTATGTTGTGCTCACAGTCACAGTCCCTGAACTGCTAAATGTGTCTACAATGATATTAATGGGATATAAAACTATCATAGGAACTAGTGAGTCTTGCCAGCAATACCAGAAGCAGTTACACAGGTACAGCTAGACTAAGAGGAGGCCGGCTTTTCAACTATTTATGGAGTTACTATTTCTGCCTCTGTCTTTCCATTTTCTAAATGAGGGCAGCAATAGAAGACTTGGACATGTTTTTCAGTTCAACAAGAAGACAATCTGCAGTGATGACAAACGAATGCTAGATTGATCCTGAGTATCATTTCAAAGAAATACTCAAAGCATGATTCATGCTTTATATTTTTCTTAAGTGTCCATATAAAGGGAACACAACCAGGGCATCCTTGTAGGAAATTATCTGTGGTCAGTATGACAGGGCAAGGGCTGACTTTGAACAGCAATGAGAACAGCTTGTTTCCTGCTACCTTCTGGACCCAGAAACTAACAAAGCAGCATGAAGAAAACTAATTTCTTTTCTATTTTATGTTTCACTTAAAGACATAGCAGGAGTCTTCCAAAAAGGATGTTAAGTGAGACATGCTACTAACTTTTTGGAATTTGTTCACAATTAAAAACTAAGCAGAAATGCATGTTAGATAACAAAGATCAAGTTGGGTGGAGGTGGCAAAATTATTTCAAAACCTTTCCTGAGATTTATAGCAGTTTCTGCACAATTTAAACTGCTATTCTGAAGAGCGGGCAGCTTTAAAATTTAGGTCTAAAATGTGTTAATTGCCCTGTTTATTTCAATTGTATGATTAACTGTGGAGAGCAGTTATACCAATTCAACTTTGCTATGTTGGGATCTGGTTGTATGTTGATTTTCAGTATTGCACCTTTGTTATTTTCAATCCTACAGAGAAAGCAAGTGTAAACACAGCAATAAAGAAATTCATGCCTACATAATCTGAGATCCCACCATCCGTCTCTGAACATTTTCTACCACTGTTCAGGATGCTACCTTTGTTGGGGGGAGGGCGCTGAGCTGTTATTCACTGTGTTAATTGATGCTTAATACAGAAATACAATTCTGCAGATACCTTTATTGCATTATGCCAACAGTTCAGTTAGTATAATTGCACACAAAGAGAAACCAAATGTAATTTTCTTTTACTTAATACTCTTTCCGCTGTTCCTTTCAGCTCCTTCATCTGATTAACTAATGTGACTCAGAGTTCTTCCGAGAAACAGCCATGTAAGTACTCGTAAGAGGACTCTCCCTGATGCAAAAGACAAAATCTGTGCAACCACGAAGTGCTGTGGGGAAGAGACTGGAGCTGAAGGAAAACAGTAATCCAGTCCGGATGAGAAAATCATTTGATGACAGTTTCCATGCAAGAAACCATGGTCGCACAATGGCTGGTGGATATGCAGATCAGATGGGACAAAACAATGCAAGATTTGAGGGGAAAAAAGGTTAATATTTTTGTACATTTCACAACACACCATTTTTGTACTGTGTGCCCTGACACGAGTAAGTTGTCAGTGGGACAGATGAGAAGCTGAAACATCAAAAGAGAGGCTATCCTCATGGTATTTACAGCCTATTCAGAAGCACCAGAAATCTTTAATTAAAGCTTGATTGCTCTGTGTATTGTTATCTACTTTTGCCTACTGAGAATCCTATTCTGTCTCCTCCAGTTTCCATGATAGTAATTTGTTTACCTAGAGTTCCTCATTATTGCTCACTGTATCTTCATATGCCTGAATTTCCCATATTCTAGCCTTGTCTATAAAATGAAATTGCATTGGTTTGATATAAATTGGCTTTTTAATTGGTAGTTAAACTCACTGTACAGAGATGCTACGGTTTGAGTGGCTTTCAGTTTTACTTAAACTGATACCTAATCAATTTAAAAACAAAGCCAAAATAAGCTTGGTTTACACCAAAATAAACAGCACACAGCCTTTTGTACAGACTCAACCATTTCAATCAAAAATCCTAGCTCCACTAAAGTTGCTTCAATCTTCTGGTACACACAAGCTTTCTTACAACTTTTTTGCAAGCTTCTTCCAGAATCAATTTTCACCTGCAACCTTTCAGCAAGAAGCTGGCATTTCAGCAAATACGTCATTAATTAATTGAAAAGGAAAGCATTTGCATTGCTCTGTGATCACCTATCTAATGGCCACCTTGCACTGCAAGTAACTGTGTGACTTGAAACCTACAGGAATTTTTCTGTGCTGGTCCTGGTCATCATCGAGAAACTTGAGAGCGCAACACCACCACATTAGTTGTAGTAATTTGGGGTCTTATTCTGCACAGCGCATTCATCATCCCACGTGTGACACATGACAGTAGTTCTTCTGGGAACTTTAGGATCTTTCGCAATGTGGCTGCATTATGTGTTTTGAACCTTTGGTGTACATATCCTGGAGGTATGCCAAGCCACAATAAGCAATAGCAAGGCTGAAGAAGTAATTCACTGGGTACAGGGCCTGAGAACAGAGAGGCCAGGGAGGTTGGTAGTGATGACTATCGCTTCTGCTGAAAATGGATTTCCAAGCACAGGCAAAACCAGCAGATGCATGTAAGAGCTTGCTCTCAGTTACAAAGGAGCAAATCGAGGCCCATACCCTTGAAAGCAATGGAGCTTCTTTGGATTTCCTGTCAAGTAAACAAAGTGGTACCCGTCTTTCAGATTGTACTTCCTGCTGTGTAGGCCGAGCTGGCTTGGGGACTTGGGGAGGGCATTTTATTATCCTGTTGTCTCCTCAGCTATAGGAACACAGTTCTTTGTTTTAATATAATTTCTTAAGAAGGAAATATTATAGCATGTGATCCATCACACAAGCCAAAGATCACATTAGCTGTAATTACTTTTGGCTGAGCTCATATTGGTCAATGCAGTCTTTGGGACTTCAGGGTGGCGCTGATGCTGTTGGATCACTCGCACAACAGTAAATATGTGGCCATCAAAGTAAAGGCCTTGACAGACTCAGCCTGAGGTTTCTTAAATGCATTACAGGATGCAGAAAGAAACAAGATTAAAGCTGGGTAAAATGCATAGCCCAGGGACCAAACAAGCATCTGCAGTGTTTGCTGAGAGCAGGGACTCAGCAACACAAAGCAAAAAGGTGATTCGGTGCTGTGGAGACCCTCAGAAATGCAATGACTTCCCACTGCAAGAAGCTGCAGCTTAGCTTCTCTGATTTCTGCCTTGCCTACACTGAGGGCACAAAGGGGAGAAAACTGCTGTAAAAGTGATTTTGAATCTCAAGGGCTGGAGACAATTTTAGACAGAACATGAACAGGACTGAGGATCGGATCAAGCCCAGAAATTAGGCAAACTGGCTTAGATACCACAGGAATTGCCTTGAATTTTCACCCCAAGGTCATAACAAATGATTTGAATTGCTCGAAGTACCTCGGTGACCTTCTGTTCTACCCCCATGCAATCTGACTCCCATTACTTCTACTATTCAAGCATTTCTTTAAATTGCATTCGTCAGATAGGACAGGGAGCAGAAGGGCTAGAAGATGTTCCATCATTTCAGGTCTAGTGAGAAGTAGGAAGTAACAAAATCCTCAAAGAAACCTACAGCCACAAGATTTCTAGCCTAACACCCACACACCCACTTTATATTAACTTTGCATCCAAACTTCAGGCCAGTCTCCAATCTGAACCTGGTATCTAATGGCTTTTGCGTTACTAAAACAGTAGGTACCCTGGAAGGAAATGTACAGTTGCCTTGGGGAACTATATCACCACGTAAGCATTGACATTCCTATAGAAAGTCAGCCAGAAGTCCATGATCTACACCTGTGTGCAGATCCTACCACAAGATCACTGACCTAAGAGCAATTCTCAAAGCACCTAAAAGTAAAAGGTGGCTCCACTTACAGGCAGGTATCAAAGGGAACACTTCAAAGGTTCCTCAAAAAGGCTGTAAGGGTCTTTTTTGGAAATTACACCTTTGTGACCAGCCCAAGCTCACACACGATATCTGTAACAGAGCTAGACACAATCTTTGTAGCTAAAGCACAGGTCCACCCAGCCCAGCATCCTCTCATACAGGCTCATTCCCTCTGTCTCATTCTCCTGAGACTTTGGTCAGTGCTCCTGCACTTTTCTTGCTGTATGGTGCTCAGTACACAGAATATCAATAAACTCCACTTGATGGCAGCTCTTGGCCTACACCACAGACTGTATCATCAGCCTCCACTGCCAGAGCTCGCTTCACAAGAGAGTTCAGCTATCAGCAGCTGCCCTGCTGTGGCAGCATGGAGTGGGCTAATACATCCACCTTTTCAGGTGGGCTTTGAAGGCTGTGTGGAGCTTTTGACCACGCTGACCAGACTGCTGTTGGTATCAGAGCTAACACCACTAGTTCCTGTATTTCAGCAGTACACTGCAGGCAGCAAAGCAAAACATAACCTACAATAGAACAGACTCGAAGTCCTTCTAAGACAGAGGAGTGGGAGAGAAGGAGGCAGCTGGAACAAATCCCTGGCTTACTGACAAAGTAAAGGAGGCATATACCAACCTTGCTCCTGTTCTCTACCTTAAGAGGGGTGGTATTTCAAATTGGCAGGTAACTAGCTAGCCCTAAGTGAGGAGAAACAGCTGCATGCAGTGCTAAGGGTGACAGTTATAGCAAGTGCTCATCTCTCCTGTAGTTAACCCCTCATTTCCATGGTTAGCCCTGCTCCCCCAGGTAGGCTGGAAATTGTGGCCACCTGGATCAAATCAGGAAGAGAAGCTGGCAAGGAGGAGGGAAGGAAGCAGACTGAAATAGAAATGTACGCGTAGAGCCCAAAACAGATATTGTGAATGTGTGGGCAAGCCTGGGAGAGGGAAGAGACAAACATTTGGGAGACAGTGATGTGAGGGGAAGGGAAATCTTGCATCTATTTGGCCCACGCCACTACAGTTAAGTTGGAAATAGGAGCTAGGGGACAGGGGAAAACAAAATAACATTGACCATACAAGACTGATATTTCTAACTAAAAATCATGTTTTTAAAACAAAGACCAATGGTGTACTCTTTCAAACAGGCAACGAAAATATTACTGAAAAAGCAAAGCTATGTTATTTCAAACCAAGACTATATTAACTAGAGATGGGTGTTCACGTTACAACATGGTGGACTCAGTCAATTTGGACACTTCACTTTGATTCCTGCCTGTTTTTATGACCACGACACCAAACAAACCTGTCTTACAGTTTAAGAGCAGTTTTTACTTCAAGAAGAGGCTCCCTCTGGTTGGTTCTTTCACCAGCTTGCAATCAAAATCCAAGTTATGGTTAACAGCTAACGGCAATTGCTTTCTAGAGCTTGTTTTGTTTTGTTGTGTTTGTAAGGGACTTAGGAAAAGCTCTGAACAAAGGCTTTTGTTATTAAAAAAAAAAAAAAAAAAAAAGAATCATATTGCATTTAGCCACATCTAACTGAAATCTGTACTAGTTGGAAACCTCTGCTGTCTGAAAATGCTTCTCAGACCAGACAATTACCTGCTGGACCAGAAATGGGGGCAGTGTTGAGCTGGAGATTTCCCAGAAGCTTTTGTTCCCATCCAAACTTCTTCTGGCCACCTCTACTGGTGAGCAAATTGCTTGAGTCTGGAGTGGTACCTCGAGGTGTCTTCTCTCCACTGACTAGAAAACAAGAAGCCACAGACTGGTTTATCACTGAGGGTGGCTGAGTCAGTATGTAATACAAAACTGAAGCTAAATTAAGGGCTGCAGGCTCCTCTGCTGACAATAAGAGCCTGCAGTCACAGGATATAACACTATTAAAAGGAAAGGGCAGATTGACTTTCCATTGCTGTTATGGGAACTGTGACAAAAGAAAAATAAACAGGAATGAGTGGTGGGCAAAACAGCAAGTGAATGAAGACACAAAGCAGAAATACAGAATACAATCTTTAGCAACTGTTAGAAAGTTTCTCTTTTAGCCAGTAAAAGTATGTGCAATATTTTTTAATTACAGACTAATTTTAAGATCTCTTTAGAATACTGGAACCTGAAGTACATCGTACTTTTGCACAGAAAACAAGGGGTATTACTGCATAAATGGAAAGACTCATACCCCAGTCACTGCAAATTAACATAATACAAAGCAGATGAAACATTCTGACTGCTGTTGGATGAGGAAGTGCCTTAGAGGTTTTCAGTCTGAACAGGGCTACAGAGATTGTAGCTTCAAGCCTAGGAGATGAAAGAACACACTGAAGTTCTACTGCTCAACCCAAAGTAGAAGTTTGATGTCTTCAGAGCAGCAGTCCTCCAATCCTCATGTAAGTTGTTGGTCTGAGGTACAGAGTGACAGATCATTGAACACATTTACAAATTAAGCAGTTCACTATGCGTGAGATTATGAAAGATGAGCCAGACACAAACATTCAATAAAAATCTAAACAGGATGAAATCTGGCAGCAGAGGTATAGACTGGGCATATTCTAGAGGCCAGTCAATCACAAAGTCTGGATCAGAACCCAAATTTTTCCCAAGAGTAGGAGAGAGTGAAGATCCTAGTTTCTGATTCAGACTTAAATGCGTCAGTCCAAATAAAATAACCTTGTTCTAATTTAACTGGAGTATTGTGCCCAATGTTATTGCAAAGTTAGTGTCAATCACAGGATGCCTATCTTTTCGTAGCCAGAGTCCAACTGTCATTCATTTTGATAACTGTCACACAGCAAACCAGGTCATGTGGAACTCTATAATCACAGACTGGCTTCTGCATCAGCCTGGGTGGATAGGTGATGCTAGTGTCTCAGCTGGAAGCTGACTCTCCCACACCGTATGTCTTACTACTCATTTACTGCCAAACTCGGAACCCATTCACTGGTCAGCTCTACTAATAAGGTATGCATCTGAACGGTCTCCTCCACCTAAGCACAGTTATTTCTGAAACATACCTTTACATTTCAGGAGTCTTTTGAAGATAATAACACCCAATCCCTTCCCCACAGTTTCAACCCCTTTCCAAATTTCAATTACATGGCAAATAAAAGACAAGTCACTTGCAGATAAAAGGAAAACTTACTTGTTAAATAACAGTCCAGACTAAGGGAGACATTGTCAAAAGCAATAACGGCATCAGATCCTTCTTCCCATGAAGCGACGATCTGAAACCAAAACCTGCACAGATTGGAAGAACAGGGATTAAATTCTCTTAAAGAAATGAAACTCAGAGCTCTTCACAATTAAAGCAGTTTTAGAAAGGGGGAAAAAGCTTTTCTTTTCACATATAAAAATATTAAATTGCCAGAGAAAGTATCCTCAACCTTAGCAAGAAAAGATAATCTGAGGAGGGGAGCTGTACATGAATACAGGCAGACAGAGAAAAGAATACAGCCCCTCTTCCCTCCAGAAACATACAACCTGAAGCAGGTGCAAATATGTGTGTGTGGGGGGAATCAGGACAGAAAATACAGTCCCCTGGCTTCTGGCACAAAAAAAATGAGACACCGAAGTGATTTTATTCTTACAAGTGATTTACACCCTAAAGTGTTAAGAAACATAATTAGGCTGGGGCTCCTGAAATCATTTGAGTTTCTAAAAGGAACTGGCAATCAGAGACTGAAACCAATTTAGAAAGTATTTGGTGTTGATCCACCCTCTAGGAAGCAAAGGATATCTAACAGTCCTGGCAGTCACAAAAGAGACGAACTGACACTGGGTAGTCCACAGGAAGAGCAGAACTCATTATCTCCTTGTACAAGCTGAACAGGTTTGCCTCAAATCACTTCCACACTTTCAGATGGCTTTTGCCAGGAAGTTCTGCCACTCCTACGTTACCAGAAGAAAGATCACTGTAAATTCATCCTCAGTGATATTACAAGTCAACAGGAAAAGAAAAAGTAACCCACAATCAAATACTTCAAATCCGATAGTATATTGACCACACATTAATTTAGTGCACTCATGGATTTAGGTTTTCTCTTAGCTTAGCAAGTTCATGTTCTCCCAATGCATATCTGGTGATTAAATCATAATACTCTGCTTAGAAAGTAGAACAATTTCTAAAAGCAGCCAACCATGGCCCAGAAGTCAGATACAATGTTGAGAGGTTGCATCAAGACTATAAAAACATGAAACTATCATATGCTGTAGAAAGAGCTGCAAGACAATAGGAAATATTATTTAAACCTCATTCTCTGTTGTCCCTTGATATTTCACACCAGCAGAAGCTAAGACATTCATGGGTCTCTAATGTAGATCTATTGCTGATGGTTCCTGCTCTATCTTTTAGACATAAGCATTTAGTCAGAATGTGAATTCTTGCAGATGTTGCAGTTTACATGAGAAAGGGATGACAGAACAAGGTATTTTTGAGGAGCAGGCCTATTTATTTAGAAAGGCTGTAGAAATCCTGTCCCTTTACTGCAGCAAGAATCTAAACACCAGCAGATTTTTTTTCTTCTCACAGACTCTAGACCTTTATGCATAGTACTGATCTAAAATATTTTCTCTCAGCTTTTTGTCTGCTATCAGTATTCTTACATTAGTTTAGTTGCCTCCTACTGTTTTTAAAATCTACCTCTCCTTTACTGGCAAACCAACCTCACAAAGCAAAATTCAAGTGAAGCTTCTCTGCTCTAATGTATATTTACTTTGGGATAGCATGTTCCTGTGTTTTCAATAAGGGTTTTGACTGTTTCAGCCTCCTGACTGTCAACAAACGTAACCAACTTCCATGTTGTTCTCAAATACAGTGCAGCTTTCACCACCGGAGATGACAGTGAGGTTTGGCACAAACTAAAACAGACACCAGGGATATAACGTGCCTTTTGAGGATAGCTAGATTGAAGCATCATCTTCTACTACAACTGGTGTTCTTGCTAAGCTACAGATGGGGACACAGAAAAGCTGACCCAGCCAAAGCAAAAACTTCAAACGGACAAAACTCCTGGCAGTCCTTGAAAGGTGCAAAGGATTTAGAACAGAGCACAGTCCATTCACAAGAGAAAAGAGTTGATATAGTTGCTATGTTGCTCCTTCTTTATTTCTGGTAAAGGAAAACAATAATGCTTCAATACTGAAATTTCTCGCTCCTTGGAGATATGCATTGGACATAGGTAGAGACTTTTCTAAAACGTCTCCGATAGATTTGATCTTCGGCCTTTTTCCTGGGGGTGCACACTAAATGCCACTTGGAGATGTGGACATTTTGATGTGTATTTATGTTTGTAAGGTGCTAAACTGAGGCTGGGAAATGAATTACAAAGACAAATAAGCAGTTCCTCCATGTCAGCTTTTCCCTGCACTTCTGCAGACTTTAGCTCAGGCTGCATACAAGAAGAGACAGATACTTCTGCAAAGACTACTACGTACCTTCTTTGTACCTCCAGGCAACTAAATACTTCTTCTAAATAGCTTCAGGCAATTTCCTTGGCAGAACCTAAGCTTCATGCCCCAAGATGTTATGCTTTGATGTACTGTTCATGTCATGTGTCTTCAGACAATAAAGGGTTGTTCTAATGAGAATTACCAAATGTTCAGCCCCTAAGAACAGGAAGGCATGATACAAACCGGTATTTCTGTCATTGAAGGGAGTGCCACCTAACATGCCCATGTAAGAATGCAATAGGTTGCTTTTTACTTTCATTTACAGTTTATGCAAGTTAAGAGACAGCCTTGCTGATTTCACCTGGGAGCACTTGAGAAGTTTCCTGAAGTTCACCAGGGATGAAAAAAAAATTACAGAAATGCCTCCAAAATACAAAAATCATGTGAATGTTAAACTTTGTTAGGACCATCAGTGCTGCTCTGGTTGTCTATTAATCTGATTTTTTTTTTTTTTTACATGAATGCAGTTTCAGTACAAACCTTCTCTTGAGACCAGCATTTCCGCAACAAATAGTTCATCTTTTCCTCTTCTCCAGTTTAATGCCACTATTAATTTAGAAATATGATGTCTTTTAAATTCCATTGAAACAAGATCATCAGTTAACTAACATTTCAATCATTAGCTTTGGTGGTTTTAGCTTAATGGGCTAATTAAGGGAAATTTAATCAAAACTGAAGATGGAAATGTCACACATCAGTGAAACAGAAAAAAGCCCACAGACAATCTCATTCCCTTGCCCCCTCCTTTTTTTTTTTCCTGTTTCATCCCTGAAATCAATGAAACAACTCCCTTTGACTTTGGTGGAAGCTGATACCGAAACACCAGCAGCGTATGTTATTGCAGTGACTCAGTATAACGCTGGAGGTGACAATGTCTCACTGATATTTTTGCAGAGATCAAAGTGGGGTATGCTGACTGCTCATCCAGTACTTCCCATGGCACCTATACAGCACAGATGCTGGTCCACAGTACTTTGTAGACGTATTCACTGCAAACACAGACCCTGTGGTGGATGGCCGTGAAAGAATATTCCTGAAGGCAATTTTACAGGGGCAGCAAAATTAGTGCTGGCAAGTTTGTCATGACTTTGTTGCTTAATAAATCCCAGCAACTTCTTCACATGGAATCCAAACCCTCATCAGGCAAGTCTGTGTTTGTAAGCTAGATTTCTTCATAGGTATGAAAATATGGCTGCTACGAAAGGCTTTAATGGCTTGGATACTAGAAAAATCATTACTTGAGGACTGGTGGAAATTACTTCTTATCTATCTCTTCTTTTGCCCTACTTCTTGACTCCAGGAGCACAGCTAGGAAAAAGTTCCTTAGATGTATGACAACTGGGAAGTACAAGTTACATCCCGCAGAGTTGAGTGTCAGCTGAGCTGTGAATGCAATTCATACGCAGGCCTTTTTTTTTTTTTTTTTTTTTTTTTTTTTTAAATCTGTTTGAGGCAGATGGGAAATGCTGTACCAGGTGGACAAAAAAAACCTAACTCAAATCTCCCCTTTGGGGAACATCAGCTCGGCTGTCTGAAGGATACAAGTTTTACATAAATTAAAAAAATACTCAAGGGTGACTACTGATCAAATATTTCAGAGTCACCTATAAGAAATGGCACCAAGGGCATAATGAATAAGCTTTTTTTGGCCCAACCTGTGAAATTTGAATCCAGGTGAACAGTTCCTTGAAACGTAGGACCAAGCGTATTCCAACTCAGTTAAATCTGACAGAAACAGGATAAAATCAAAGTTTAAGTTCTTTACTGTGAGGGTGGTAAGGCACTGGAACAGGTTGCCCAGAGAGGCTGTGGATGCCCCATCCCTGGAAGTGTTCAAGGCCAGGTCGGATGGGGCTTTGAGCAACCTGGTCTAGTGGAAGGTGTCCCTGCCCATGGCAGGGGGGTTGGAACTAGATGATCTGGGCTGTAATCTTCCCCATTCCTCAGGATCTTTGAATCTTGGGTTTTATTTCAGTGTGGTCAGTAGTTGAGCTTCATCGCATCATCCTGTTTTTTCTGTTCAGTTGTCTCTTTTTGCTTACTTATTTCTTTTCTTGATCCTAGCAGAAGACTGGTTCCCCCCAAAATATCTGGGGCTTATTTACAGAGAGAAATATAGAGCTAGAAATATGAAAACACATCTATAGTTATGTTGGTATAGCCTCCATGAGGACAAACTGTTTTGCTTAAGTCACCTATCCTTAGGTCTTCGTTGCACAGAAATTTTAGCTTTTGGGTGTATTATATCCTCTTCTGTTCAGAGGGAAATAAAAAACATTCTCCTTGAATTGAAGACCTCAGAAAGTTGATTTTGTGCAAATTCTGCAGCTCCCTTCAGTAACAACTCTGAATTCCACCTAAATATTGTCCTTGGCTCATACAGACAGTTCAGGTTTCCATTAGCCAGACTCAGGCAGCTGTCTTCATGTCATTACTTTAGAAAGCCTCATAATCATTTTTTTTCTTTTTATTATAAAGATAGGGATTATTAACCAAGATTGAACGTTAATCTCCTCTGTACTCAATCCCCCATGCGGTGACACAATCACAGCATGCCTGTACGTACAGATCCCATTTCATAACTTGTAATGTTTTGCCTCTGATGGAACTGATTTCTCTCTCTACCTAGCTAAAATAATTACAGCTGAACCTGCTTGAGACCAAGGTACTTAGGGAACGGAGAAGTTTCAGGTCACTAACGTTATTACACTCAGGTTCCCATTAAATTCTCTGTTACAAATGATGCATTGTTAGCTCACTTCACAAAGGAATACTTACTATTTGGGATAAAAGACATACTTAGGTGGAATGAGATTATTTGGAGAAATATAAGCATGTTAACCAAACTCAGTTACAGCGACAGAATTGCCATGCAGGAAGTTACTTAATAGCTAGTAATAAAGGTTGAGATTCAAAGTGTTATTAAAGGCAATCATGCAGAATATATACACGTACAAAATCTGTCACAGGTACTCTGCACACACTGTCACCAAAACCCCCCTCTTCAGACGAAGAGAACAGCCATCAGCAGAATAACTGTTTCAGAAGGAGGACAGTAGCAGACATAGTTAATGCTACAGAGCAGAAGAGGAGCGATACGGGCATTAAAGTCTCACTCTTTTTTTAACACAGTAATGTGGAACCACGTCAGAGCAACACAGGCTAGGCTTGTTGGATGGATATAAGAAGAAAGAATAAAGAGATTTGGGTATAGATGCGACCAATTAATATATATGTGGTAATGTGTAGGGAGACATGTGTCTAGCTTGTACGGAGGGTCCCTGTTTCTTCATAGCAGAATGGGAAGAAAGTTCAGGAATAACAGGAGACAAACAGGCCTCTCGGTACAAAATGTTGCCAAGAACGCTCCTTTTCTTTTTCTTCCTTGATGGGAAACCTGATGCCCAGAAAGGAATGTGAGGAAGAGACAGTGGCAATGCAAAAAGAAATTATTAGACAATAAGAGTGCTTAGCCACAGCTCACAGAAATACAATAAAGTGGTATGACTATGAGACAACTTCTTTTTACTGCAGCAATGAGTGAGAGGTTCCCCAGCTGCTTTGCCTGCCATTGAGATGATCTCAATGAGCTGCTGAAGGATCCAGACAGAACAAAGGACCTCAACCCCCAAGGACTGAAAGGGAATCCCACTTTGATAGGTAGACAAAAAACTGATGAGCACCAGTGTAGTTCACAAAAATCCAGCAAGCCAGCAAGACCGGAATAGGTAAAGAAACCAGTTTAAAGAAAGAAAGTACAATCATCTTGGTGTGAATTTTGACTTGTTGCAACAGAATATCACCTTCTGGGGTAACTTAAGTCTGTAGACTTGCTTTCTTCCTCAGGAAGGTCACATCCATACCTAGCCTTCCAGGTAAGTCACATTTTTCTCTTCCAACATAATAAAATTCCTCAGTCCATGTTCAGGAGAAGGTCATCAGCAAGAAAATAATTTTGAAGCTCTCTGAGCACAATGGGACAAAAAGAAAATAGTTTTTTACTTTCTGAATGTGCTGCCCTATTAAAAGGACACAGAGCCTAATCTTGCTATCAGTGACAAGGCAAATGGTGCTGCTACTTACGACTGAAAATTTAGTTTCTAGGGACCTCAAATAAACTTCTCCTCTCACTCCTCCTTCCCCCATCTGGCCACTACTACTTAAGACTGGGTACAAATTTAGACTTTGCAATGCCAAAAAAATAAACTTGAGAAGAAAGGAAGCCAAGGAAACCTTTCTAACCAGTAGACACATTTACATTCCTTTTATATTTCTATACAATCTTCTATCAGAAGACTGTACTGAGGTTGGACAGGTTGCTATTAATACTTGCCATTTCTGCTTGGTTCCTCTCACAGAAGTTACAGTGAAATCTTTAAAGAAAAGGACAGGTTTAGTAGAGAATATAGGCCTTAAAAGACCAGAGCTAGTCTGGTCTGGGCTGGCTCATGTGGAGTCCACTTCCAGGCAACTCCAGCCAGGTGACAGACAGACCCACAGAACATTTAGTCTACGTGCCACTCCACATGGCTGGCCTCAGCTTCGCCGAGGGAGCAGAAATGAAGAGAATTAGAAATTGTTTCTTAAAGCATTATTTTTCCAGCCAGGCTTCAGCCTATTAGAGCTGATCCTTCTCCACCTTTTACACTGTGTAGCAAAATGGTTGCTAGGGAGGTTGGTGATAATAAGCATCAGCCTACAGTAAGCTCCAACAAATCACTTTGTACATGTGCTTGTATTTTATCTATGTGATATACCTTAACCATACTGTTAAACTAACAGAATGTCTAATTATTAGCTACACAAATCACTCATCTTCAATTACACCAGGCTTCTGTTTGCTCTCGCTGTCACATTCCCATGACTATATCATTATTAAAATTTAAACTCACATTTACTTACTAACTAAAAGCAAATGTACAAAAAAAGCAAGCCCAATCTACCAACGACAACAGAGCTTTCAAGACTCTGTTTCCTACTTGCATTTCTGTGAAGTTAAAAAAGAACAATCCTCAACAGGCTCATTGCTTATCATTGGAAAACAAACAGTAATTTTCCATCAAATAAACCAATTTTACAATAATGCAGTTCTCTACACTACTCTCAACCCAAATATTTTAGCACTACATTAATGTGTAAATTCCAGTAAGTAAAAATGACCAGTTCTCTAGCTTTCACTAATCTGTGCAGATTATCTGATTTGCAGATAATGTGTCCTTCAGGGAGGGGTACGTAGCTCCATGGGGGCCAAATGAAGCACAACAAGGATTGTCAGTGTACTCAAGAGGCAAGTTAAAATACAGCACCTCTGGAGACTTTGCCTTTTGCCTCTGGTAGGCACAATCTGTTCATCCAACGGTTCACGGAGCTCTTGCCCACAACTGGATTCGTTAACTGTAGCTGCTTTGATGGGATACCCTTCACCAGGCCCTTTGCCCTTCCTCCCCGATGCACAGAAGATACTGAGCATTTGGAATTGCGTTACAGCTCTGTTAACCCACGCACCATGTGAGACGACTCTCAAGACTGTTTTGCCCGCACCTTCCAGAACAAGGAAGGACAGCTAACTTCGGGAAGACGTAAAAAGCCCGAACTTCAGCCTCTTTTAAGTCCACACAGAAAAGGTAAGACCTCACACAGGGTGACACTGCAACTGGATGCTTTCCTAAGGATCAAATGGGAGGAAAGAAGGCAATCCTCTCCTCATGCTCTTGGAAATTAAGCGTGTGTCCAGGGTTGCCCAGGCTAACACAGTGCTAGAAATCTAACATCCCTCAGTCCCAATTTAGCTTCCTTGCCATACTCCTCCCTACTTTCCGTTCCTGCCAAATCACCTGAAATGTTCTAGCTGTGGTTTTATGTCAAAGTATAATTTCCCCCAACAGCCTAACGGATATCAAACATTTAAGAAATGTCTGTTTCTAAAGATAGAGCTGACCTAATTCTTGGAAGTCTTCCTAATGATTCTTTGAAGTGCTATAAGCCAAACATGGAAATTATGGCTAAGCAGCTTTTGAACAAGCATGCTTTTGAGCAGTTTTAGAGCATATTATCTTGTTATTAATAACACTTTCCATTCAGCTTCCCAATCACAATGGAACATGCTTTGATTTTGTGTGGAACTGGTACACTGGTGTGCTTTATCCAAGAGCTTTACTTTTGTGAGGTGATTTAAAGTTTCAGCTCCTCCTGTAGGAATATCTGCAATATCATGCTTCTTCTAACACAGACCCTCACAGCTACTGACACAGGAATCAATTAGAAAAAGACAGACACAGCAAGCTTTCAGCAGCACCAGCATTGTGTTCACATCAATTAAATACTTCTTACAGTTCAATAAAACCGTCATTTATGTCCAAAGTATATATACTACAGACTCCCCAGTACGATTTCAGTGTACACTTCCATAGAGTTCCTTCCTAATTTGTACATCAGTCCAGATTCCTAAGAAACAGGTTTTGCAATGGTGAGAAAGAAGCTTGCAGTATTTCCATGTCTCACAGTAGATTTCTTCCTTCCCAGGAAGGACTGGTTTCAACTAAATCAATCTTAGAAAAAAATTCATTAAAACAGTGCACTTTCTGTGAATAAATAAGAACAAAAACTTTTCAACAGACACCAAAACTTAAAAGTTTTCCTTGCTTATGTCTTAACCTCCAACAAACTTCCTTCCCTCAGTGAACCCCGCTGTCTTTCTCTGTAAGTAATGGGGAAGTAAGAGTGTCAGGACCTTATACATAATATTGTCAACACCGTGTTATCAGTTGAATCTGTAATTCCACATGAACCACTGCTAGCCTGGCTCCTAAGATCAAAGTATTCTCTGCCTGACTGTGCAACCAGAGAGAATTTAAAGTAAGGCAATAGTATAAGAGTATAGAATAATTCAGGTACAAAACATTCCCCTGGCAACATTAGAAAATAAATCACATAAATAATAATGGCAAAATATACCATTCTTCAAAGGAAACACAGCTGAAGGGAATGAAGCAACCAGGCATTTTTACAAATGGTGCTTCAGCAGTGACTGAACAATAAGCCTAATGCTGATATTTTTTAAATCTTTGACGCACACATATTAATTATACATTCAGGACCAAAGCGTTGGCAGTGTCCTTGTTGTGTTTGCAGCCTATGTGCATCCCCAAGAGCCAGCAAGATAAAAGACATATTCATACAATGTTTGTTCAAACTTCTTATGAGGCAAACTATCCCTTAATGAAATCCATTATTTCTGGGGCACAGATTTCCAAAAAGACAAAGGACACCAGTGTTCATGATACAGACTGTAGATGCATCTTACAGCCTAAGGGCCAGGGCATCAGGAGGTAAAGTATGTCTGTCTTCTCTATAAACAGCATAAGCCAGAGCACACACAAAAAGTAAACAATGAACAAGAGTATTCCCTGAAAGCTGACTTGTAAGAAACAGCTAAAACAACACTCTAAATAAGCATATGCCTCTAGATTAAGCATATGCTACCAGATAAACCTTTTACGCTTAAAGCCAGAATACAGTCATAACAGAGAGCCCTTTATTAAGCTGAGCCTCCTGCTACAGCTAACACAAAGGTGTTCACATGCACCCTTGTCTGATTTTGCAGCAGGTTCTTCTCCCATCACTTTCATCCTCAGATCTAGACACATTGAACACTTGGGACTTTGATACCCAGAAAAAAAAAACCAACTATGGAGCTCACATCCAACTCTAGCAAACAACGTAAGAGGATCAAACATGCTACGTAAAACAGTATGTGAGGAGAATGATAATTTCCAGTCAATGAAATGGAGACACAGAAGTTTAAGCACCTTGCTGTAGACTACCCATTGACCCAGTCTGTGAGCCAAGACCACCACTCAGGAGTTCTAAAATTGGGTGCTTTGCTCCAACTACTCAGTTATTCTCATTCCCCACCTCTAACAGAAGATACCTCCTGGGGACAAAGCGCTTCCTTTCCCTGACAGAACAACTTCCAGGAGCAATGCTGGCCATTTTCATTGCCAGGTAGCTAGCAGTGAAATGACTGATCACCATGAAGGAGAATGATGAGGAGACTCATACCTATCCAGTATATCTGGGAGAGGTAACATCAACCACTGCCATATTCCCAAACCTTCGCTGTTATCTGAATGCCAGAATGTCCGGCTCTGTTCTTTTCCTGTCTTGTTCTCGACCAGCACCAGGGATATATTTCCCAGCAAGACACCATGGATGAGCCATGACATTCGTAGCTAGAAGAAAGAGAACATGCAAGATTAAACATCACAAACATTATCCAAAAGTTAACAAAATTCCCAGCTCTTCTTTCATTTCTTTGTTCCCTAATCACTAAAAAGTCAATTCTCCCTCCCCTGTGCTCATGTAATCCCTTTAGAAAAACTCCACAGATGTGGAAGCCTGTAATACTTAGCATATGCTATTTAATATTGGAACTACTGGCCTTTCTTTTTGGTAAAGTTGAGTCCAAAACATCTCTGTTTTAGCTTTCACATTATGTGTCTGTAATTTTAAAGGGATAAGCTAATACCTCTATTATCTGCAGTACAAAGATCCCACTCCCCTAAGATGCCACCTGTGTGATTCAGGTTAAGACTAACAACTTTTTCAGCAATAAACTTTTATATTCTGGCAGCAGCAAAACCACAGGGAGAATAGCTGCAATAAGCAGGCATCACTAGTAATCACACCCTCATCCCCCAAATACTCTTTGCAAAAATCAGTTTTTCCTTACCTCTTTCAAAGTTTCTACAGATTTTCCAATTCAAGTTCAGTAATAATTAGGTTTTTTATTAATTAGAATATGTTAGGGAACTGGTTTTCTAACATTTCTGTTATGTTTCATGTAATTGAGTCCATTTCTACGCATTTACCCCGTATATAAAATTATTTCATATAGTTTTCTCATTTTATGACTTTCTCTCCCACATTGTATAAAAAGAAAAACAATCCCTTCCATATCAGGCTAGTGTCAGAACACATATTATATGAATATAGCCATCTAATTTTCTTGTGAAGAAGAAGAGGAGCTAATTCTTTGTTGATAAAGAGCGTAAGTAAAATACACATATATATCACATGTAGGAGCTGGATCTCATGTCAATAAACAGTAGAGGTGAGAATGCTGAAGGAACGAGGTTATTAAAGCGACATTAATGACAGATTTTTTGGACACAAGAAAGTGTTCAGCACAGTATCTAGCATCCATGCATGTTAAAAAATAGCCCTCTGGTTTTTAACACTTCAAAGCCAACACCTAAGTCAGGAGGCTAGGAATTAAATTTGTATTTTACAGAGGAATACCTGATAACATTACTTACTTTCTTGCTTTGATAGCACAGAATATTCATATCCATTTCTCAGCATAAAATGCAACTGCTAGATTTTGCTTGCTGTTCCTATCTCACAGTGTAAGTCTGTCCGTAGCAGCCAAGTCAGATTTAGGGGTCAAAAGGTCGGAAATGTTACTATTATTCCTAACTTATGCTCACAGTTTCGGGGTGGATGGAACAAAATTCTGGATACCCATAATATTAAATATCAGTACTGAATTTAGGTAAACGGTGCAGTTCACCCGCCTGTCTCCAAATTTACAAAGACAGCAGTGATTTTGACTACACTGCAAAACTATGACAGAGACCGAAAAATCTAGATGTGGTTCTTCTCTCTCTCCTGTCCAAAAATCACTGCACTTGCCTGGAATCACTCCTGGGTCTGTTGTACTGCTAGCATGTATGACACAAGCATTGATAAGACTTACTAACTGATATGCAGGTATGGGTCTGTGAATCCATTTTGTTATATTATTTTGACCAGACATTCAAGATTGATGTGTAAGGTTTTGAGTGGTTCAGCAAACCACCACAGGGGCCTTCTAGACCACAGCACTTCTGGGGACAAGCCACTGCTCAAGTCCGACTACCAGCTCACTCTCACCCCAAATTTGGGAAAGGACTTGTGGAGTCCCATGTCCGTTTCCATAATGTCAGACAGTGGCAACCATAGGATGAACTGTGAGGATTTTCACCTTGCAGACACCAGAGAGAAAAAGCAGAGTCAAGCAGGATTGTCAGGAACTGCTTCAGATACAACATGAAGTGATAGCCAGGGAGGCAGCTGAGGAGAGCTGAGTTCATACCCACAAGTTCATCAGAACCAACACTGGTGGAGGGGGTTATTGACAAATGTTTATGGAGTAGGAGGCTGATGCCTTCAAACTTGGTATCTGCATGGTTACTCCTAACTCTTAGTGCATACGCGTCTTAATGGCAGATGACAACCAAGATGTAAGAACTTGCTGGGCATTTTCTATTTTCAAGTACCTACGAAATGAGGCTATTAAAATTACAGTGAAAATTGTTCTCCCTTAAATATAATTGGAATAGCTTTCAGACCCACTTAAGTAATTTCCCTTGAGAAAACTGATCAGGACTAAACATTTTTTTTTTTTTTTTTCCCCCAAATAACTTTGGAATGCTAGTGGACATTTAAAGCACTCAACCTATAGCAGGGAAAGCAACTCCTTTTACTGAGAGTCCACATGTGAAGTGCTTTTAGGGACTCTAATGCCAACTCTACTGTAACACACTACATGAAATTTCTAATACAGGCAAGTTGGAGCAACTTCACTGTGCCATTTTGACAGTTCAAAATTTGAGAGGTAAAGCCCTGGAGCTCCTACTATGCAGGAGCTTTCAGATATCTGTCTCTTCTGGAGACCTGCCAGACAGTAACAGGCAACATCTACATGGTCAGAAGTGAGAAAAGAGTGAGCCTTTGATAGTTATTAGCGTAACACTAGAGCAAAAGCTGAAGCAATTGACGAATTGGAATGGATGCCTTTGCACACATGTCAGCTGTTTGAAGGAAAGAGGTAGTTGGCATTAGATGTGGGAGATCAGTTTGTTGGCAAAGTGCAATATGCAGACTCTAATGAACTGGCTCTGAGTGAATCGACTGGCACTGTGTCCAAATGGGCATTTTTGGCTGTGATTTCCATGGTTTCTAAGCTTCACAGCAGGGCAGTCCAGGTCTTTTCACACCTGCTGAAGTGAACCAGAGCAGATGATGAGCTGGATACCATAGTAAAGACTTCCGAATGGGGCTGGCATTCATTCTACAGAATACGGCATCAATGATGGCAGATGGTACTACATACACGATGCGTCCTGTAAGTAGTACAGTGGCACATTTGGAAAAATCTGAATCTGGGCTGTTGGTGGCATACCTCTAACATTATGTATCAAACATCTCCCTCTGTGTTAAACCAGCAGCACAATATTCAGAAGCTAGAAACATCACTGAGAAATTAATTAAGCATTGCAGGTAGACATTGGCTCAATGGCACCTTGCTTTCCAGCTTTAGAACCCACCATAGCTGGTGATTAGCTGTTCATATGCAAACCCACTGACTCAGTAAATGAAACGCTCTAAACTGATTTGGGGAAAATTAAAGGGAGAGAGAGCCCATGGTAAACACACAGCATATTGAGGCAAAACTTGGGTCAGATGGCCACATGCACTGTACTGCAAACACCATCTGGAAAGATGCCTTCTGAGAATCCCCTTAGCCTCCGGGTTTGTGGAATTTCTGAACCGACAAACAGGAGATTCAATGCATCCAAGCAAGAACAAAAAACTAATCCTTATCAATATAAACAGGGCTTGGCAGGTTTAACAAAGAGGTGAAGAAAAACAAGGAGGGTAGATTTTCTAGCACAAGCTGCATAATTTCAAGACCACCTGAGAAACAAGACTTGCATTTTACTCCTGTATGCACAAAAGAAATAAAATACTGAGAACCTTCTGGGGTGAAGTTTGAGCCTCCTTACACCTGTGAGTCTACTTTCATGGCTAGAAACATTCCAGCATGAACTAGTGCTTAGATGTCTGACTGACTACCAATGACAAACACTCACAGTAGCATAAATAAAGCATTCCTCAGTGGCACTCCAGAGAGTTATTGTTTCTTTTTCCTCCCTTTCTGAGTGGCAATGCCCCTCACTATTAGTATTACGGTCCTACCTGGCAGGAAAAGCTAGTTGTCAGTCTTTAGCACAAGTAACAAAAGAAAGAGGAAAAGATGAACATACTTCAAACCAGGCGTGGAGTAAGGTATTTTTAAGTAGACGGAGATGAGCCTACAGGCATCCTGCTCCCAAGGAACTGCACTAGCTGCATCCCACCGGTGGCTATCTTGTTACCCACACCCCAACTCTGCACCACAGGCTTACATTTTGTAAGACAGCACATCACTTAGTAGTTCTCATGCCCCCAATCCTTGCCCCCTACCTACAATACTTGTCAAAGGAATTGCTCAAAATTTTCCTGACCAGGAACTATAGATTCTTGAAATACAGACATTTATTTTTCTGAAAAACATAACTCTTGTTTTGGGTCTTCTTCACTGGATGGGAAACAGTAGAAGTTGTTTTCCGACGTGAATGCACTGACCCAGTAAATGTAAGTCAGGCATTAAAGAAGCTTGGAAAACACCTCATCGTTGAATAGAAACTGAAGCTGCAAGTTGGAATACGGTTTACACAGAATTAGACAATAGCTGCAGACACATTTGCCAAGTCTCAGTAAGTTTTGTACATGAATATGAACTACATTTGAGGCATGAAGTTTATCACATTGGCAATATTGTTTTTCTTACTAGAAATGAGAAATGGTTGCACACAACAGTACAAGCAAAGACATCTATTAGGACTGCTCAGCAATTTAGACTTGGACTCTTATGAGTAAGAAAGATAACCAAAAGGTCTTGTTCCTGTTTTTTGGCCAGATCAACAAGTGTGCATGATCAGTCTCTCTTGTAGTCTGCTGGCACTTCTGCTTTTGCTTAGGACTCAGATGTACAAGCAAAAACCTTATGGAAATGATAAAATGATGATTAACTGATCTGATCATGTAGCTTTAAAATATCTAGGCAGGCAAGAGAAGCTTGTATTTTATATGAACAGATTCTCATGCTATTTATTCTCACATTATTTCTTACTTATGTTTACTTTTATAAAATCAAGGACCTAATAAAAGCACCTTCATTTCAGGAAACAAACAAACATAAAAAAAAAAGACGACAACAAAAGAGAAAGAAAGAGTTCATAATTTTGCTGCCAGTGTACTGTGGAGAGACCAGGCCTTAAAGAATTTTCAGATATTATAGATCCTCCAGTCCAATGACACAGAAGCCAGGTAGCAAAGGAAGCAAGAAAAGATAAAGACAGATAACAGTGAATAAGCTGTACAGATTTTAAAAACACTTTAAAATTAAAAAAAGGATGCTAACAACATTCTGCAAAATAAAGCACATGAAAGGCTGTGCTAGAGGCATATCTGTGTTGCATTTTTCATGCTCATAAATGTTCTGAGTCAATGTTATTACCATGTACCCTTCGAAGTTATTTAAAGCTCAAGGAATAGAGGAGGAATAGAGGAAAAGAGACATGCTCTGCAGGTGTCAGCATAGGGCTCATAATGCACTCAAGGAATGATTTATATTATTGATTTACATGCTTTAAAAAAATACAACACTTTTGCATAGAAAAGAGAACTGAATTAATAACCACAGAGGATGAAAACATCTTTATAAACCTGAATGAGAGGGCAAACTTCAACTATACTGTTTTACATCAACATATTATATTTATTTTCTAGAGAGAATAAGTCTACACTCAAAAAGTAATTTCAGGCTTAAAAGAAGTCTGGCTCAGTTTGGTACTTACATAACATAATGGTGGCTTTCAAGAAATAGCTAGCTGAAATGTCAAAATAGCATCAGAAAAAGATTTTCATTATTTTAAACATGGCCAAAAGCACAAAGCTCTTTTACTATCATGGGAATCTGTTGTCATTGTTTTTCAGCACAACTATACCCTTTAAAATGTTTGACCCAGGATCTAACAGAAAAGTGAAATAATCTGGTTCCAAATCACAATGTAGTCCCACTTGCAAAGAGTCACCTTCTTTTGTGGAGATGCATGCAGTAACATTTAAGGCTAATTTCAAATTCATCACCATCCAGGCAACACCACCCCTGTTGTTATTCTCCTTCTCTATTACAGCCTACAACAAAACTGCTTGCATGGCTTTTACTTCTCAGATATGGCACTAAGGTCTATCACAGATTCCCTTGCGCTGAGCAAAGCACAGCCTTTCTAAAAATCAGTCTCCCGACTGTTCATGTTTCTGCAGTGACTTTCAAAAAGAAGTAACAGTCATAATCCACCGCAAAACGAAATCTCGCAGGATAGATATAACTACTGCTGCCCAGGCAGGTACACACTGTACCAAGCCCTCACAGAATGCAGTAATCCTGGACCTGGTCTTACATCTTTTTATGACAGAAGCCCAAACACTTAGGGAAGACATGGGTGTGACTTTTATGATCTACAGGCACCACAGCATCCATCAAAGCCTGAGGATGCAGACAGCAGGGAGCATCTCTGAAAAATGGAATAAAAAGCAAGTCAACGTACATGACTCTGCACTTGTACAGCAACAACGCTGGGACTGAGGGAGATGGGATTGCCTCGTTGTCCAGATGTGGGGGGCCAGAATTGAGTCTCCAGCTTCCACATGAAGGCGAGCGCTCCCTGGACATCTGCAACACTCTTGTGCCAGCTCTCTGACATCTTTGCAAAGTAGTGAGAAGTAGGTGGCCATTATAGTCTGGAAACTGTGCACACCTAGGGGCTATCAACTGCAGCCAAGCAATTTAGTTTTGCCATCGTGGTGTCTGACATGACAGCACTTCCCTTGGACTTTAATTGCAATGTGGTTTCCCAGATTCCCAGACAGCATTACAGCTACTAATGACATGCATATAGATTTCTTCTTCAAAATGAGGAAACCTAACCACCCCACGATCCTCTTTGCCCTGTTGACCTTGTGCAAGCCAACTGATTCCCACTCAGAGAAGGGGAACCACAGTGTGAAGAGAAGGGGCAAATAATGCTGTGCTTTATTGCTCAAGCTCTATAAATTCTGCCTTTAAATCAGGCCACTGTTTGGATTAATTCTTTGCACTTTACGTGTATTCCTATGCTCAATTACATGTGCTTTGTTTCCAATGAACTTTTACGAGTAGGTTAAAAGATTTTCACTCTTGATTATTGTGTCAGTTTGGTTCCTGAACCATTTCCTGAGCTTTTTGTTGCATCTCCCCTTTCTGGCTACTTCAGGGTAATGGCACATCTCTTCATGGACTACGCATACCACTTCCTGCATCCCCCCAAGATTTAGTAGAAGTGCCACAGTTTTCCTCTTCCATATAAATTGGGTTTTAAACACACAGTTAATAGGGTCAATAGGCAAACAACTCTACCGAATGTGCAACATGAAAAAGATAACAAAGACTGTCTGGACTGCAAACGAGAGATTCTTTGAAGCCAGGATACTCTAGCCAAGATTTAATAAAACAACAAAAAGAAAGAGAAAAACTAACTGAACCAAGAACAAAGGGCAGCATCACAAACTAACCGCTCTGACCTGCCAAAAGCACTGAAGAACAAAGAAAATGAAAATATAAAGCTGCTCAAAACAAACAGGAGCAAAGTGCAATACAAAGCTACACACAAAGTGCAAGGCACATTAAGGGCCAATCCCAAACATGTGGGAAAGTACAGGCTGTGTTTATTATAGTATCTCCTGCGTGCATTTTTACTCTCTTCTCATCTTTTGATGCATGTGGGGCAGTACAGAGTAGGTCAGGCTAATTTTTTCCCTTTCTGAGTTAATGAGGAGCCTCCAGCAGGGCATGGGAAACGCTAGGGGAGCACAGCCTGCAAGCAGCCCAGCATGCTCCTGACGACCGACCTCAAGCTGGAGAGAGCACAAAGATGGAGGGCTGCGCTTGTCCTGCACTTAGCAGCAATACATATGCCAAAGATCATCCAGGGTCTGGAGTCTCCAAGTGCTAGCGTCAGCACTGCTGCAAACAGCTGCCCAGAACCTCAGCAGGGAAGGTGTTTGTGACCAGGCCACCCTGTAAGTCTCCAGGGTGTTAGCAGTTATTTTCTCAGACTGTTCAGTCATCTCTGTTGCCAGTCTATCACAGTGGAAGATTAAACAGCCAGGCTGAGGGAGAAAAAACAAGCCTGAAGCATTAGCAAACTCTTTGTGGCTGGCACCCACTGTGGACTGCTTGACTGTTTCCTTATCAGCACTGAGTCCTGGTTCCATGGACATTCTGGCCAAAAACCAGAATCCTCCAGCCTGGTAAAAAGCACAGCAGCAGGTAATGCTCCTCACGCTGAGGTTGAAGTAATTAATTCCTACAAAGACCTCAGGCTAAAAAGCAGGGTGTCAGCATTTGCTATGGCGGGTGTAATTGTCTAACATGACTGGCTAAAATAAAAGCAAATTAAGGGATAAGGGGAAAAAATAGTAGCTTCAGTAAACAGTGGGTCTAGTAGTGCCCCAGAGCTTCCATGTAGCAGTAAGAGAAGAGAGGGGAGCCAAGATCAGCAAACTGGGGACGTCTGCTGGCCTCCTTGTTGCTCTCAGGGCTTGCAGCATATGGCCTTTGATAAAGTCCCGTGCACAGGGCAGGGGTAAGCTCCACTCACCCAAGAAAGGTGAGCAATCTGAGTAGGTAGGGCAGCACACTCAGTCTCATCCCCAGGAGTTCAGCCGAGCTGGGCGTGTTGATATGGGGGTAGACACGGCATACAAGGAGGAGGAGGGATGTCAAATGACAGGCTTAAGGACAGCCTCCATCATTAATATATATTGGTGCAGGATGTGAATCTGAGTTGAATCTTTCTGGGGTACTGGAACTAGCTGTCAGAAGAAGCCACTATGTAAGTGAACACGCAAGGAGAGCAAGCAGGTATCTAAAGCATCACATGAGCTGGATCAAATACAAGAGGGAGGGCAGGTTTATGGCTCGTTCTGACTGTGGAAGAATAAATGGGTCTAATTTGCAGACACTTGCTGAGATCCATTTGCCACATGAATCATGACTGAATTTTGTCAGTGGGATTTCAGTTGCCAGAGAATCTGTCCTGGTTGTGACATGCCAGGTGGAGCTGTCAGCAGTGACAGGTAGAAGAAAACTCATCTTTTAGTGCCTGAACTTGAGCCAGTTCAATTGAGAAGTGATTGAGGGTGAATAAATACAGGACAGCATTATGGTATTTTGACAACCTCTTTTCTGACTATAATTTCACTATAAGGAAGTTTGTTGGCACCTATTGGAGGAATAAGTGCGTAGGGGGGAATATCTCTTTTCTCCTCTTGTGTTGTGCTGAAAAGTGGAATTAAATTATTCTGCTCACAGACAGATTGTTCCAGTAAAATAGAATTTGAAGCCACCAGGGGCTCATTGAGAAGAGAAGCTTTTACACTATATGAAAAGGCAAGAGACAAAACCCTTGCCAAACTCCTTCACTCTTTATTACCGACAGCTGCAATGCTGGATGCGTCCGGATGCCTTTTAAGTGCCAAGGGGAGTGACGGAGGTGGGATGGCATGTGAGCAGATGAAATACATGGCAGCTTCTCCCCCGACGGCAAGTTTAATTATTTGCACTGTTGTATATACAAGAAAAAATATACACATATTGGGAAATCATTCACTCTGATTCCTGTGTCAGGTGGATTATGAAAAACACTCACTCTTGATGGTCCATGGCAGAACAAGGTCTTAAAATATTCAGAACCTGCATATACCTTTGTCACAGAAGGGAGGAAAACCAAGGTAGAATCTATTTCCTAAAGAAGGAGGACATGAATGTATCAAGAAAGCAAAAACAGGTGCACTTTCCTATATGAACTGAGATATCCAACAGAAGTGAACCAAATCAAACTTTAAACCAAAGAAAAAACATCTTCTATGTACTTTCATTCCAGAGGACTTCCTAACACATCCCTTCTTGTCCTTTCTGCATTTTAAGATCACTGGAACAGGGAGAATCTGATTCTTTTGTCTGTTCAGTGCTCAACCAACAAACTGTACTTTTTTAGGATCAATTTTCACAAATCCCTCTGCTCTCGGATCCAGGAGCTTATATGACATTTCAGGGTGACCATTCAAGATGTGAAATGCTCTAAGTCACTAGCCATGGTTCAAAGTCATAAGTCATAAATAAATTCTATCGGTGGTTAATATAATCTGTGAAGCTACAGACTATAGTAAAAAGATGCAGACAGGTCATCTTCCTGTAAGCTGCACTTTAAGTACAACTGACTCAGAAATGACAACTATGTGTAGGGTTGCCTGGCAAGCCTTGATATACTTGCTTAAGTTGATGTCTTATGACTGTCAATAGCTTTTCTGCTTGAATATGAACCTGTTTCCATTCTACATGAATTTATCTCTGCTGTTGCTTACTTCAGCACTCCTGTGAACAAGGCCTACATGAGGATTTGTAGGTTTGAAGCGCAGCATGATGAAGACCTGCTAGCTCAAATCCCAGCTGTGCTAGAGAAAGCATGCACTGTATTTTCTGAGCAGCACAGGGGCAGTCCAGAAGCCTATTCTTTCTTGGATCTTGCAAATACAATGTTCGTTCATGCAGTAAGCTTCTTCCTCTTTGTAATGCTGGCTGCCCTACCCTTACAGCATATACACCTAATTATGAGGATTGTAATACATCATGTGAGGCCATACAACGAGGACAGGATATGCCAAAGCTTTTCAGAGCACATTTTGTGGCATTTCAAGCAGATAACCATATCTTTTCCCTGCACACAGGGGCATTAAGTAAGTATATTTTATAGATAAGCCATCAGAGAAAGCGGCTGCTGTGCTACTGACCTAGTGCCTATATTTGAAAACCAGAGTCAGACGGACAAAAAAAGCTCTGTAAATTGCAAAAGAAAAGAAAACATTACAACTTGCCTCACAGGGGGAGTTCCTCAAAGGAGCTGGAAATGCAGTGCTGGTCATGACAGTGTTTGCTACTGCTGATGCTTTGCTGGTGTTAAGGAGGAGTGCACAACCTGGATAAAAGAGCAGGAAGAAGGTCAAACAGCAGCACTCACCTTCTGGTTTCAGGGTTTGTGAAACCTCCCCAGAACTTATGTTAGTTGGCTCCTACTACAGCAGCATGCCGGCGAGCAGAAGGCTTTTTCAATTTATTAGGGATGCAGCTTCACCTACCCAAGAAACATACTCAGGAAACACATTTAAGGAGTCTGTCCACCTTCCCCCTACAGCTATCTTCTGTTGCTCCATGACTTCAGATTCATCCTCCTTGCAAGGCTGAATAACAAAATGTATATTTTATGAACGAAAAATAACTTGGAAGAGAATATTTAGCGTGGCCAAAACCAGAACAAAACACAGCTATGGCAAAATACCACCAGGGTAATATTACTGCAGCTGGAGGCCTCTTTGCTCCTTCAATCATTTGTTGTAACAAGAGGAACAAGGGCAGTAGTAACACTAGGGTTTTTCCTTGGCAGCTCTGCATGAAAAGGTGTGTATTTGCACTATTTCAGCTCTGCCCTCCAGCTCAGGAGGGTACCACTACTTGGAACCCAGTTATTTGGGCTTTCATTGAAATTGCCTTTACAGCATAGACAAATCATGAATCAGCAGCACTTGCCAGCTCCCCACAGTACCCTCTTTCTGGCGCTTTGCTTTCATATTTACCTATGCTTCCATCACTTTGAGATCTGTAATACTGTGGGCTAAACCATCAGGTGGCATAAATCAGAATAGCTGCACTGTAGCCTATACCAGTTCACACAAAAGCAGGGAATCTTGTTTAACTCTGGTTCTAACTTTCTAAAGCAATGTTGGGATTATACACCATTAACTCTGCTGTTATTATTGTATCACTTTAGCTGCTGTGTGCCTCAGCAATAAACGCCTCCAATGATTTACATTATTGCATTAGGAAAAAGCTTATCCTGGCAGGTAGCCTGTTTGCCAAAACTTAACCAGAAGTAGTTCAGTGCCCAAAGTATATACCTTCAATGGTTTGTACAAGAAGAATTAGAAATGAACTACTGGGATTTGGGTAGGGGAACCAAGTATATGGTAATTATACTTAGCAGTGGAACTCAAGGGACAATAGGACAAAGAGAAGGAAAATTAGCATGTGAGCAGGGAAAAAAACAAGCAGTACAGAGAAATGGAGGAAGTAAATAGGAAAATCAGAAAGAAAAAAACCAGACTGGTATGGAGGAGGGTCATGCAGATGAACACTTGGTGTGAAGTTGCTTAGAAAGGGTCAAGATTTGTATCTGGTGTCAGTCGTGGAGACCTGAGATACCTCTCTGTACCCTCAAGACAGGAAGCGAGCAGGATAGTCTTTTGCTCAAAGCAGTTAGAGTAGAAAGATGGCTTTTGTTTCACTGGAGGCTGAATACGTAAGTACACAGCAAAACGTGCCTTGTGTTTTATTCCCTCTCCACACCATTTGCATATCTTTTTTGCTCTCTGCTGTTCATTCTCTGTACTTACTGTTTACTCTCACACACCTTCTGTTGAAGGAAAACGGTTGTGCTCCGGGCTTCCAATCCGCCATGGAGAAGGATGGGACACAGAGGAGCCCTGCATCCAGCCACAGTCCCCTTCTTCAAACGAACAGTAAAAGCCAGAGGGAAGCTTTTCTGCAAGAGGGAAAGACACACACACATACAGAAGAACCCTGGTGAACTGAGGAGGAGACTCCTGGGCACACAGAGAAGCTGCAGTGACTATTCTGACTCGGTTTGCCCAGGGCATGGGGGCACCCCCACAGCTACTCAGTCCTTTCCTGTGGAGTCATGTGTGTGCCTGACTGTGGGGAAGGTGGTGTCAAGGGAAACAACCCCCAGACTGTGACTAAGTGACTACCCCCCTACTTTGACAAATCTGAGTGAGAGGACTCACCTCGGTGTACACTATTTGGTCTCCTAAATACCTGGCCTCTACAGCTCCACAGGTATAAACCCACTCAAGGTTACATCTTGGAGATGGCTTTCCTAACCACTGCTTCTGCAGCCCCACAGAAGGGAATCTTGGAGAGGGGTAAGGTCCTAACATGATTCCCCTCCCTTAGAGTCTAGGTCTCTAGTCAGCCCAGATCAGCAACATGACCTCTTCTCTCTGAGAGCACTGATGTGATCTCAGGTAAAGCACTGAATCCTTTTGTGCCTCAGTTTTTGTACCTGTGAATCTGTTTGGTGAGATGAATGGTTGAAAAGAGGGTAGTTTATTTTAAGCCATACTTCCAGGCTTTGAAGCCCACTCATTCTGTCACTGGCTTAGGATTTCAGGCAAGTTTCCAGCTCCAAACAATAAAGATACACTAGCTTTTTGCCTTTAAATTAACCAGTTTTAAAGTAATAGTCATCTTGTTCAAAGCAGAAGGTAACTTCATGCCTTCCATTGCCTTCTGTACCTACATTGCAAGTTCTTCTTACAAAGGGTGCAAAGTACTGCTCCTTTTGCCCTGAGCCATACACTTAATATTGCCATACATGAACATCGTCTACTTGGCCATGAATCACCCATTTCCTTCAAAACTCATGGAATATTTTTCCCCATGATCCTCAATAAACCCTCACTGCTTCCTCCCTAATTTCTACTGCTGTCTAGTTCTACCTTTGTATTTCTATTCTTCAACATGAGGCCAGAGTCTGTACTTATTAAGTAACCTTGGCAGAAAATGGACCTTGTAAAATGCCATGTAAAATCACTACCACTATAACATGATTTTCACTTTTAGTAAATCACTAATGATCCTTAATACAGATTCTGCACCCAGGGTACAGCTGACAACTCTTCCAGGTACCAGAAGGCTTCCCACTAATAAAAGGGCACAAACTGGGTTTTATGCAGAAAAAGGCAGAGCACAAAGCTAGTTTGGGTGAAATAGGTGCCCTTGTAATATAGAGTTACATTAGGTATTAAAGATGCCACAAGAAGAATAAAGAAGAGGCACCAGTCATCGTACACTGCTATATAGACTAACCAGTCCTTGGGACTGGCAGTACAAAGCCCCTGAACACATTTGCTGAGTGGGGGTGGTCCTTCTTCCAATAAACTAGAAAAACTGCTGTGATGAACAGATGTAGCTGTAAAAGGGATGATGATATTCCTGACTTCTCACAGTTTTTACACCATTGTGTACTCAAATCTGTACTAAAAACCAGTTTAGCCCATATTTGTTTCTCCCTTCCCTGTTCCCCTAAACTTCCCCTAAAATTACCTTTGGGGTTTTTTTGTTATGTGTTTTTTTGGTTTGGGTTTTTTTTTTTTTTTGAAAGAAAGGAAAATGATACAAGAAATCTGTTTAAAATTGCAAGATAAAAATGAAATTTCATGTGCAAACACATTATAAAACCCCATATCCAGGAAATCAGCCTTTCAACTGCTTGTTAAAATCATAGTAAAAATTTTTTCACTTACAAAATGTAGGATAGACTACAAACTCCTAAAGCAAGAGAATCTGCCAGTCAGCTAACACCGGCAATTTCATTAGCTTCTCTATGAGAAGAGGAGGCCCCTGAACTCAGATTTTGTTGTCATTATTAAAAATTTTTCGCTCTGAAATCTTCTATCTATAAAGTGGCTGTCAGACACTGAGGCACCAGTATTCAAAATCCAGATCATTTAAGATATTGAAATATCAGCAGAACCCCCTGGCTGAGATTGCAGGTCAATTAAATACCTGCTCACAGGGCCTCAGCTTTGACTCACACACCTCAACAGGCAATTCATTCAGTGACACATGAACCTGCTCCTTGGTCTACCCTTAGAAAACAGCTGCAGAACAGCACAACTGCAGCATCTAGACCAGAAAAATTTGATTTTCTAGGAGCGTGAATCACAACTCACTTCACAGAGGAAACTGAGACAAATCTTACATCTGTGGCTTTTTAGTAGGGCCAAATTTAAACCTGGAACCTGACATGAAGGCGAGAGCCATGTTTTACTGTTATTTTCTGCAAGTACCCAAATCTGTTATGGAAAGATCAAAACCTGTAATGGAGTTAAGGCTTTTTCAAGTTTTTCCTTTTAAAAATCTCCAAATTCATTCAGCCTGGTCTTTAAATGTGAAGCTGTTAAGCAGAGAGTTGCTTCCTTGTGTTTTACCCCTCTACAGAACTTGATTATATTTCATTGCACAGCCTGAGGCTGAGATCCAAAGAAAATGACAAATTATAATGTGTCCTGAATTCCTACTGAAACAGCTTGGCTGGGTGTCCAACTGAATTCATTTCATGGCCATACGCTATCCAGGATGATGTAAACAAGTCAGAGCAGCAGGAGGAGTCATCTAAGTAGCAATCCCTGCCTGGAGGCCAGAAAAAGCTCACTGTCAATGAACAAGGTAAGGGCATAAATAAGAAGCTATTACTTTCCCAGAAAATTTCATTCCTCCTCCACAAATGAATTTTTTTATGAATTTTCAGATGTCCTGTGCACTGGATGCATTTTCTCTGCTGCTCTTCCTTGCTTTGAATACATACAGCACCTACAATTCCACCTATTGCTACTCCACAAAGCCCTCTTTGGCTAGCACTTTTCTGTCGATCTGTATGTCTCAATTTTTGAATGTTTATAGTTCAAACTCACGTTAGCACAGATACTGCACTGATGAAGCAATGCTAATCTGACTTTATTAGAAAATCAAGTAAATGAGGAGGCAGGAGTTACACTTATTGAAACCTGCCACATCGGATATTAACATTAGTGACAGAAACCTCAAAATATTTAGACCTTAGTAATTTTAAGAGGCAGCTTGTGGATATGGGATGGAGAATAGAGCAATCCAGTCAGATTGGAGCACTGTGAGAACGTGAGAGTCTCTGCTTTTATTTGAGTGATGAAGTAGAGAAAAGCTGTAGTGTTAAACTTCTTCCTAAGTAAATATTTTCAAGCCTTCAGAATGAATCACCTTTCAAGCAAAACCTAAGTAAGTTCAAGGTTTTTTTGTTTAGCCCAGATTTTTCATCCTTTAATAGCAAGCAAAATTAGCAACTGAAATAATTCATTAAGTGGATGGAGCAGGCTCTTGATTCAAAACTAGGTGTAAATCAACCAGATACTACAGTTTAAACTTTTGGGTGAAATTCCAGACCCATATTATAAAGGACACAAGCATAAAAGACTACTCTGGTACGTATGGACCTTTACCAAATTTAGGAGGAAATCTCAGAAGCCAAATAGATCAGCTACTCAAACAATTTAAAGAAGCACATGAATCTTAAACATGAGTTTGCTTCAACGGCTGCTTCTATGCTAGCAAAGTTGGTCAGCCAAATTCTACCAGAAATGAAGCATAAAAAGGGAAGATATTTTTCAACAGTCAACAAAGAGTTATCCTTTAATGCCAGAAGGCTTTGCTGAGTTCAGAACTGCCAGAGGTTAGAATTTGTTGCTGGAAGTACAGCTTTTGATCAAGAAAGAAGCAAAAGGATTAGTGTATGCAAGACAGGAACCTTAAGAGAGCACAGCATGGCAACAGGTTGCTACTTCATCATTTTGCTTGCAGGGAGACTCTGCTGGGCTGTATGTATCACTAGGATATAAATTAATCCAGTGATTTCTTCATGCATTTTTGCCTGGAAAGTAAACCGGCCCCTGTAGAATTAATTATCTATGCTTTTTTGGTCACTTGCTCATGTTATCACAAATTCAAACTTTATAGGTTCCTATTCTAGCTGCCATCTGGTCTTTTGACAGATGTGTGCATACACTCCAACCACATAGCACAGCCTGAGTCACCCCTTTCATGAATCAGATACTAGTCCTCCTTATCTCACCTGGTACTGTGTTTAACATCCTTATATATTAAATGAGGCAAAGAGTGAAAATTACCCTATAACCCAGTGGTTATGAGATTTACTTGAAAGATGGAGGACATTACTTTCAATCCTTATTCCAGGTAAAATTTATAAAATGTGGAAGAGCAACCCCAGGAGAGACTTGAGTAACCATTTTCTTCTGAACTAGACCAGAACTCCAGACCACAATCTTGGAAACTCTGCATGGAAATAGGAAATATAGGTTCAAATTCACTTAAGCAGAAGAAAGAATCAGTCCTGGGTTTGTCATGTCCTGAGTGAATCCTCTAAGTTCTGGGTCTCTAGATAATAAATATACTAGCAGCACCTCCATTCTTTTAAATTTAATTTTTTTTTAAATATATACATGACTTTCCTAACATGCTTTCACTGATGAACGAATATTTTCCCAGGCTGAATCTTTTTGGTGAATTTGAGACAGAAAGTAAAATAATTTTAGACTAGCCAAAAGTATATGCACTTTTTTTCAGTAAAATTTTTATTTTTTCCCAGTCTGGCTGCCCTGCAACAAAAGATTACTGAACCAAAATCCAAGACATTGTTAACTAAAGTGCAAAACTACTGGAACAAATTCTCCCTTTTTGTAAAGCAGAGGTCTGCCAATCTGCATTAGTAAATAATTTGAGTTTTCATCTCTGTCTTGTACCATACCAGATATATTACATATATGATTACTACAATAAGAGGAAGTAAGGTTTTTTTTTTTTTTTGCAGTAAGTTATAATCCATAAAAGCATGAATTTACTAGCAAAGACATAAGACCACCACCATCTGAAGTCTTAATGTGTGCCTGCAAAGTATGCTTCTGCAAAGTAGTTTCCAGTGTGGCACTTCCATCAGTCTGTTAAACCTGTATGTCTGATCCCAAATCAACACAGTTTGGATCTAATTCCACATCTGCCTCTTTGAAGCTATCTTTTGCTCCTGCAAGAATATTTGATTATGACTCAAACAGCAACAAGCTTTTCTCTCGGGGTCATCCCTCTCTGATTTTACACTCTCTACACAGACTAATTGGTTGCATGCAGAACAAGCACTGTGACATTTCCTTGGCCATTAATAAGTAAAGAGATGTTAACAAACAGCAGGCTTTAGGAAGATTTTTTTCAGCTAACAAAGGAACAAAAATCAAATGAATAGGAATAAAAAAAAAAAAAAAAAAAAAGAGAGAGAGAGAGAGAGAGAGAAAATCAGTACCTGCACAGTTAAAAGACTGTGAAAGGAAAAAAACCCCAACATCTCCTTGAAGCTCAAAGATAGAAGCCTTTGGTTAATGGTAACTTTAAAAGCTCTTCCCCCAGTTTTCAGCATGGCTACATCTTTTTCTGACAGCTCTTTTGTGTAAGCAGAAGCATTTGGGAAACCCCTTTCTTTGCTTTATACATCTGAATCACTTTTTGCCACGCTTGCAAAAAGCTGATGAAAACATCCATGTTGCTCAGGAGTAAAATGACAACTAAAACGCTGAAAGATGACATACGTTTGGTGTTAGGCTGTCATGTAGATATAACTGACATCTAAAACATTAGATAATTTCTGTTTTGTGTAAGAAGTCTTATGCCAACAATATTCAACACAGTAAAGAGGCAAAAGCAGAGAAATCAGCCATAGAACTGAGCAGGCTTCTAAGTGGATTAGCAGACATATCCACAACCCAAGCTCTTGCTGAGGCAAGCCAGTCTTTTTTGTTGCTTGGGTGGAAGATGGTGCTTTTCGGGCCTTTTAGCTAGGAGTAGGAACTCTCATTCCCAGTACCTGTGGCTGAATACAAGCCGTGTGGTATTCCGCTCAAGCTACGGAGTGATGCTCTGCTAAACAGGCAGCAAAGTATCTTCTGCTTTTTACATTTTCTCATTTACATTCTCAGTACATTCTTTGCTGACACAACTGTAACTGCTATACTGCTTTATGCAAATAGCTACAGATGAATGCTGCATGGAGGGGAAAAAGGCAACCAAACCAACCTCTCCGGATAATGTACGTGACAGAGGGATTGGTCACTTTACCAACAGGCTCACCATGGGATACAGGGTGGCAGCCAGGGGCAGAAGCAGAGCCAGCCTCCTGCTACAAGACAACAGCCAAGGGTGCATCCAATGTTTGAAAATAATAGGTAAGCATGTTCCTCTAGGCCTGCCCCATCCTGTGGTGGTATGTAGTTTGCATCCACAATTGGTGCAACTCCACCTTGGGAGCTCTGCTCTTCCCACTGGTATAGACAGGATTACCCTCACAAAGCAGAGCCATTTATACAGACACAACAGCGTATCTGGAAATATAGTTGATGGTAAATAATATGTTTCTCTGCTTCCAATGAAATGAAAATGCATTCAACCTACTGATTATCAGAATTTAAAAAAAAATTAGTTTTTTTAATTAAAGTGTAGTACACAATAGAAATACCATTATGAGGCCTTAGAGCTCTGTTTTAAAGCTCTTATGCAAAAAGGTTTCAATACTTCTAATATGAAGCATTATTGGTTCTAAGGAGCTGCAAGTCCACAGTGATGACACTGTTCCTATGAAAGTAAATTTAATGTTCACTGAGTGTGTGTCATTAAGGAATATAATTTCATATTGTAACAATGTCTAACACGATGGAGAAGCATATAATTTCAAGCTTTTAACTAGTTTACTAGATAATCCCAGGTCAAACCACTGTTCTGCACACCAATAAAATGTTGCTTTATTTCTTTGTTAGCAGCAAAGAACTGGAATTTGCTATAAGTTGTGTGTCACTCATGTTAAGTTTATGCTAGAAGCAACACAGGTCTGTTCGTCTAGACATCACCTACATCGACACAGCTTGTTAAATTACCTTACCCAGATTCTCCCCTGCTCTAGCTGTCACATATGAAAGCTAAACTAAGTGCCTCTTCTATTCCAAAGGCTTTTGCTGGGACTGGTATTTTGGTCAGGGAACACATTTTTTGCATACCAAATCAATGCAGCTCTGTCGACAAAAGTTCATAGGCTAGATCAGCTGTGATGCATACACTTTAAATTGGTAAATGATGAACTCTCAATGATTATTTATCTTGATACATTTGCCCTGTGGATAACCATACATCTGACAATCTACCACTTCTAACTATCTGTGGACTGGCAAAGGGGAAGATGCTGGAGATAGAACATGTAGAGATATAGAAAAAGAGATAGGGCATCTTCAAAATGGTTAAAGGAAGGTCCTAAAGTATCTAGGTTATGCAGCACAATTAAAAAGCATTCAGACACAGCAAGTTTTCTGAAAACTTAGGCTGCTACCTATATTCTGCTGTATTTTACTAGACTACTGACTGCTCAAGAGAGGAGAGAAAACAAAAGGAATTACAAAGACACAGGAGTTAGTCAAAGACAAGCTACTAGCTCTACTAATTTTTCATCTTAGAAGTTTTCTCCTTTCTCTCCCTTCTGCCACATGCTGTGCTACATTTTGATTAAAAGCTCTAACAAACTATACATTTCATAATTCTGTAAGGCATCTAGCTATTCAGGCTATACTTCCTTTGCATTTTTGATCAGGACTTTGGAAGAGATGAAGCACTAAGAGCGTCTTAAGAACCTGCTGCAGAACTAATGCAAACGAGTACAGGAACATATCAAATGCTCTGCTCCAGGCAGACATCTAGAGAAACTGCATGTGTTATAGAGGATACTGGTCTTTTGATAGTACTGAATTAGTCTATTGTGCTAAAGTCTCAGGCATTAAAATTCAAAACAATCAATGCTTTTGGAAAAGGAGGATGCAGCCTGGGGGTTTGGATTTACTCACTGCATATATCTCCCTCATCTTCTCCCTCAGCGCAGTCCCTGATGAAGTCACATGTCTGCCCCAGCCTGATCGCTGTTCCATTCCAGCAGCTGAAGGAACCCTCCAGAGCCATTTTTGAGCCAGAACCAGATCCTAGAGAAAAAGAAAACAAAAACCACTTCAGATTATTGAACTGCCTTCCTCTCAACCAACAGGTCGTAGGATCCTGGATAACACTGAATGGGAGAACACCTTGTGAAATCCCCTTAATCCAATACTTACTTGATAAAGTAATTATTTTATTTTGTTTGACCTGTTTAATCTTGTCAAATATCTAATGGTCTACCTAACAGAGAATTTCAGTTCCCCAGGTATTTCTGGTGTTTTAACTTGGAAGGCATCTTTGACCCTTGAAAAGAGGGTTGAAATCCTGCAGCCTGTTCTGTGGTACTTCTCAAGAACAACACAATATGCATAATAGATTTTTAATTGTATGTGAAGTTACTGCTAGACTGACAGTCCTGAAGACTGACATCCTCTCCGTCTAGCTCGGGAATAACATGGCTGCATGGTTTGGAAAGAACACGAGTTTTCATCATACCCTCCTGTTGACATGTATTACCTATGACTTGGATATATCACGTTGTCATATTCTCTCTGCAAGAGAGAAAAGACTCTGATCTGTACTTGTAGTTTTCTTTCTCTTCTACAACCACTCCTGCTCCTGCATCCTGCACTACCCTCTGCTTGAGTCAGAGAGCCCATGAGTCAGAGAGCCCACAGCAGAATACATCTACCAAGATACAAAAATCACTAATTCATTTTACCTATGCTAAGCGGCAAAAGGCAGCTAGCAATGTGGAAAGGAGCCAACTCTTATGAAATGAGGTCACTGAACATTACAATCAGAGGCCAGTATCATCCATTCAGAAATGATCTTGAGTAGTCCCTTAGCACCATCCTTTTCTGGAGGCGCTTGATTCCCTTGACAGCTGAGAAGTCAGAGATCATCTAGCCTGATGGGTATAATTTTCCTTACTGTAGGAATTCTCTTACCCGGAGGTCTTTGATTGTAGCCAAGTGAGATACTTAGGGAAAAAAAAAAAAAAAAAAAAAAAAAAAAAAAAAAAAAGGACTTTTCCTAAGAGACACATGCTCTAGATCAGCCACCTGGAGGAGGCAGGAATTAGTTCAGTAACATCCTACAGTCAGTATATATGGAGGAGGCCAAGCTTGAGAAGTGCAAGAGCCCCCTCCACAAAAATCTGGGTGTAGATGCAATTTGCTGAAACCTTCCTGACTCTCTGCAGAGATGTGTTTCCAGTTCACTACTCCCAGAAGGCAAGCCTGGAAGTACGAAGAGGTCTGTGCTGTGAATTCCCCACAGCAACAACTCCTGCCCTACCTCACATTAAATGGATAAATGCTCAAGATTAAACCAAAGTCTCTGGGCAGAGTGAACCATTGTTTTCCTAACTCACCTGTGCTTGCTACACAGTGCAGCTATATCATGTTCTCTGGTACTACAGGGAGTCGGGAATCACTGGTGATTCAATTAGATGTGCACTTGATACTTTATTTATATTGCCTGCCAAAACTAAAAATTAATGAAGCATGTAGGAAAACAACCACTATTTCTCTTCAAGCTTATTTTATGGTGCAAATCAATTCAGGAGTGGGGGGGAATACATGCCAAACCTTTTTAATAAAGGACCCCAGCTCCTGAAAAGAGTGCTCTGTGTTATTGTCAGCTCGATTTTTTTGACTGCCTTAGAGCAATTCTGGCTTGCCGCATACAGGCTGCACAGTGCCCTTGTACTTCAGTTAGGGTCAAGGCTGACTAGAGAGGAGAGCTTTGCAGAAAGAATAGACCAAGTAACTCAGAGCTGGTTGCTGACAATTTCTGCAGGCCCCTTGGTAAGGGTTTAAGGCAATGAGAACGCATCTTCCTTGGCTTTGCCATGCTCCTTGCAAAAATGCACTCTTTAGAGACACCACTGAGAGCCTTCCCTATGTCAGATGTAAAGCTCTTTGCATGTCACAAGCCAGACACAGTGGGTTCAGGTCAGTATGCAAATGGATGCTAGAAAGCTGTAAGCAGCGACTCTGGTAACTCAGTAGGTGATCC
The DNA here is from genome assembly GCF_900496995.4 of Aquila chrysaetos chrysaetos. NCBI lineage: Eukaryota > Metazoa > Chordata > Aves > Accipitriformes > Accipitridae > Aquila > Aquila chrysaetos. The sequence continues at coordinate 4,572,148 of NC_044016.1, forward strand.
CTTTTCCCAGGGGTCTTCAATGAACCTGTATGGCACCGTGTTGCTGGAAGTACCACCTAAAGAAAAGTTAAGAGACATGGCCCAGAGCACTTCCATGATGTTAGTAACATCATGACACTCTTAAAAATTCTTCAAGTCCTACTCAAATTCAGAAGTACTTTTGTCTCTCTGGATTACCCCACAGACAGTTTTGAACCCCACGTTTACTACCAACTCTCACGTCCCACTCAGACTACCTGCAGTCCTTTCAGCAATGTCCATGTTTTATCCCAGCAGCCGCTGGGATACACTATGCAGAGATTCAGAGGAAGGGTTATTGTAGGCAATGGAGTTGTTCTGTTTACTCAATCCACTGGAACTTTGTAAAGGCACTCAGTTTTCCAAGCACATGACTGCATTAACACCAATTATATGGAACCAAGGCATTCAAGAGCACCTACTGTCTTCCCAGGTGTCTTTGTTGCAGCCCAGGAGCACAAATCTCCTGAAGTCAACTGACTGTAGTATTTAAAAGACGTCAGTTGCAACTAGACATGAAGCAATTCCAGAAGCTTACCCTCCAAAACAAAGCAGCGGATTTGCATGCTCATTCATCTCTGCAAAGACAGGGCTTGAATTAGCTCAGATTTGCATTAGACACATATATACATGCTCCTTGTATAGGTTAGAGAACACAAATAGCAAAGCTGCAGCCTGGGGAATGGCTGGGTTCTGTGACAGTGCATGATTTATTCCTGTCTCCTGTTTGCTTGCTTACTGTGTGCACAATGGCAAAATGAATTGGATAAAGGAGATGATTAACTAGTAAAACAAATAGATAACCAAAAAAAGCCCAAACACAAATGACCGTTTTAATGGGTCACTTGATGCAGATGTTTGCATCCAAGCTCAAGGAAACTTAATTTTTAATTAAAATATTTTGTAACAAAAATAGACATTTGATCTTTTCATTTCCCAGCCCCTATCACTCCTGGCAAGGTGAGCCAGAGTGACCTGGATTGGCGAGTGAAGTGGCTGCAACTCACACACAGAAGATGTGTAAGGAAAGGAAAATGGATGGTATCAATAAGTATCAAAGTAAAATTTGTGGGAGACATCCTTTATATTTACAGCAGTGTTTATGTAGCCAGTGGCATCCATAAATTATAGCAGTCATTAAGCTGTACCACGGCTGGCTTGGAGTCTTATAAATCATTATTTAAACAGCAACATTAAACAAATGGCATTTCAGACTCTAAATTGAAAGGAGAAACAAACAACTCCTTGGGGAACAAGTGCTGACTTTGTACCTCACAGGTCCTGCTTCTGAACACAGTCCAGCCTTGGCAGTGTTCAAGTCCAGTACCAGATCCCAGACTCAAATGACAGCCCATGTTTTTGGACTTAGTTTCTATACAGCAGGATGGAAAGGGGAAAATCATGTGGCTTAGCCTAACGCAGGGTAAGCAACTTACTGCTCAGACTGTGGGACCAAAGGGGATGTGTTTCACTCCTCAGCAAATTTTCTCTGACTTGGGTTGTCTCTTCTCTCCTTCCCCCTCCCTTAACCAGCACAGAAATCAAAATGCACTGGCAAGCTCTGGCAAATCTGTCTCTGAGGAACGTGGCCAGAAAGACTGTGACGTCTGATCACTGCAAAATGGGAATCTTCAACTTACTGCCACCACACTTCGCCAGGTGGGACGCAAGACTGAAAATTCTTACAGGCATTCACAAAGATATCCCTTATCTTGCAAACTGGCTACGCTGCTAATTAACATGCAGGATTAATCAAGCTTAACATAATTATAACTTCACGTGTTACATTCAATTTCTCAGGCCATAATTTTTAATGCTACCGAAAGCTTTTGGGACCAACAGAGTCAGGTAAAGCCCTCCCACTCAGCACACATTAAAAAAAAGAGAGCTTAATAGGACAGTACTTGGTGGTTGTTTAAAAACCCTGTAATTTGTACTCTGCAGAAAAAGGTGAACAGAAATTGCAAAGACCTGGGATGAATGTGCACCCTCGTGAACATTTTACCAACAAGCAGCTGCTCTCTGGGCTATCCCTGAGAAGCCTGGTTGGATGCAGCTGAATTGACTCCAATGGTTCTTGGGGCAAGACCCTGTATGCACACAAGGTGGGAAACTTCAATTTTTAATTGCATGTACGTAGTGAGAAATACCTACCCAGGGAAATCCACCATGCTTATTTCACCATATGTGCTACCTCTCAAAAAAGGGAAACTTTCCTTCCAATTAACTACAACTCTTAAAAAAAATTTCTGATGAGGTAGTGCTGCAGTCTAATGTTCCTCCACTAAATGCCGCTAAAAATCAGGGATTGTGCAACCTCACTGACAATGCTTATCTGTCACAAGTATTTGTCATTAACTTCTCAATTTTATCTGCTCCTCCTTTGGTTTGAGTTCAAGGCCTTGACTCAGAGATATTTAAAAAGAGAGTACTTGGGGGGATTTAAAGGTTGTGTGAAACAAAGGAAAGCTGCTATCTAGCTATAAAAGGATAGTGAGAATTCTGGGGAGTTTCTGATTATTGACCTTTCTTTGACTCGCCATTTCTGATGGGCACGTCATTTCCTCACTCTTCATCCTCCAACCCTCCAGCCTTACAACTGTGCAGACATTTGAAGGCTGATGGCTCACTTGGTGCTGAGGATAGCCATATTCCAGGATAAAGTAAATTTTCTGTTGATACGAGTCATTAATACCCCTGCTTTCACCATTACAGAAGTTGGAAGGTATGAAATAAAGGAGGTAGGAAAGTGAAAGAAGAGAAAGACAAGTTCATGTTTAAGGCACCTGAAGCCATCCTTGGCAAACGGCCATTAAACCCCAACGTGATACAGGGCAGATCACATAAATCAAAACTTTCACAGCAAGCTACGCTGCCCTCATTTTCCAGGCACTCACCCCAGGACACCTGTACTCAGATCTGCAGAGAAGCCAAGCGGTCGCAGCTGCAAATGACACCAGTGAGAGAGATACTTGGAAAACATGATGTCCTCAAAAAATGCTTTGAAAAAAGATTAGACTCCTGGTTTCTCACACCAGGCAGCCAAAATTAGTCAACACTTCATAATTTCTGACTTTAATCTTTGCAACAGCACCGTTACTGTTGCTGTCACTGCCTAAGGATGCAAGTGAAGCCACATTTGTAGGAGGCGGTGATCTCTTTTTATTAGACTGCCTGATACAGGCAGAAAAAGCAGCCCATGTTTGTATATGCCTGAAAGCTTGCCCATTTTTCCAGTTACATAAATTTGCTTTAATCTTCTTATTTCACTTCCTATACATAAAATGGGAATAAACTCATCACAAGAGCTCTGTGATGTTCATTTCATTAACATTTGTAAGGAACTAAGATGTTATGATAACAGAGCCATGAAAAAAACCTGTAAGGAAATTATTTGCTCTGTTTTCACAGTGCAGTTTGAATAATTTACAGCATAAAATGAACTGGGCCATTCATTTGATGAAGGCAGGATAGAGGATAGTAAATAAATTCCCACTGAGGGAGCACCCCTTGCCCTGCATGCTAAGGGCACAGCATTCCCACAGTGAGCTACTCAAGGCGAGAAATCTTGCTCATTAGAGCCACATAGAAACAGAATTTTCATTTCACAGAAAATGTCAACATTTCAAAATGTATCTAACCACAAAATAAAAATGCTCAAATTTCTCACAGAGCAAAAGTTTCAAAACAAATCTGGGTTGGAAATACTGACTTAAGAGGTTTCAACACGTAACTAAATATTGTCATAAACCCAAGAAATCTGAAAACACATGAATTCAGACAAAGATAACATGTTGGACAGGAAATTCAAGTGGAAACTTACTGGTTTGGAACTCACTCATGTCAATAATTCAGCCAGCTCAGTTCTAACGTGCTCTCCCTCTCTGCTGCTGCTGCTGTTTCAAAGTAGGAATGTTATGCTTAGTAAACAAATTCTAAAACATCTGCTCCTTCAGCCTTGCCTAATGCCGGTATGATTGCTAACACCAGAGAAAGCTTCATAGCACACCTGAGGAGCTGGCACTTGTTCACTGCCATGTTTCAGTAGCATGAACTTTCTGCAGAGCTATACAGCATTTAGATCAGCCAGGCCCTCTGCGTTCTCTTCGAAATGCTTTTGACCAGGTCTAGCTACTTTTCCTACCTTTTGATTGAATGACTTCCCAATGTTAATGTTGGTGTGATGTAGCTCTCCTGAATTCACAGCAACAACTAGCTTCCTTAAAACTATAATGAAAAAAGAATGTGGAATAAGAAAGTTAGCTATATTTCACACTTTCTCATTTTTCAGTTAGGGAAGTTGACTGAGGATCTAGTATTTATCTTCATAGCTCCTGAGACAACAAATAATTGCTGAGCACAATAAATGACATGATAATGTGTTTCCCTATTAATCTTGCACAAAATCTAGCTGCTTTTTTGGTTTTGTTAGGGTACATGGTAACATGTATTTTTTCCTGTGATTTGCTTACCAATGAATACGCAGCTCCAACAGCACATCCAAAAATTATTAGTAAGCAAGTAAAGAGCAGCAGTGAATTTTACAAAGGAAGTGTGATTTTTCCAGCATGCAGTGGTACCTAGGTATTCTGGGGTATCTACAAAATTGAAAAGGGCCAAAAGAGATGGAAAATACTTATTACCAAATACCTATGAAACACTGTGTATGCACAGTCATTGGACCTTTTTTTTTTTATTTCATCTCACACAGCAGATCTTTAAGGTTTTCATCCCTAAATATGAACATCCTGACTTAGAACAATGCAGTGGGATAGACTAATTTTGTTAAAATCCCAAACCTCATTTCCTTTGGTTGCTTTTTGTTGCCCCTGTTTCAATATCAGACTACATTTGCTATTTGATTCCCTTTTCTCTCAGGTACCTTTGCATCTTTGTGAGATTAAAAAAACCAACAAAACAAAACACACCCCACCCCCAATTTTTCATACCTCGTCTAAAAGCAGTGATAACTACATTTGTAACAGTAAGCAACTGCTTAAAAAGAGACCAAAACACCTTTTCTGTGATTTTCTGTGAATTTTTCAAAATACAAATCTTGGAGAGGGAAAATAAAAAAGGTCTAACTTCTATTATTAGCTCTGCCATTCCCATCGGACCTCTCTGGGTCTGAATAGGCTTGGAGACCAGCTCTTATCAGCCAGCAACCTCACCCAGGGGAAACACTGGCCAGACTGATTGCTAGCTCCCTGGAAGATGAATGCCACTTGCCACATGCAGCGGACACTGACAAAATCATGAGGTGGTTAAGATCCCTAAGCTTATTTATAGACAACAGGAGCAGATTTAACATGGGTCCACTCTCAACATCAGGTGTGGAACTGAATATGAAATAAAACAAGGCTACTGGAGAAAGGATATGAAAATAGTGCTTCCAAACTTCATGCATGCCTCTTGGGTAAACTATAAGAGCTGATTAGATAGAAAATACATGTAATTTTCCACATTTTGCTTCTTAGAAGGCTTGGTTCAAATCCACTTTCAGTTATTAAAGTAAGTTTTATCTTTGCCTATTCAGGTTCTCCAGTTCCAAGCACAACCAACACTGCCACCGTACTGTCCGACATATACACAGTGGATTTTTTAAAATTCTTGGTTCTTAAGAACACCACAACAAAAAAAACCCCAAACCATCAATAACATTTTAAAGATGAGGAAACTGAGGTACACATCAACCAATTTTAATTACTTAAATGAGACTGTAAATTGCCCAACCAGACTAACTCTCTGACGCCTGTTCCAACCTCTACCAGTTAGACTGAAGTTGCGCAGATCCAATAAAAAAGCCACAGAAAGGAGAGACTGGAAAAGATTGCTTGGCTCACTGAAAGCTGATTCCACGCGGGTCAGATATAACCTCTCTCTGAATCTTGCAGTAATCCTCAGTAATCGCTCAGTCATGCACTTTTAGCACTGTCAAACCAGTCAACAAAGGTATATTTGTATGCCTTGTCATGAAAAACACAAATAGAGGTATGACACTTAATTGCATTCAAACATCATTTTAGATAGGAATCATATTTTTCATTTCTAAAATGCAATTCTGCTTCTATACCTGTTTAAAGCAGTATCTCTTCTTTAGCTGTCAGCAGTATTAAATTAAGGTTTATGACCTTACTGCAGATCAGTTGCTGGGGTAGATGGGCGGAATATCACAAATCAGCACAATCACGAGCACGCGTATGTGGTCCCTTTGAGTAGGGTGCAGTGATGCACCCTCACATCACAGCCAAACGCTTTACTGTGCAAAGCAGTGGCCCCAGAGTGGAAGAGCAATAGTTGTTCCAGGTAGAAACAGAAGCCTGCTGAGAAGAAAGTTGCATATCGTGCCCCTCTCCACTGTGCCAGCCTCCGCGAAACTCTGCAGGTGTGTAAGTGCAACAAATTGTCATCAAGGAGCTAATTTTCAATCTGTTCAAAAACCAAGCAATGAACAATACCTCAAAAACTCAAAGCATAAACAAAATGAAATTGCACGTGAGCACTTGCCGCAAGGGAGACCAATAGTATTGGTGACACATAACAGGTTTGCCACTGGAAGGGACTTAATGTGGATAGAGGCTATCCAGCTTTCAGTTCAGGGAAGCAAAAGGAAACACTGCAGTTTTACCCTACCTCCACACATCCCTGAACATCAGTATGTTGGTGGATGCTATGACTCACTGGTGACTCTTCCAGCTGAATGCACTGAAAACTGCCTACATCTCAGTGCTCTGAAGGGATGGAGAAGTAGCAGTTCTTTGCTCTTGTGTATCAGGCTGTGCTTCAAGGCCTTGCTACACTTGAATGACATTATCCCAGAAGCAAAGCTGCTGAAGGTCAACAGTCCTCAACATCAAAACAAGCCTGGAGAATGACTCCTTCCTGGAGTCCATGTCTCTGCCGGAGGATCTCTGCTAACTCTTGAGCATGCAGAAGACTTACAAATTGGGAATGCTTACAGAAAAAAACAGATGTCAGCAAAGAACACAGTGATTAGCTCTGTGTAAGCCAAGGTACGTACTGAAGATATTAGGAAAAGACATAAGAAGGAATGACATTACAATTCCAAGACGACCAGCCAGGTTTCAGGCAGTCTCTCTGCTGTCTTGTGACATGCTAAAAGACACTTTGGTTAATGCTTTCTATGCAAGATCTCTTTCCCAAACACATACTGATGTGCAAAGAGAATTGTAAGATTTGACCAATATCATTACTCATAATTACCATGCCCTGAGGATGAGATGCCTGTGGGTTGCTAGCCACAGTAGAATAGCTAGAAAAATGTTAAATAATATTAAAAAAGCTTTTAATTATTTTTAATTTTTTAATTTTTAATACTGTGATAGGAATTTAATAAAACAGTTGCTATGTGTAAAGACAGATCAAGGAGACAGAACATCTCTCTGTGACTCTAGATTTTCTCTAAGATCTTTACCCTTCAGTGAGTAGACTGTGCAATCAAACTCTCAGAAGATTTTACACAATTACTCAGAACTGACAGTCTTTTACAGTTCTCATCTTCAAATTTGGCACCATAAAACGTATGCCAACCCAAAATATTCCTTTATATCCACTTTGTCAACAGGCTTTCTGTTGAGAGCAAGCTCCCCTTCAAGGTTCTTCCAATCCCTCTTACCCCCATTTTGCTAACTGATTCAGCTGGCTATTAATTAATCTCTTAACTATCATCAGCAATAGTATTAAATTCTCACAAATGCACTACTGCTGTTATTATGTAAAATGCTCCTCCCAGCTGGATAGGTTTCAGCAAAGCGTAACACCTTGTTGACTCTAGATAAATCTATTTATACAATGCACATGTTCCTCTTCCTGGCAGACAAATCCTTTATAACTAAATCCTTTATAACTGCAAAATGATTCATTAAACAAGATAGAGAAGTAGGAGGACACAGAGTTTACCGCTCTTCTTCATCAAGACCTAGCAAACATAGACATTTGGGTAAAAAACAAGTAATAAAAAGAGAATATGAAACAGGGGCTGCTAGCCCCACTGCTTGACCAACCTGATCTCCTTCTATGACCGGGTGACCCGCCTAGTGGATGAGGGAAAGGCTGTGGATGTTATCTTCCTTGACTTCAGCAAGGCCTTTGACACTGTCTCTCATGGCATACTCCTTGAGAAGCTGGCATCTCCTGGCTTGGACAAGTGTACTCTTTGCTGGGTGAAAAACTGGCTGGATGGACGAGCCCAGAGGGTTGTGGTGAATGGGGTGAAATCCAGTTGGCGGCGGGTCACAAGTGGTGTTCCCCAGGGCTCGGTGTTGGGCCCCGTTCTGTTTAATATCTTTATCGATGATTTGGATGAGGGGATTGAGTGCACCCTCAGCAAGTTTGCAGACGACACCAAGTTGGGAGGCAGGGTCGATCTGCTCAAGGGTAGGGAGGCTCTACAGAGGGATCTGGACAGGCTGGATCGATGGACTGAGGCCAATCATATGAAGTTCAACAAGGCCAAGTGCCGGGTCCTGCACTTCGGTCACGGAACCCCATGCAGCGCTACAGGCCTGGGGAAGAGTGGCTGGAAAGCTGCCTGGCAGAGAAAGACCTGGGCGTGCTGGTTGACAGCCAGCTGAATATGAGCCAGCAGTGTGCCCAGGTGGCCAAGAAGGCCAACGGCATCCTGGCCTGTATCAGAAATAGTGTGGCCAGCAGGAGCAGGATGGTGATTGTTCCCCTGTACTCGGCACTGGTGAGGCTGCACCTCGAGTACTGTGTTCAGTTTTGGGCCCCTCACTACAGGAAAGACATGGAGGTGCTGGAGTGTGTCCAGAGAAGGGCAACCAAGTTGGTGAGGGGCCTGGAGCATAAGTCTTACGAGGAGCGGCTGAGGGAGCTGGGGTTGTTTAGTCTAGAGAAGAGGAAGCTGAGGGGAGACCTTATCGCTCTCTACAACTACCTGAAGGGGGGCTGTAGTGAGGTGGGTCCCGGTCTCTTTGTCAGGTGGCTGGAGATAGGACGAGAGGAAATGGCCTCAAGTTGTGGCAAAGAAGATTTAGGTTAGATATTAGGAAAAATTTCTTTACTGAGAGGGTTGTCAGACATTGGAATAGGCTGCCCAGGAAAGTGGTTGAGTCACCATCCCTAGAGGTATTCACAAAGCAAGTAGATGGGGTACTCCAGAACATGGTTTAGTGGGCATGGTTGATGGTTGGACTCAATGATCTTGAAGGTCTTTTTCCAACCTAAATGATTCTATGATTCTAAAGCAAACGGGGTTAGTCTGACTTTGTGACAAACAGGGGCAGAATGCTACCCATGAATAATTATGGGAAGGTCCAGAAGGAGGAGCAGAGCACATGGAAACAACATACAGAATCCAACCCAGGCATACATGCATAGCATTCTGACTGACTTGGAGTCAAAAAATAATTAGGCATATGAGGAACTAAGAAAAGAGAAATATAAACCAATTTCAGGAAATAGTGAAATTCTGTATACTGTCCACCAAAGATCTAGTGGATTGTGGCGCAGTTTCAAAGGCGATGTTGGGAAAAAACCCATCAGTTTAAGAGAGGGTTACAGTTAACAAGCTGTACAGAACAGGACTCACTCGACAGCACAAACCGCACACACACAGTGAATAACAAAAAAGAACCACCAAAATTTCTTTTGGCCATAAAATGGACTAGGGGAGACCTAAAGGTACTTTACATTTACACGTGTCTACACTTGGTCTTGAAGTATCAATTTAAAAGACCAATAATGATTAACATTAATTTTTGTACGCATTTCATCAAGTCTTCTCTCTCAGCAGTGGCCATCTTGGGGAGGTCAGCCATCTTAGGGAACACAAACTCTTCCTGTTTTTTATTATGATACACTGGTTGCTCTGTATTTGTAATTCTATTCATCTTAAGCTGCCCATGGTCCCCTCCGTGGTATAGTTAAGTTATACCGAGTGCAAAGGTGTTAGATACCCACTATATATTTTTACAAAGAGAACAGTTAAAATACCTGACTTCCAGCCCTCCTGGGGCTTTAACTTAATGGGATGTGGACGCAGTTCACCAGCTATAATGACTGTCACTGGCCAGCTACTCACATCACCGCAGTACCTCAAAGCCTGGAATGTAATCTGTAGTGCACAGGGAATCTACATTCAGAAAGTTTAGTGAAATACTATCAACAAAACCAACCACCCTGGAATTTGTACTTAAACCAGGAAAAATGCCTTGCCTCCTTTTCCAGGACTTCTTGATAAACAGCAGCAGGACTCCTATGCGGCAGTAGTTACAGTAAAGGCTCTCAACTCTACTTTGACCATGCCTCTCCTTTCCGTCCCGCAGGTAATTGCCACTGCTTTTTAGTGAGCAATATAATTTTAAAGGAGTCTGTCAATGAGGTATCACAAAGATGATAAAAGTGCCTTGCCCTAGCATCTAATATGGATAAAATCAATGATCCACTGTCCCACAGACGGTAACATAGTCAGAAAGCTCAGAGGCCTCTGCACCCACAGAAGCCAGGCCTTTATGGGCAACAGCTGCTGCATTCTCTGAAAGATTTTCAGCAGAACAGTAAAACAGCTAAGCAAACTAAGCCCTGGCAAAGACAGGGTGGCAAATCCAAATTATCGGCCCCCTGTGTGTGAAGCAATTTCAGCACAGACAGTAGCAGTTCAAGATCTCTCTGGACTGTGAGAACTCATCCATCCTGCATCCATTTTACCTCCCTCTCCTCTTCAGGCCAGTGACAATCCTGCTGGGAAGGTCTCTGGACAACTTTGTTCGTCTCTGCTAGCAAAAAGTAGAAGGGAGAGAAGAGAGAAGACTCACAGCAGTCACTAGGCCTCTTGCAGGTAGACCATGACTAAGTTAACAGCTCATCCAGGGTATTCTCGGAAATAAAAAGCCCGGCATCCTTTTCCCAATACCCAATAAAAGGAAGAAAGAATTAAATAACCAAGGACCAAGCGCAAACCAGCCAAAACACAGGAGCCCAGCATCATTTTTTGAGGTACTTCAACCAGCGCTCCATTTGTGTGTGCAGGGGCCTTGAATCGCTAGCAAATCACCTTCAGAAATGTTGCCTATCAAATAAGGAATCTGACGGTCAGGATTTTTAAATTGGCTCTTATGCTGTGACCTTGGATAAGCCTCTTCACTTCTTCAAGCTTCCATCTCGCTGCCTGTGACAGAAAGAAATAACACTTTGTGGGGGATATGTGGCCTCACTATTGTTTAGAACTAGCACTAGGTGAATAGCTTATTTTTGTTTGCACAGAAAAAAATAATCTCATTTTTAAGAGCTATCTAAAATGAAAATGTCCCCTGTAGAAGAAAAATGTTTGCTCAGCATTACTCCAAAAGATTTTATTTGTTCTGAAATAAAATATTGGTTAGCTCCAGGAAACTTGTTACTGTTCAAAATTTGTTTCATTTCAGATATATCACCCCTCCTTTATGCCTTTTAACATCATTTCAAAAAAAAAAAAAAAAAAAAAAAAGTCCAGGGTTAAGGTGTTAAAATTTAGTTTCTTCCCTTAGTTTTTTCTGTCAAAACACTTACTAACTTTGACCAGAATTTTGAATAGCTTAGTCCCACTAAGTTGCATTTTTAACAAACCTAGAGTGAAAATGGAGATGCTGCTTACCCTTGTGTAACACATGGAGGGTCTCAAGTGAAAGGCTATACTGAGCATATCACTAAATGCTAATCACAGGCATGGAGGATGACAGAATCACTCTAGTCATTACCACATGCTAATGCAGCATCTGTCTGAGGAAGCCCTGGGTCATTTCAGCTTGGTCCTGTCCCCTGAAATCTACTCATTCAGACAGTGCACCAAAGACAACTTTTTACCATGTTAGCACTGACAGGACTAACAACATTCTCTCCATTTGGCATGCATTAAAACATGCAAGTATTAGCAAAACACAGATTTAACTGAGGGAACCTCAGATTTGGAGAGTAGTGAAAACCAACCATGAAGCCTGCACAGTTTCATATGAGCACTGTGGAGGTATTACACTGCTATTGCCTTCTCAGTGAGCAGCAGTATGGAAAACAGTTAATGTAAACTCAACATTAAAAATTTCACTGACAATTAAGGTGACAGATTAAACTGATCTACATGCAATCTGCAAACTGATTTGGCATTCACTGATTAATGCAGTAAATTAGATACTAACATCTCACATGCAACGTTATAAATCACTAACTTCACTCAGCAATGTATATATGGTGTCAAACAATTTTTGATGCTGTGTAAGTTATTAATTTTTCCATGGGTGAAGCACTGAGTATCTATTACAGTTTTAGGATGAGATTATGAACAGTGACTTTCAATTTCTGACCAAAATTACTTCCAGACTTTGTCACTGGAGTACTTGATACTATTATAACTGCTCAGATTTCCAAAATTCAAGTGGAAATTGCTTTTCATATAGCAATAGAAACCTACCAGCACCAAGTCTGGACCCAAGCTGCTTCTTAGAGTATTTGAAGGCGGAGAGATGCTTTAGAAATGTGATTTATTTCTCAAAAAAGGTGCTTTCAAGAAATGCTTGTCTCTGAGTTCTGCTGATACACAATATAATACAGATCTGCTGCTTGAAGAAACTGCAGCAAGAAATGCCACAATATCTAAGTATTTTGCTCAACTACTGCAAACAAGGCAGAGTCCCTCTCTTATGCTTTTCCATGGATGTTACTCTCCATACGTCAACAGACCCCAAGTACTTTTAACTATACAGTCACAAATTCTCAAGGTGAAGGTATTCCCCTCCACAAATCCCAGGCAGTGAAAGGCTCTAGCCTTAGCAACAACACTTCAGCTCATGATTGTCAACACTAATGAGTTAAACTGGACTGTAAGGAGATCTTGGAGTTATTTGTAGCTGTGGTACAGGTAAGTCCCTTTGGTTGCAGGCAGGCATCCTCCCCCAGCTGCATTGGCAGGAGAGGTTATTGTCTCCATCTGTTCAGGACCACTTTCCCTCCTGATCCGCTGATGAAGCAGCATGTGCAAAGTACTCCCTAATTTATTTCAGGCAAAGTCACACAGGTAAGACCAGAACAACAGTTCTTACCTACTCAAGGATTTTATGTTAACCTCTCTCATTTTCAAATAGCAGCTGCTCTCTGGGCTGCATTAAAACATCTTGCAGACTCTTGTGACCTGCTTAAAGATTAGAGGAGCAAAGCCGCAATACAGTGGTGCTACAAGGTAGAGCAGCAACTCGGTGGCTGTGCTCTAGTCACTTTAAAAAACATCATTCTAATACGTGAGATAATTCTGATACATGATAATATTCTTACTATTCCATGCAAAGCAATTTATGGAAGAAGGAATTTCCCTTTTTTAAAAGGGGCATACTGTGGAACATCAGACTGCTAACTCCCATTTCCTCTGCAGCTTTGGGAAAACTTGTAAACACAGCTTGGTCTTTATCTGAGATATTCAGCTCAAGTCTGCTTCTAAAACAAGGAGAATGGAAAAAAAAGCAACTGCAAGCATGCTCAAGTTCGGAGGAAATTCTGTCTCAGTTTAGAACTGCACAAGAGGGACCCTTCTTTAAATCAAAGATGGAAATAAAAGGGTGTGTTTATGTACAGGAAATCATAGCAGCTTTTTTGCAGAATAGTATTTGAAATTATTAAAACACAATGCACATATAACCAAAAAAACTAGGTACAATTGTCTGTTGAGAAAAAACATTTTGTTTTAAATTTTCCTAAAAAAGAAGAAACATTGATTATGCTAACGTAATGGAATAGAAATTCCCTGACATGACTCTTAATGGTATATCATGCCTAAGAAGTCCTGTCAGTTGAAATTTGGGCTAGAACTCAATGATCTCCAGGAACTGGATTTGAAATGACTAACCTCTGAATGTAACCCAATATCCTTGCAGAAGTATGATGAATTAAGGTTCAAGGCAAATGCTGCATGTAATATAGATCTTAACCTCATTTAGAAGCAATGTTGTTTAAGGCTTTATTAAGGGATTGAGTTACTGCTTCTGCTTAAACAGAAGTGACAGAGGCATTCACAAGGGTAATAAAAATAAACAAGATAATGCAAGAGAGGGAATTGCACCTACTAGTAAGGAAGTAACTGAAAAAATAATGTGGATCTCCTATTACCACTCTTTGGAAAGCAGCATAGGACAAAATGTCCAAATGCAACTCAATTTAAGTAGATTTTTCAAAAAGCCTTTTTTGAGGTCTCCCATAAAGGAATGTGGTCAACAACAACAATAAAAAAAAATAAAATCAAAGCTTTTACATATAAGTGATTTTGTGAGGATGCAGAGAAGCAATATGATCTACAGGGCTCCATTAGAAGGCTCTTGGCTGTAGCTCTGCTTCTACCAACAACCACTTTTGACAAACCACTTCTGTATCTGAATGTTCTTCTGTGTGAAAGAACAAGTTTTGGTTTGTTTTTTTTTTTTTTTCTTAGAAATATACCTTCTTTTCCAGACCCATTCATAAAGTATCTACAGAGGGTAAAAACCCAGGGCTGATTTCTGGTTTATAACTTATACAGGTTTCCCAGAACAGCTGGTGTTTTTGTTTTTAGTGCAGAGAGGCTTCTAGGTCTGACTGGAAGCATCCTGTCAAAGCTCCACAAATGAAGCTTCTTTTGGTAATGCTGGTATTGTAAAGTATTCCTGGATAGCACTATTAATCTTGCACTCAACAGCCATTTAATTTTTTTCAGGGTTTATCCTAACAGACTCTGAATAAACTCCTGCAAAATAATTACTGTAAAATGATTTATCTAGCATGCTAACCAGTGAGCACTGAGGATGTTCAATAGAGAATACGTTTCTTAAAGATTCCTTGCCTGACACTATTCATTCGAAAGTGAGGAATTGGTGGGCAGACTTTATAGATTACAGGTATTAAAGCACCCACTGGCTTTAAAAGGATAGTTCTGTTAGAAATTCCAGGCTACAATTCTTCAAGCAAAGCATTGTCCCCTTTCTGACACTCCGATGATGCTATGATGCTAAAGGTGGAATGAATTGCTCTCTGAAGTGCCTCTTTTTCTCTCTGTTGACTACAGAGGGACCCTACAGACTAGCTTTGACATGATGCCTAACTTTCAGATAGCTGAAGTCACAAAAGATGAATACCACCTTGTCTAACTTCATACAACAAAGCATCTGAATGTCTGAACTAAATCTTGCCTAGGGAGATTGAATCCCATGATGCTGTGAATTAGATGACTGGTTTATTATACAGATTTTATTCCCTGACAGTTCACTTGAGGTCTAGACTGAGAATTGTGCTGAACTGCTTGGGAATTAGCTTTCCAAGTTGGAGTTCAGGATAATACTTTTTTTGTCTTCTATCCACTGAAAATATTTTCTGGCCTTTGTTCAAATGCTAAAAAAACCAGCCAACATCAGCAGAATGTAGATGTGTTAAAAAAGAGGTCTCCTATACACTCTTAAGACAAAGAAATAAGAAGAAAGGGACAAGTCCGTTGCTTGGCTTTGTAACTGGAAAAGAAACTGTCTTCATTTCATCTAACGCCTTTCCTATGCACTCTTTATGAACACTTGGCACTTGGTAAAACCCACACAAGTACAGCAAGATTCCTTAGGCAAACAGCGAAACTCTGCCATGACCAAGCTCTCTGCCTGAGTAACTTTTGGAATGAGTGCAATTTTCTAAAGAGGAGTCCCCAAAGACAGCACTCAATTATACCAACATGGTCACAGCTTAGGCATTAACTAAAAACTCAAAGCTGACAGCAAGTCTACTCTTTCCTGTTTCATCAGTCAAATCCCTTGACTTAAACTTGTTAGAGATGCACCAGTAAACTGCTGGTTATTGTTGCTGCCACAAATGGCCTGATTCTGTTCACTCATTACTTCTCTCTCATTTCTAGGATCAATGAAAGGGCTATTCAAAATTGTTTCCATCTCCTCACAATTAATTCCATCCCAGGTGTCCGCTAATCTAATGCTCACTCACTGTGGCCTGGCCAAAGGGCTTTGGTCATCTTTATCCATCTGTTGCCACTCAGTTTCGTATTTCCACTTCGGAATTCACAATCTAATTTCTTTGTCCTTTGCTTGTACTCAGTGCACAGCACAGACCAGACTCACCTGTGAATACTACTCTGATATGGTATAGCAATATGAATAAGTGGAAACAGTAATAAACTCCTCTGTAGTATTTACAGAACAGTATCACTGTGGGCTTGGAGCGTAGGAAGAGTAATTTTACCCGACTGACTGCCATTTGGTGGCATCCTGCCCAGTCATGACACTTTGGTTTCATTTTGGCAATTACCCTAATTGTCCAGGAAAGGAATGCACTGTTTACCTGAAAAGTCAAAAAATAATATGAACCAGAGGGTGCTCTGACTGCTATTATACTTGAGAAAGACAACTGTAATGCATTACAGACACTGCTGATGTCTGGTACTGCTAGTAACAGAAGAAGCAAGTAGAAGCACATTTATTATAATTTAAGGGGAGCTACATGAAGTCACAAATTAGCCCACATTCTACAAATCAACAATTAAAGACTACTTGCTACAATATAAACTTATAATGGAGTAATAATCGCCCTAAAGGTTTTGTGATGAGGTCATATAGGCACGAATGTTTTATGACTAAAGGGGAAGAGGAGGAGCAAGCTTGTCCAAACGAGAGAAATTGTCTGATTTCACTTGGGAGCAGATGGAGGTGCTTCAAAGATGAAATTAGAAGAAAACAGGAGACAAACACCATAAGCATAGAAGACCACTGCAAAGCACTCTGTGCAAAGATGAGCAGGTCAAACATCTCTTGGAGTAGAACTTTTTCCCAACATATGATAGAAAAGGTTATTTTGCATTTCTCACTTGTCATATCAGTTGTAAGTTATATTTTTAGAAAATATACTTTGTACAAAATGTATTTTGCAATTCAATTTTTAAAAAAAAAATCAATGTAACTTTATAGTAATATGTATCACTGCAAACACTAAGTGTTAGCTCCAACCTCCTTTACCTACAGTGAAAGAACAGCTGTAACTTAAACCTAACTCTTCTGTTGGCTGTGAAGAGCCCAGCAATGACAAGGAAACCGTAGTCCAAGTTTGAAGTTCCTATCAAACCTCGTTAGGCTCCTCCATTTTCAAAAGCTTTGATAAATATACTGTGACTGATCTTCAGCTGATACAAGTAGTCAAAGCTCCAACAGTTAATGGAATGATGTGCAGCGCGCCTTTTTACAGCTTTCACTAACAGAAGCTCCACCCAAGTAACTTCATAGTTACTCACTTCCTTTACTTCAGGAAATAGCTCACATGCAGTAAATACTTCCGTTACTTTGCTGTCTAAGCCACTTGGCAATTTTTGTAGACAGGTGAGTCACTTTACTACTGTTTTGTTACTGATGTGTACAGTAAAAGTGCCTGATGAGTTAATACTGTTGTCAAAACTTTACACTTAGTGGTTCTGATCTTAAGAGTGATTGCTTTATTTTTGTTATGGTTTCATTAACATATGTTCATAAACACATGTACATACACTTTATTCCATGAGGTGCTAAAGGAGTCAACAGTGACTTTCCATAAATCAATAGCAACATTGATAATATTACAGAAATATTGAAATTTCATCATTTCCATATTCAGCTTTTTTTGTACTGTGTAACATGATGCTGGATTTATGCAGTTGTTGCTTACAGCTCTAAATGACATCTTAAAAATCCAGTACATACTTTAGGCTTAAGTGCATGGAATATTCACTGCTGTAGTCTCCACAAAATCATTTATTCTAGATTGTGGCTCACACAAATCAACCAAAACAGCTTAGATCCCAGTATGCCACAACCTATCATCTCACATAACCAGACAGATGGCCTCTCAACCCTCAAAGTTTTTAGGTATAAAAATAGTTGCTTTGTTCATCTCTATTCACATCAAATGAAAAATCCGCCACTGATACTATTTTTCAAACATGATAAGTCTCTCTGTAAGAGTTGACTAAATTATATTTCTTTGTAGATCTAAAAAACATTTCCAAACCTCTTATTTTGCTTACAAATTTGCTGGTAGTCCATCAATCATGCCCCATGAACAACAGACTTCAATCTGGAATTGGACCCAGAATCCAGCTGGCTCATTTAAGTGCTTGCAATCTCCCAGTTGTACAAAACTTCAGCACTTCACCTGGCAATCATTTAAAGAAGGGGGGGAAAAAAAGTATTCTTAAAAATTTCTTTCATGTAATAAAACCTGACTGGTAATTTAAGATCTTGCCATCCGTGTATGACTTCTGGATCAATATGCCTTACTAGCAGGACTTTCAAAGGCTCAATTCATAAAAGCCCTGTATGCCTCATTTATGGAGGTACTCCAGAAAACTGCCTCCATGGAAGCACAGTGCACAGTCTGTCCTTTCTCATCCTCACAGGTGGAAGGCATGCCTCAGTGCAATTCAGTAACGATGGCATTTTTGAAAACTCCTGGGGGACTATGGAGCATGGTTCCTATTAATTTGTGCTCCTAAGTCACTTGGCAGCTTTTGAAAGTTCCTCTTTCCCCACGTTTTTCATGACTTCAAAGTAAAAGAATCACAACATACAGGTTTAATGATCCTGACCAAGACTCTGATGTGCAGCTACTGGTTGTGCGTTTCCAAACACAGCATAAAGAAGTCTAATTTGTTGAAAGGGCATGCACTCCTTTTCAGAAAACTTTGGTCCCCCGTTACAGATTCTTAAATTTTTCAGGGAAAAATTGGTGCATCGGGTTTAGTCAGTTGGCATTTCTATTTATGTATTATGGATTTGATTTGGAATTACAAGGCTGAGGCTTTTTGGTTTCAGTTGTTCTATTGCAGAGCGTCTACTTCACTGTATCCATCACTGCTGGCACCAACGTGCCACACCTCTCCCATACCAGATACAGTGCAGAATTATTACACAATGTCTGTGGTTTGGTGCAGCAATTGGTTTGCTAAGAAAGTTGGCTGCAGTAGACCATGCAGAAACAGAACAGCAGGACAAAGCAAGCAGGGCTCCCTGAGGCAGAAAGAGGAATGTTTTGGACAAGGAAAGGGAAGAGCTGAACAGGGTCTTTTAACAAGACTGGGGCAGATTTGCAAACAGACCTCTCAGACACAGAAAACAAGCTAAACTTGAATACTTCAGAAGATAAGTCCTGAGGTACAGAAGTGCCCTGAGCCAAAATCTAAAGAACTCTCTACTGTGGTAAAGAAAGAGGAGGAATTATACCTTTTCTCAATCTTGTATGTTTTGTACCACTACAGAGCAGTGGTACCTCAGAATCCAGCATTGGTATGTATGACACTTATGCAGGCTTTTTAAAAAAAATAAGGTTCTTGCTGCTGACATAATTTCGTCGTCTACTACCTGGAAGCGCACACAGAAAATCTTTTCTTCTTGTCCCATCTTCCCATTCTTGTTCTTCATTTCCAAAAATTATTTTGCTCATCAATGCCCCTCAGGCTCTTGTGAGTCATGCCAGAAAAAGGGACTAGCTTCCACCTGAACATCCTACAAATTTATCTTTGCATTCAATAATTTTAAATGTTAATTGATTAATCCTTTTGCATTTCATTCAGTTTTCACAATTCACTGAATGTCCCTCAGTCTCACTTGGTTTCTTTTCTGGTTCAACAGATTATCCATCTAGTTAGTTCAGTCTGGTTGATTGAGTGGCTATCTGATTAAGTTTGATTGCTCTAGTTAATTAATTGGATTGTAAATATTTATTCCAGTCACTTTCTAACTGGTCAAACTCTTTAATCATTTCCACTATCTAGACCAATTATTCCTGCCTGATATCCTGTCATTTGTTTTCAGTGTTCCTGGTTTATCGCCATCTCTCTTTTCCTCATCTCTCCCTCTCTCATTTATTCTTTTGCTCACGCAGTCTGACTCCTATCCTTTTTGCTTGATCATCTCCCCTTTCTGTTCTGACTTTCTAAGCTTCCCTGCTGTCTCTCACCTCTTCTCAAAGACCACTGTAATTCTTCACAAACATGAATCAAGTTGCATAGCCAGGTCTTAACATCTTCAAACATCTGCCCTGCTTAAATCAAAAACCCTTCCTACAGCTAACAGGGAACTTCATGGATGTACATAAAACAAAACTCAGAGCAAACTACCCCTGACTTTGTTTTAGCAAAATCAAGGTTCTGCATGCCCTTTGTTACAGGGTAGCAGTCTTTTGAAAATGTACAACTTTATTATGGAGAGAAAAAGGGAGAGAGAGACTATCATCTACTTACACAATGGAATCAGCTTGCATAAATCTTTGAATCTAGAGTGATACTGGTTTAAAATCATTCGGTCATCCATAAATCATCATTGTCCTCCCCATTTCTCAAGTGATAATAGTGAATCCTATGATTGTTTCAATAAATCCAAGCAGTTAAAACATCACAAGAACTAAGTGGCAGCAATTAATAGTAATAAAAATAAGTTCAATTTGGGGAAAGCAGATTACAGAGTTCATTTTCTTTCACTGAATCAATGGCTCCCCTGTTGAAATAAGCCTTAATTAAGGGAGAAGGTCAGGATAAAAATCATATACAGCATTAAAAAGATAATGTATTGGCCAATTCTTCAAGGTGTTAAAAAGTACTTAAGACCCAGAACTGCCAACATTTGCAGGAGAACTGAGGGATCTGCAGTGTCTCTCAAGCAGTTTCCAGCACCTCTTACGAGCAGGCCCTTGTCATGATTATTAAAGCTTTGGATTTTAAAGGCTGAGGTTTCTCAATTCTGTTTCTTAACCCAAATCACCTAACCTTTTTTGAATTACAGTAGATGAGCCTGCCTACTCTGGTAAGACAGTAACTTTGTCTAAGAAATACCCACATTCGGTCCTGCTGTGGCAGATTCCAGCCTTTCCACCTTCTGTATGAATACATCAATTTAAAAAACCAGGTATATGAGCATTATTACACCATATAGACCATTTCTTTGTACCTCCCTCCTCATATCTCAAAAAAACAACCATCAGTTGATTACCAAATAGAACAACAGAACACTAGGTCCCATTCACCAACATACTGGCATGATAGACCTATGAAAACCAAATGCTCTAGATATTCATGTTCATTCCCCCGC
Organism: Aquila chrysaetos chrysaetos; assembly: GCF_900496995.4. NCBI lineage: Eukaryota > Metazoa > Chordata > Aves > Accipitriformes > Accipitridae > Aquila > Aquila chrysaetos. The sequence goes on from NC_044016.1 coordinate 4,593,240, forward strand.
CCCCCGCTTTGGTGAGTACACTAATGTTCTAAATAGATTATTTAACATAACCATCACTGTCTAAATTTGGCTTCTCAAGAAGTAGGTGTTCACAGTCAGCAACTGAAATGCATAATCACTAATTCATTACTGTAAGAAGCCACTCTACCACTAACTGAGTTACTGTGCCTTTTCTAGCAACAATATTAAGACTAAATTTGCTTAATCTTTTATTCCTAGCATTACTGTAACTTAATTTTAAAAGATGAAAATGAAAAATGAAAACAAAGATAAGCCCCATAACAAGTGCATTAAATTTATTTTACTTAAATGGGCACAAACCACAAGTGAAATAATTTTCACTTTGGAATTACCTTAAAATGATTTAACTTCACTACAGCCACCACACTCATCTGTAAAACAGTTTTTTCTCCAACACAAGATCCCTACAGGATGAAAACACTAGCAGGTTAGAGATGGTTTTTGGCACACAACCTGAAGTCAGAATAATCAGTCATACCTCATGAGGGGAGCAGACATGAATGGGGAGGAAGGTGGTTGCCAAAGCATTTGGAGGCAAATATTCTTAAAATAGTAAGGCTTCTCCAAATGCCTACTTAGTGAAATTAGATGCACAGGAAAACCAGCGCAGTGGAACTGTATAAATAGCATAGGCCACTCCAAGGAAAATGCAGCCGATCTGCCTAATTTTATTCTTTTTTTTAAACAAAGGATACTCAGAACTTAATCCAAACATACTGAATAATTCCATTGACTTCAATTAACTCTGGATCTATCCTCTGGCTTGGTAAGCTCCTTAACCATGGCATTAATGCCAAAGGAAATTCTCCAGCTTCATTTACACAAAAATGACCTGGATAGGCCAAGTAAGTATTATGGTAAATGCTGGTCCTAAACCTCAAATAGAGACAAATACTGATGAAATTTAAGACTACTCTTTTTTTTTTTTTTTTTAAATCATGTCTATTTTTCACTTTTATAACAACGGCACAATACTGACTGTGCTTATTGTTCCGTTCACCTGTTCCCCTGAATTTCTGGACAGTGATGGATCTCCAGACCATGTAAAATGATACGGCTGGTTACACTGAAGGTACATGTCTTCTCTCCGCTGTCCCCTAATTACAACTAAGCAAATAATTAATAAAAAAAATATTGACACAATTAAGTTAGTTCCTTCATAAATATTCTGTAAACATCTTGCAATTTTGCTCAAGTGAAACTTACTTAAAAGTTATACAAAATTTTTTATGAATTAATTATTAACATCTAAATTAGCTGTAAGTGTGTCATGTGGGACTTCAATTAGAAACCCCTGTTTAAATTCTTTACAGTGATAACAATCACTGGAACAACCTTCCTAGGGATGTGGTGGAGTCCCCATCACTGGAGTTTTTCAAGATGCAGCTGGTCAGGATGCTAGACAATCTCACCTAGGCTCCCCTTCCCATGAAAGGTTGGACCAGATGATCTTTTGAGGTCCCTTCCAACCTGGGCTGTTCTACGATTCTGTCAGATACACTGATACTATTTCAGTTCTTGGTTTGGAAGAGGTTAACTTTTCCAGGCAATTTTCCAGTAGGAAGCATCAAGAGCTCACTTTGAAAAGGGGCTCACTGGTATTTCATTAAGTTCAGTTAACCACAACATCCTGTCAGCAAATTAATTTATAAGACAAACTGCAGAAAGTGAGCATACGTGGGAAAACTGAGATGATACATATTCAGGTTTTGTCTGAATACACAAAACCATCATTTTGGTAATGATTCAGATAAGTAATCCTGTTTGGAGAAAGCCCTTATTGATTTCCTGCAGTTGATTCATAAATCTGTTGCTAGACTATTTATCAAACAGAATCATGAAAAATACTATCTGGCAGTTGCTCATATTTCTTCATACATGTTGCAAATCCATATTCTTACTCTTCCCTCACTACCTCTTTTTCCAGTAAAAGCACCTTCAGGTCTTTAAAAATTTTTCCTTTCTTGAGAGATGCTCTGCTTTGGATCAAAGATTTTGCTTTTAGTACAACCTTAACTTCAACTTTCAGAAATTTGCATATGTATTGTAACCATGAGATCATTACAGAACTAACTACTTACCAATTCTGAAGGTAATGAGTGTATTTCTGTGTACTTTCAGTATCTACTGAAAAAAGTTATTGCTGAGTGGACAGAAGCATTAACTTAATCAACAACAGTCTCTCCCCTCTCCAAAATAAATGTTTTTTATGTTGCTTACTGAGCTTGAAAACTTGAAAGCTAAGTGCTTCCTCTTGCACAGGCTGACTGTCTGAAGTAACTGCTTTTAACAGCCTCGGAGCATCATTAAACCTTTAACACGTTTTAAAAGCATTTGATCTCCATGCCCCTTACTTAAAAAGTTACTTAGAATTGGTAAATCGAACACTGCTAAGTAAAACAATGTCTTATCATTTACTTCTGCTTACTATTAAGTACTTTAATTAAGACTTTTGGAAATAAGTTAGCAAATTAATTAATTTACAACTGCAATAAAAAATCAGTAAGAAACCCATTAAATATCATTAATAAGTCAATACATTACTTAGGAAATGAACTCTATTTTTATTACTAGAAATTACCATCAACTATAAAATGCCACCATACCAATTACTTTACTTGTAGAAGGAACAAATTCTTAAATGACATTATTAAATTAATATATTACTTCTATGCAATTTGTAGGGTTTTTTTTGCTTTGGATACTGCACTTATTTAAATAGTGAGTTGTAAGAAAATTAGACAATCAATAGTTTAGGTTTTACACGCTGACAAACACAATCTGCTTCACATTTAAGACAGCAATTGAAAGTCAATTGACTGTAGGATGATGAGCAATGCTACCTGTTAACTGTCCTGATCCAAAACCTATAGAAATCCAAGCAGCCTTTCTATTGACTGTAGGGGCTTTCTGACTGGAATTTAATCCTATGGTTCAGGAAAACTTTCTGTAAAAAAAAAACCAAACACTTAGCACATGTCAAGTGCTAAAAGCCCTTGAAGAATTAAAGCCAGAGGATGGAGTGCATAAGAACAGTGGTGATGAACTACAGCAATGATAAGAGATGCACCAAATACAGTTTTGGCCAATCCTGAGCATTTAAAAAAAAAACAAAAAACCACCAAACCACCTCCCCCCCCCCCCCAAACCAAATGAAACCCCTCAATCTGTAAGGGCTTTCCTTTTTTCTATCAAGACAAGCCAATCAAGACTGATTATATGATGGGAACTGGGAAATGTGAAGATATTTCAAGTGACAAATCACTTTGATTTTCCAATCTGCTGCACTGTTGAATGAAAAAAGGGAAAGGTGGAGCACAATTAAGACATTGCAATGATAGAGTTGTTCTTCCACTCAACAATTTTTAGCTACATGGGATATGAATCTAGAATTTTTAAATTTAGATTTTTTTTTTTAAAATGAGAATTTTATCAGTATCTGAATTTATTTTTTTTAATTCCCCATTCAATCCCAAATAGGCTGTTATTCGTTCAGTTCAAAGGCAGTAAAAATCCCATCTTTTCCATGATTAAAGAAACTAAAAATATGGATTTCCCAATGCTTAAAAGCAAATCCCAACCTCAAACTTCCACTTTCTTCAAGCCCCTGTTGGCATCTAATTTAGATCCAAACCTGCACCCACCTACAGAAATGGCAGCCTAATTTCCTAAGATTGTCTATGCACCTTAGTTTATTTTTAAATTGTGTATATGGCCTTCAAAAGGCTTAGAAAAATCAGGCTGAAGGCTTCTTACTGTTTCTCAGATGTTTCTTTCCCAAATTCACCCATGTTTTAGGTGCTTCAGTGACATTAAAGTATCCAAGTAGCTAAGCTGCCCAAAGGCTTCTAACAGCTGCAGAAGAATTAGATTTAGATTAATCTTTTCTTATTGCTTTCGCTATTTTCTCCAAGCCTAAGGTGCCACCCTCGGCTGCTCATCATCACCTTCTTTCTTGTAAAAGGACACAGTACCACATCTTCAGCTGTGTGCATAGAGCTTAGCAGTTTCAACCAACTGAAAAAAGAACAAGTGGTTTTATTCCCTGGTGGTGTTATTCATACACCGTGCCCTGTAAGCAGAGCAGGAGAGTAGCCAGTTGCTACAAATCTGTAGACAAAATGGAAGATTTGTTCCTTCTTTTGCTCACAATATATCTTAATAGCCTCAGCAGCTGACATCTGTCATCTGCTGAACAGTGCCCAGTATTGGTATGAGCTCGCTCAGCCAACATTATCTTTTCACTCAGCTGACTGTTTGTCACCTACAGCTCTCCTTCAAGCACTCCCAAGGGAATTCATGCACCTTCATGGGAGCTGAATATCTCCCATAGTCTGTCATAAAATTTGTTGCAATGAACTCCCAAAGCACTGTGGATCTGAATGACTTCTGTCCAGTTCACTTTTGTTTTGGTGAGCTGAAATACTGTCTTTTCAGCCTTAGAGAGATACCAAGATGCATTCAGTACATCAGCAGCAGAACAGGTGCTTTCTGTCTGAACACGCCTTGCACTTTCAGCACAATGTCTGTTCCTTGTTGGAGCTTAGAGATCATCTTTATGTACGGACAGTGCAATAAACCCCTTAATACAATTGGC